>NW_008795695.1:16713386-16748334 GCF_000699145.1 Aptenodytes forsteri | reverse complement strand
CCTTTCAGGTAGTTGTAGAGCGCAATAAGGTCTCCCCTGAGCCTCCTTTTCTCCAGGCTAAACAACCCCAGTTCCCTCAGCCGCTCCTCATCAGACTTGTTCTCCAGACCCCTCACCAGCCTCGTTGCCCTTCTCTGGACACGCTCTAACACCTCGACGTCCTTCTTGTAGTGAGGGGCCCAGTAGGAAGGTGATGGGTATGGGCAGTTTGTAGGGAGAGGGACTGGTTTACTGCCATTGGAAAAATGCCTGGGTCAAATATAATGCTTGGCAAAATGCTGATCTTGCCAATATCACTGTGCTTCAGAAGCCGTCAAACTGGCAAGTATCTAATGTTCTTTGGCTTTTGATATTATGCAGCCTGTCAAATTGGGTATTTTGTGATTTGTTACTTTGTTATTTGATAGATATATTAAAAAATATATTTAAGCCATTTTTCCCACACCTTGCTCCTAGTTGAACAAACATTTTAATTAGGAAAACATTCTTTCATTTAACACAGAAAATACTGTACACTGCAAAATTATAGTTCAGGTCCTTTGGTTATTAAATGTTGTCAGTGATAAATTCAGAAGCATAGTTCAAGATGAGTTGATAATGAGAAACATTTCAAGCTACTTAAAGTTTTATTTTCTTTTATCAAAAGGAAAAGCCAAAGAACCCTCCAAGTTTTTTTTCATTATATTTTATCATATGGTTTTATTTAATATTGAAAAATGGAATATCTATTTTTGCAGGTTGTTTGACATGTGCTGCCTTTTTTGTGCAAACATTCACTTTTTTTTTTTTCCCCCCCTCCACTGAAGATACAGTTTCCAGTAAGGATGAAGGAAGAACATTTAAAGAACCACCCCAAGAGAATGAAGAAAAAAGGCCAGATGTATCAGTCTCCTCCACAAATGGACATAAATCAGTCTTCAGCGGACCTAGAAAGATAGGGTAAAGCCTTTTCTTTTGGAAACTGATAAATCAGGTAACAGCTGTATATGGTGGGATGGATTTTCTCTTGAGTTTCTCCAGCATTCCACATCAGCCTCAAACTTCCCAGGGTTAGAAACAGCCTTCGTTTAAAAGCGTACTTACTATAATTAGACTGCTGTTTCCTAGGAAATGCAGCAGTAATTACTCTTCAGCTATAAAGGTAGCAGAAAAAAAGGCAATTTTACTCCTGGATTTTTCTTGTTTATACTCGGAAGTAACAGAGTGTCCCTAAAGGCAGGTTTGCTGAAGAAGCAAATGCGAAAAATAGCATTTGGAGGGCGTGTTTTTTATGTATACTGCTCGGTTCTGCTCACAAGTCAAGTTTTTCTTTAGCTTCCAGCTGTGCAAATGCTGTCTAACAGTCAAGCAGTGCCCCTTTTTTGTGCATCTGACAGTGAACAAACAGATGTTGCTGGTCATCTTGCAGTCTCAGTGACGTGTATAACCCCAGTTTGGCTGTGCCCTTAGAGGAGCACTCGCTTACTCTCGGGGGACGTGGACAGATGCATTGAATATATGGTTGCACAAGTGGTGTCTGGACGTAACTTGAGGCTACTGGGTGAATGGGAATTAAAATCAGATGAACGTTCATATCATGGCTGGAGCTCCATGGGCTGGTAGTTGGAAAACTTTGTTGCTGTTGGAAGAAAGAACACATTTTATTATGGATCCTAAATACAGGATAGGTAGATAGCTTTCTACAGCTTTTTTTACTTCTGAGGAGAGCTGAGTATGGAATTACTTGTTCCAGTGACTCCAGAAATTAACAGATTTAGAGCATCAGAATGCCTCTAGCTTCTGAAATTAAGATGAAGAAAGAACCAGCTTAGGGAATCTACTATAATAGGACCTAGATGTTGCTCTAAATCACGCTAATTGGTAGCTATAGTAAGAGTGCATTAAAGTTTACTTCTCTAATCCTCTTTTCATTGAAATCTTTTGTGCAAATCTATTAGTCGTATTCCCCTACAAGAAAGAATTATTTTTTATAATTGTCTGTTGTTTATTTTAGTGGCGTTTGGCCTTTTTCAGTTTGTGGCCTGAAATGTTTTTTGGTGGTGACATTCCCCATGAAGGAAATTTAATCCTACAAGAATTAGGCTTGCTTCTCCTGGTATATTTTGTGGCCTCTCTTAGAAGTAGTTCATTATTCCTCCTCTTCCTTCCTTGCTCCTTCTTCCTCCCTCAGGTTCCACATTCATATATCTCATGAGTGGATTTGTTTTAGCAAAGCCATTTTGGGGCCAACTCCTACTGACATTTAGTGTCATGGGATAACATAACAGTCTATTGTTGTTTGTAAGACTATGAAGAATACTATTACTTTTCAAAACTTTATTTCATTTCTGACATTTCTGTCTTATTAGGCCACATGTTGCAGGGTAAGGGGGTGATGTTATGTTTTTGGAAAATAGCATGTTTGGGGCATTGATACATATAATTGTAGAAATTGCAAAGAAATCTTCAAGAGAAAACACATATAGTGTAAATTGCTAGAGAAAAATACACATACTTAGTCAAAAAAACTTTGCTGTGTATAAACTGTAAAAAAATAAGAGAGAGGAATTTTCACAAAAGACACTTCTGGTTCAAAGCTTGAAGTGGCCATGTTGAGTAGGAGGGATGTTTTAATGTTTTGTGTCTTAAAAAAGCAGTTTATAGCAAATATGATGCTTTTTTTTGTTCATAGGAATCAATTTGATAACCAGATTTGGTGCTCTATTGACCCTTATATCCAGAGTTGTCCATAGGTCAGACAGATGAAATTAATAGAACGCGCACATCACAGTGTTTCGGTCGGGCTGCTGTTTCCTGGGAAAAACCTTACAACTTTTAAAATCTTTTATTCCCTGTTTTCATCAGGAAGGTAATTAGGGCGGTTGCCAAAGGAGAAATTACAAATGCAAAAGGAGAAAGGAACACAGGCTCAGAAGCTGAAACCCAAAGTCTGCGCAGCGGCAAGTCAACGCCTTGCTCTGAGAGGTGAGCACCAGAAATCTGGTAGAGCTCATGCCAGGATTGACGTAGGGGTGTGTGCCAGTCCTCTGTGTTGCATTGTGTCTTTGAATGCTCAGCATTAATACTACCTGAGAAGCAGAGCTTATTTTTAAAAAAAAAAAAAAAAAAAAAAAAAAAAAAAAAAAAAAAAAAAAAAAAAAAAAAAAAAAAAAAAAAAAAAAAAAGAAAAGAAAAAACCTAAAAATTACCTCCATCCATCTTCCTTTTCTCTCCTTGTGTTTGGCTGGTGATTGCTGTCAGTACGTTGTTTTTTGTTTTCTGGCTTTCAATTGATGAGCTGTGTTCATGTTACAGAACTGAGGCCCTTTGTTCCAAAGGTTTTCTTCGGTAATGACACGTTAATTGATTATAATTTATATTTTCTTCTTCAAAGGCTCTGTTTGCCCTTTTCTTTCCATGATTATTGTCCCAGTTATTTCTAATAGAATTCCATTTATCATTCTTCTGGGTTTAAGAGATCTCTGTTATTGCCTCCGATAGCATTATAAAATGCCAGATGCAACATTCTTCTCATGTCCCACCTCCAAAATGAAGCCAAAAGATAGCTCACTTTTTTCTTGTTCAGTTGGATAGTCTATACTGGATGTAGACCCACATTCTTTGCTCAGGTGCACACACCTAGAAATTTTACAATCTGGATTGAAAAATAATAATAATTTGCTGTAAGATCCAACAGAAATTTCTAGCTCTAAAACAGTGTTCCTGGGAGACTCCAAATAGGTATACAGGAACACAGGACATCAGGTAAAAGGAACATCATGAAGTTTGATTCACCCACAGATGAGCCTTCTTGTTTAAGCAAGAACTTGCTTCCCTTTGTTACCTACAATTCAAAAACCCACTTGCTGGATGTTCTGCAACATGCCTAAAGTTGATGGTGACAATCTTCTTGAAAGCTGATAATTTGATTTTTTTCACCGAGTGATGCAGCACTTACTAGCCAAATCAGCTTTAAAGCTAGTTTTCTTCTTTAATCCATACACAGTTCACCAAATTTTTTTTCCACGAAGCTAATTAGGCCTTCTGTATCTAACCAGATTCATACCTGACTTTCATGAGACCAGAAGTAGTAATTTTGCTATTTTTCTGGATTTGTTTTGCTTTTCATTGAATAGACTAGAGATGAGTGAAGGATCTGAGAGACAAAAACTCAGCAATCTGGTGTCTGTGCTGCTTAACGCTAAGGTTATGCAATATTAAGTAACTTTCTCTAAGAGTTTACTAGAATAAGGTCAAAGGGATTCTTGTGAGAGACCTGTGCAGCTGTTTTGATGTGCCAGACTACAAGGAAGTTATCGTGCAGTTAACCATAAATGAAGCAAAATAATTTTGTTTGGGGTGGTAGAATTCGGCACCTGATAAGCTCTGTGTACAGACTTGGAAGGATAAATAGAGTGAAGTAGTCTATAAAAATAGCCTTTATGTTTGATTGCCTTGCTTGACTTTCACATAAAGCATCAACTTCCAGCTTTTGCCCAGAGCCAGGGTGTGGGATTTATTAAATTAGGCGTATTGAGTCAGTATGGCAACTTCCTTTTCTATCTGTCATCTGATCCTCACCTGGCCAAATCAGTGTCCTGTGTCAAAGTACAGAGTAACCCAGCTGTGTTGCCAGGAGATGCTTTTGGTAGGGGGGCTGAATGATTTTACTGTCTATGGAAGATATGGCACTTTCTAAATATTAGTTTGTGGAAGGATTGAGGAGCAGCTTATATTTCTTTGTAGAGGGATGAAAATTCCTGTCTTGTACATGCATGGTTAAATACTTAATTTGATATCTGAGGATGCTTGCTTTAGTTCATCTATTGCTAATTTATAGAACTGAGTAGTAATTATTAAAAATAACAGCAAGGCTTCCCAGGCTACCCTCTATAACTGTTTTGAGTTTCAAATTAAAAGAATATAACAACATCTTGTGACACTGTAGCTGTCCTATATTTTCCTGCATATTTCTAATTTTTGTAATTGCCCTCATCTTTTTAGCTGCATTGCCAAAATTGGTAGTATTTCACCTACCAGCAGGGAAACAGAGAATTTTTATTCTTTCTAAACATTTCTGTTTAAGAGAAGATATACTGAGCTGGGAACAGGGAGTCCCAGGCCATGAGTTCATCTCTTCAACTGGTTTATTTCTACTCCAGCAAAAATGTTTACTGATTTTGCAGCTGAATGAACTGGGAGGCTGCATCTGGATACTTCTAGGAGAAATAGTATAGGAATTTCAGGCTCATCTACGCAGGCACACCATCCCATTGTACTGAGGTCTTGTCTACCACATGGAAATGCCTGGCATAGTCACCTTATAACAACATTTTTCTTTTGTTTTCTACTTAATACGTGTATAAAATGTGTTGAACCTCTCTCTAACAGCAGACTGAAATAAGGGCAAAGTACAGGAGAAGTCTGTTTAGCAGGTTTGGTGTGCAAGTACTCAGTCTGACTGATGACTCCTGCAGAACCCCTTGTAACATGTTTTCACATCTTTTATCCCAGCCCACTATTACTTTTGAACACTTCTCTTGATTTACATGTTTACACAGTGAGGAAAAAAATAACAATTTTTGTAACATAAAGTCACAACAATACATCGGAAGTGGTGTGACATGCAGTAAAACTCAGGTTTTCAACATTTTGGCTACTTTCCATACATTGGCCAGTTTGGAAATTAAGGTATGTGCGTCTAAGTCCAGCAGCTTTGATAAAATACAGGTGACAGCCAGTAACCTTGATTTTTCTGACTTTGCAGCACCAAAGACGCATCTTTATGTAAACAGATAGGACTAAAATTCAACCAAAGCACGTTCAGTAGGATTTGCTGATGACTAGCTCATCAAATTAAAAAGTAGCAGTGCATGTATGTGAAGTGCACATGCATAAGAGTGTGTTTATTATGCATTATCTACTGTTGTCAATATACGAAATTGGATAGTAATTGTTAAAAAGGTTACCATATGCTCACTAAAGACAAAAACATGGTTGCACAACATTTGTAGACAGTCCTGGTGTTTGGGGTTTTCCTCTGTATTCCTCGTTTTCAATAACTCCACCAATGTGGATTCAGAGCCTGTGCTCACTGCTTAACGTAGCGGTGAGACAGGAGCTGTTGTGTTCCAGAGTATTTTTTCCTCAGTTCAACAGTAGTTCTAATAAAAATTTCCATTGTGGTAGAGAAGATTTTTACTGCAGTTACTCTAAACGTGATATGACAGCCTAAACCAAGTGAAGGTGAAATTCAGCTGTTGTCCAGCACAATGAAGATGCCTGCAAATCTGAAATATTTATTCAGCAAGCCTCTTTTGGCTGAAAATACACTGTTCCAAAAATTTTCTCCAGCAAATTTGCACTACTATTGTCCTCTGACATTGTATTTTCCATATGGAAAAGGGTGCAATTCCTGCATTAATTCCTATTTACCAGTAATTTTTTTTAAAGTAGTAAGTAGGAATGTATGCAGAACTGTTACTGTCCTGCAAGACTTTTTGAGATTTTTCTGAATTGTGAAGAAAAATAAAAAGGTTTGATGTTTGTGGAGAAAGAAGAAGAGTAGATCAGCCAAGAACTTGTATTTTTACTGCAAATCAAATTTCAAATGAAAATAAAACTTTAATTGGAAATGTGTTGAAATACATTTTAAAATAATGTTCATTGTTTCAAAAGGTCAGAAAAGTGCAACAGCTTACCCTATTTAACCCTCAGTGTTTGCATGGACTAATCAGTATTTTCTAATAGAAAATGTCCCATGGAAAAATTTCTGCCTGTTGTGGTATTAGACAGCAATTGGGTTCTGGCATGCTGATCACAGATGCTTTTTTGTCACTTTTACTAACATGAAACCTGGCAAAAAGACTTGTCCAGCTTTTCTAGCTTTCCAAGCTGGTTGAAAGAATCGACCAGTTTGGGTCAAGAGTCATTATTGCAATATAAATAGGACAGTGAGCAAGCTGTTGTTTTTCCGGAGAGGATGGAGAGCAGATAGCCAAGGACTTTAGACCTTCTGGAGATAGTGCTGGCATTAACACTGGCTGCAGAAGTGGCCAGAACTGTCATGTCACCATAGTTTTCCTTTAAACCAAGGAGCGGCCTGGTAGGAAGCGTTACACGAGTCGTCACACCTACTGTTGGGATGCGAATGCAGTGCGAAATGGATGAATATAGCTTCTGCAGCCTGGACAAGAGCCGCCCATTTGGGCTATTCGCAGTTCTGGTAGAAGTGCTGAAAATACTTGTATTACTTGTATGTATAAAGTAATTCTAATTCACCTTTGCCTGTGTTTTTCTTTCCAGGTGAGCGTTTCCTCGCAGTGGATCACACAGTTCACCCAGGGCAATGTTATTCTAGTAAACTGTTACCGTGGCTGTTTTCTTGCAATGGTTTGCTAAATGGGTTGCCTTGGTTTGCTCAAAGCAATAATGCTTTAATACTCTTCTCTCCATCCCAGAGGGAGCACTCTTTCGCTGAACGGCAGTGGTGCAGAGGCCGCTGCAGGCCATCTGAAAGGGGCCGTGGGTCTGGTGAACAGAGGCAATGTTTCCATACCTTCCCTCCCGAGGTCTCCGGCACTCAGCACGCACAGCATGACTGCAGATTATAGCAGGGTAAGTACAGTGATGTAGAGCTGACACCAAACACAGCTGACACCAAACAAGATGACTTGGCTGGTATCTGCCCTGTTAGATCGATTTGTAGCCCAGAAAGGACAAGCCTGACAGAGAAGATTTTGTTTCTTCCTCAATTCAGCTGGCACCAGTGAAGATCTCTACTAGAACAGAATTTGTCATGCTCTATCAGTGATGCGGTTTTTGGTTTGGCAGACATTTTTCTTTTGTCTAAAAATTGCTGTTAACCTCCAGCATTACATAATGAGTTACAGACTCTGAACTGGGAAGCACAAGGGATGGGAGTAAGCATTTTTGGCACTTCAGGGCCTTGAGTAAGTGCTGTGAACTAAGGATGTGACTTTCAAGCATGCAGGGTCCAGCACGCTCCCACTGACTTCTAAGGGAAACTTTGCAAGCTCAGCGCATGCAGAAGATCAGGCCATACTGATTTCAGTTTTTTCTGGATTTGGACACTGGGCTCTGCATAAATTATGGCATAACGCAAAATGTGTGCTAGACGCTTTATCAAAATGAAAGGTGGGATTCCTCTTACCTGCTGTAGGCCTCTTGGTATGTAGGTGGCCACGTCTGAGCTCGCTGCCTTGGCTGTTTTGTAATAAGGAGAAGGATGTGGCTCCTCTAGCCAGAAGCAGACACTCTTTGTTCCCAGACAGCCTGCCTGTTTGTCAAGCAGCTCCTCCTGGCTGTGCACTGAGACACATCCTGAATCCGTTTCAGTCACCCCTCTTAAGAAATCAGGATTGTACTAGCAAGTTATTCTAGGTTGCCATGACTTAAGTGCAAAGGAAAGCAAAATTTATAGTCAGAGGTAATGCCTTTTACCATTAATGTTTGGAAAAAAGTAGATGAGCATTTGAGATCGGAGCCCTATTGAACGCATCAATTTTTTTCGAACTTCCAAATATTTGGTCTAATATATTGTCTTTCCTAATAAAAACTAAGTTAGTATATATGAAGGGCAGTTTCAGGAGCTGTAAATAAATTAATAGTTGTTTTATTTATATTCTTGTTGGCACAACAGACTGACTTGATTTCAAGTGCATTAGATTTGGTTGAAAAAGGCCAATCTATTTAATTTAGATCGAGTTACGTCGTTAGCTATTCCTTTACAGGAAGGCAAAAAGCCATAATGGTATCAAGCATATTGGCTTTATTTAAGGGGTTGTACTGGCATGATTTAATTAGTTCAAGTCCATTTGGATTTACCCTGGCTGAAATCATTACGCGGGTGTAAAAACAATAGGTTTTATCTTTTCTTTCTTTGTTTTTTCTTTTTTTTAATTTCCAAGCTAAGTGAACTTTTAATAGATTGGAGAGTTTCACTTCCCTCCTCTCACTCCTGATGCATTGCTCCAGTTCTTCAGTTGCGAACTCAGAATGTGTGCATGAATCGCATCTTTGTGCAAATTTTATGCGTGATCTGCACTAAGCAAAGCAGATTAGATTGTAATCTAAATATATTCAGTAATAGACTGGATGCTAAAGGAGCTTTGGAGTTCTGGGAGCTAACAGAAATGACGCTTTTGTAGACTGGTAGTGAATAAGCTCGCTTTTTGTATTGATGGGATGTGCATTTTTCTTATTGGGCAGGACACTGGCTTAGAAAATGGCATGATTATTCCAGCAAGTGAAAGCGTACCTGAAGATTTAGTAAAGAAGCACTGTAGGAAAGCATCTGGAACACCTTCCATTGCAGTTTCTAGGGTATCTTTGTCATCAGGCAAGTATTAAGTCTTTTTCTTCTTTCTGTCAGCCTTTACCATCAGAGGATTATTCCTATTCTTGTGTCTCTGCTCCTTTTGTTTTTAAAGCACATTGAAAGATCAGGCGTAAGTTTCATAAATTTGTTCATATTCGTTCTGAAAATTCTTCCCTTTTACTAACCAAGTTTATACCACTTTGCAAGTTTTACATTTGAAAAAATGGTAATCCTAACCCCAGTAATGTTGGCACAACGTTAGTATTAGGTAAATCACATGCTCTTAGAATTGTTACAAGAGTTCATTCATAATTGCACATTGTTAAATCATTCTCTGTGTGGTCAACTGTATAAAATACTACCTATCTGCAATCTGTATAAAATACTACTATGCTGCTGCCATTACATTTCACGCCCACTTTGCCCAGAAGCATATTTGGGAAACAAAGAGCTGTCAGAGAACAAGTCCCTTACAGACTTTACGTCACTTCATTTTTATGTGTCATGCACTGAACCAGTCGATTCAGCTGTAATTCACCCCATTTCATTGGAGGCTGTTAGGTAAATGAGGCTTGCACAGGAAGGTGCTGTCGGAGCCACTTTGCAACGGTGGGTGGAGATCCTCCTCTTCCTGTCTGAAATAGGAGGCGGGAGCGCCCTGCACTCTTCTGCTTCTCCCAGGCACTCGGCCGCCTTCGTACAGGGCTAACAGAGCGGGTTCAGATTTACAGGTTTCTCTCTGAAACACAGCAAGGCTCACTTTATTTCAGCTTAATTTAGCCCAAAGCAGAAACCTAGTGGCATATTCCACAGAGCTAATCAAAGGAGATAACGTTCTTCACCTTAGATTTTTTCAACTTGAAAGCATCAGGGTTTCTTGGAGAATATTGTACAGTGCAACTCCAGGCAGAGGTGTTACAAACTGCTACTTCTTTATGAAGTGAAAATTCTCCTGTTTCTGCTACCTTATAAAATAAAGGTTTTCCTAGTAGGAAAGAACTGGCCTCATGTTACCAAAGCAGATGGATCCCGAGCAAATTTCAGGCAACCTGGGAACGAGCCTCAGACTCTTCATTGTTTCCTTGTTGGAGGATCTCAAAGAACATTAAGCTCAGGAGAGTGACCTTTCCTGTCACATCAGCTATACCCAGGCAGAAGATGAACAGTTAAAAACTTTCCAGATTCCTACCTGCAGATCCAAAAGTATTCTCCTCCCTCTCTTTCTTTCTCAATATATTGAACAGTTGCAGAAAAGTTTTATATGAGGAGGACTAAGAAAATCTTTCTCCAAGACGTCTAACGTCTTGTGCCTATAGAGTGGATGAGAGATCTGTAGGACTGAAAGAAACTTGTGCAGGTCTCGAGACTTGTTCGCTTCCTCGTCCTTTCTGCACATGGAACACCAGTAATGGCAGAAGTACTTTCTATGTCCATCTGCATCACTAATTGCTTAATTCTGAAGCAGACGCTGAGGAGTTTGGTGGTGGTGGGAGATGCGATAATCACTGTGAACACTTGGGACTGCAAGTTTTGTAATATTCCAGGCTGACAGGCCTGCCAGAGAAAGTCAAAAGCTTCATCTGTGGTATATCCACAGGAGACAATTACAGCAAATAAATAGTGCAGGGGAAAAAGTATTGGCCAAAGGTTGACCACATCAGGAATCCTATTTTTCCATTTATCATATTGATGTTCAGTTGTCGTAGAGTTTGTGACAAATACCTAAAATATTGTTTTGATTTTTTTTCCTTAAAAAACAATTGAGTTTGAGACAACACTTATTAAAGTGTGGAAGATGAAACGGAATATTTTTGCACAAATTATAGTAAATTTTTTAATTGATTTTATTTTCCAGATCGTAGCCGATCTGAGATAGATCTGAGTGAATCTTTCTCTGAAGGAAATGAGGATACTCTGAGCATAAGAAGCAAATCTGTACCTAGTGCCTTAGATCAGGAACTGGTGAGTTATAAATATGTAAATGTTTATCTGGTGGAAATCCTGTTTGTTCAGACTTATGAAATCAGCACTGTATGTATATCTATGTAAAATGTAAGAAATGCAGAGCATTATTTCAGGGATATTTAATGAGTTTTTAAACAGCTTCATCTTCTGAGTATGTTGGCTATAGAATGATTCCAATGAATAGTCATGGTTACAGTTTGTTATTGATTTGCTGTTTTTTGAGTTTACAGGTGAAAGAAATCTGGCCTGAACATAAACTGCAGGCACTATATTACACATGCTCTGAAGTTCTGTTAATTCATGCTTTCTTAGATTTTAATTTTGATGCTGAGAAATACTATACTTTAAAGGCTTTAATCTTTGTCTGGTTTTGATTTTCCCCTTACATATCTTTTTAGCAAGTGAAGCCCTAGCTTTCTGTTCTGTCACTGTTGCTTGCCTTTTCTTCCTGTTCACTATTTTCTCCCATACATCTCCATGCCTTTTTCTATATATTCTATGGGGTGCTTTTCCTGAAGTGATTCACAACTTCCCTCTCCTCTTATGCACATATCCAAGATACACAAGTTGCAGATGATTGGCTATAAAAGAATTTCCAAGTTTGTTAAATATGCATGAAGGGGAAAAAAAAGATCTATTTAAATAGTTCTTCATCTAATCATAGTTTGTTCTGAAGTTTCCAAATGTGTGCTTGTAGCTTAGAAAACCCATAACCCTCTGCGTTACGGTTTCTGCATTTTGTCTATTGTCATAGTCCTTCCCTACCATCTGCTCTTTGCAGAAGAGCATTGGCCATGGGAGATGTCTCCCCTTCTTGTAGCATTTGATACTTGTGGCTTGGTGGAAAACAACGTATTGGGATTCCCATCTGTTTCTTGGATTGTAAGCACTCAGAGAATTTGCCTGCAGCATTGCTTTGTTTGGGTTAATCTTTAAGGAAATTAAAAAAAGCCCTTCCTTTGTGTCAGATTTCTGTGGAAGAAAAACTTCAAAAATAAGTGGTTTATTTTTTAATTGTAGTAAAGAAAAATGATGTGTTCTTGATTAAGAAGCCGGAAAATATTGCAGAAGAAAAGCATAAAATACAAACTTTAAATATCTTTATATCAGTTTTCTGCTCTAATTGTACAGGGTGCGGTAGTTATCACTTAGGGATTTCTGTGAGGCAGGTGCCAGAGATGCCAAGTCCAGAGTGGTTTTCTGTTCCTTGATTTTTGTCTTCCTCTTATTCAGAGGGTTTTTTTTTTCTTTTTTTCTTTTTCTTTCTTGCTGACTCTGAATGAAATTTCGCATTGCATCTCAGCAACTCTTTAGCTTCTTTGCTGACATAGGAGATCTCTCTTGTGGCATAACCTTGATTTAATTGCTCTGGGGTCTGTGAGAGTGCTCATTCCCCTTTAAACTTCATTCATAACAGGGTTCATAGATCTGATTCTACCCATGTCCTCCTTTCTCTGTCTTATTAAATCAATTGATTGCATTCGTCAGCTTTAGTGTTGCCATATTTTTTTAGGGTAGTTTGACTCACAGGAGTCCTTTGAGTCTTGCCCTATATTCATTATGGATGCAGTGTTTTGAGATAAAAGTTGTACTCCTGCTGGAATTTAGTTTATTTGGTACTTGATATAAGAGGCAAAAAGAAAGTATCTGATGAAGATAACAACAGCCCATGGAGCCTGAGAAAAGTTATACCTCATTTTCTCCTGGCCGGCTGGTGGAGCTGAGCTAGCTGAGGTCCTTCAGTCTCATTTCTGGGTGATGGGAGCTGACAGCACTGGTGTGGGAGATGCCACATGTCAATAGGATACGCAGATTGCTGGAATTTATCAGCTGAAAGGGTGGGAAAAGGCTTTTATCTGCTCTGCTCCCAGCTTTATCAGGAAAACCCATTACACATGCAGAGAGATCAGCTGGAAAATCGAATGGGTATTTTGCTTCTCTAACTTAACATTGCTCTCGATAATGAAAAGGGACGACTCCCAGAAATCCACATACTGTAGTACGTATTTATCAAGGAGTATGGGGAACCAGTTAAATCTAGTGTTGTGTTCAAGTGTGAGCACCTTCTCTAGAGAGGTATGTGTTGAATTCCTGCCCAAGTAGTGTTCATTACATGCTCAGCTGCTTTATTAGAAGTAATTGGATAATATGCATTTTATAACCCCCACTGGAGACCATGAGATTAATGTCCTACTAGCTCTAACTTTAATAAGCTAATAACACTAACCAATTATGTAGCTGCTGTTCTGTAACTCCACCTGAGAAACATAATCATTTGTGGTGCAAAATGAATTAAGAGCATAGGTTAAATGTTAACCATTTTTTTTAGTTTTAGATATCTGCTTGCAGACAAAAATTGGTAGTCAGCTAGCTGTCGTTAGGATTCTTTGTGAAGCACTGTTAATATTTGAGTGTCTAGACCTGAAACACCCCAGTCTGAAGATGTTGCCTTACTTTTTTTGTCCTGTATTTAATTATTCAGCAATGAAAATGTAGCATTGTTTATTTTAAAGTCCACAGGTATGTATACAGCAGCGTAAAGGAAAGAGTTTTGCATGTGCTACCAGATTTGCTTCTTTCTGTTGCATGGGCAAGAAAGAAAATTGTGTATTCTTGTGCCAAGTTTTAAACTTGAGTACATCACCCAAATTCTGAAGTCAATGAGGAGAGTAGAAGTGAAGGGTGAGGTGGGGTTTTTTGGTTTTAAGGGTTTTTTTGGTTTTTACTTTTGAAGGATTCAGCTTTCTATCTGTCTTCCCGAAATAGTTTGCTCTGTTGTGCCTGGGTCTCCATGGACTTTTTCCTTAGAGTATAAAGTATCTATGACTTCTTTTTTCTGCGGGGTGGTAACAGTGACCTGAATAGATTAGAAAGAGAAGAGACCAGCAGAGGAAGCTCATTGCAAGAACATGAAGCTAAGAGGAATGTTTGCTTCAGTATGTAAATTTTGGTCTCAAATAGAGTGATGGCTTGTCCTGATTTCCCTCTGCTCAATATTAAATATGCAGTTACAGTTGGAAAGTAGTAATAGAAAATTTAGCATTACTTTCAGGTGGTTTTATTTCAATTCAGTCACTGGAGCAAAGAAGAAGAGATGTAACAGCTAGTTTTATGCATACTAATGACAAATGCTCTGCAGATCTTTACATAAACTGTCACAGTTCGACTCTCCAGCAGCGTTTCTTCTCTGCTCCGTTTTTCCTGATTAGCATCGAAGTCTCTGAGACTCCTGAGTTTGAATACAGTACTTCTCTGTTTAGTGTGAGAGAGTGAGAGTGACTAAGCAATAGAGGTAGGTAGGTCACCACGTGAGGTTTTTATAGCTGCAAAGCAGATATAAGGAAGCTGAACATTTGACTTCCATTCAAACTAAAAGCAGAGTCTTTAAAAATACCTGCCATAAGGTTTAAGGAAACGCTTGAAATTTCCAAGCTACACTTAATAGGATGATAGCTGCCTGTTGGGGCTTTTTCGGTAACTTTTACTTAAAGTTAACAGTTCTGTTAGGACCATCAACCAGATTTTAAGTTTCTTTTTAGATTTTACTTTATTGCTGTGTTTAAAAAATGATTTTTTTTTTTTCCTGTATATGAGCTAAAGATGTTACAGTTCAGTCTTGCTTATTAAAACTCAAGCATATATATGAAGCTGTGCAATTACTGATTTTTCCTCCTTTTTTTTTAAAACATTAAAATAATACAGGAATTTAATTATTTTTAAAACATGGACATCAACTGGGTTTTTTTGTTTATCCCTCAAATATGTTCAGTGTGTACGATGGGAGGACAAGTTTCTTCCCATGTGGTTTGACAATAACCGGGGGCTTTCAGCATTGCCTGTTAGAAAGTGGGTCTGTGTTAATGATCCTGTTCATGAAATCGTCACCTGTCACCAAAGACAGCATGAAAGGGTGCAAGTGTAATGCAAATTGTGTGCTTGTCTATTTGTGTGAGTGTGACTGATATAAATGTGGATAATAACTGGAAAATCGGATTGCTGGGTTGTAAAAAATATATCCCATAAAAACACGGAACCTGGACTGTAACCAAGAAATCAATCATCTAATGGCTTTTGGCTGCAAATGTCTTCGGGTAAACCAGTATCAATGATGCCCTTGCCCCTGGTATTGGACCTTAATTCACTCATTTCTTTTGTTAAGATTGGAAAAATTCTCACCATGTCCCTCTAAGATTTCCAGACCTGAATTCCTGAATGCAAATAGTAGTAAGTAGAATAAGGTAATTCACATGGGATTGTTAGTAGGCATGGAAGTGGGTTTTGTTTATGTGCAGAGTTGTTGGCCATGCAAAGGTATGCGCCTCCAGAATAAGATATGAAGTATGTGTGTCAAGTTTTTCAGTTCTTAAGCAATTGAACCCTGAAACCGTAACAGCATCTTTTCCCCTTATGCTGTGTGCCTGTGCAAAGATGTGGAAAATGTAAATCAAAATTCCTCTAGAGATTAGAATTTTGAATGCATCCTGCACCGTCTTCCTAAAGTGGAAAATACGTGAAACAAAACTACGCAACAGAGGCTGACCAAATACAGAGCAGAACATGAGGACTAAAATGCCTGTTTGTCATTTAGGATTATCTGGATGAAACAGAAGAAGATATTGATGACATAGTGGCCTCTCGTTATTCAAGGAAACATGGACATTTGACAAGTGGATTATCAACAGTAAGATCTTGAGTAGAAAACATATGCTTTTTCCTTCCACAAAAGACCATAGTTCCTCCAAAAAGGAGTTTAATTTCATACCATTTAGCAGCAGATCATCTTTCATCCTGCACTTGAGAAACTTCCTTTAACATTTAGATAGTTTTTCTATTATATTTTAATGCTGTTCAAAGCTAAAATGCTGTTCTCTGCAGTGCATGGGAAGAGAAAACCATTTTGCATACTCATCGGCAGATTTCCTCACATGCTGAGGTTACTACCAAGCTGACATGTGGAGAAGGCAAACCATAGGAGTTTGCAGTACATGACTGCTCAGCTTTGCAGAGGAGCACTTAATTTATTTGAAATGAAGAGAACAAGGCTGTGGTGGGTTCTTCCATCTCAAACCACTTTCTGATTGTTCAGGTTCTTGGGACACAAATACTCATCTGTATGTTTGCATACATACCACCTCTGTGGCGTCATTGTCCATCCCCCAACCCAGCTTCTCCCATTCTTCATGACTGCTATGTCACCCACATCTGAAAAGTATTTCTCTTTACAGTGAGGAGGGAGATACTTGGGGATTTTGGTTGGTGACAACTTTTCTACCTTTTGCTATAATTGTAGTATTTTTCTGTTACATCCTTTCGTTTCTTGTCATACCCACAAACTATATACTGTAAATCAGATGTCTGAGTCTTGCGGTTGTCTAACTGTTGAAACTTAACGTTGGTTTTAAAAGGATAGCTGTGTTTTCAGGTTGTAACAGGTGCTTGAGATGCAACAAAATTGGTATAACAAGCCTTATGCAGTTCGTTATGCAGTCGTTATTCACTGGGAAAGAAAATGGATGATAAAAGTAGCCTTTAACATGTCTAGTTTATGTCTACCTGCTGTGTACCTCGTTTTTGGGATCTGACACTTAGGATGTGGGCAACTGATAGCATCTTCAGAAAAGTCGTGGAGCCCTCTCTGGCCACTCTTCTTCATGACTTGTGCCTAAGAATAGCTCTGGTCAGCATATAGAGTACCAGAAAACTGCAACAAACTCCAGGTAGAAGATGAGAGTTGAAGAGGATGAAGAGAGATGAGGAGTCTGTATGCTAAAAGGGAGAAGAAAATTTGGTCCATGACAGTAAGCAATGAACTGTCCTTTCTAGACTGCATCCCCATTAGTTCCCATGCAAGCAGGGCCCAGGGAATGCCCACTTAAGTGCTTGATCCCAAAGAGATGGAGTTGGCTGAATCCAAGTTTGGCTTACCTGGGGAGGAGAAAGGGCTCAGAAAATTGCTGTGACAGAGCATTTTGGTATCTTAGATCTGGCCATGTCCGGACCGTTTTCCCTTCTGATTTGTGTAGTTCACAGAAACAGACACAACAGAAACGTGTGGCACTTCACACCAAATCAGACTTGAGCAAATGTAGCCTGTTGACAGTGGTCTAATTAGACCCACTTGTCTGAGGTTGACTATGACTCATTGTCTCCAATGCTTGCTGGTCCCATGGATTTTATAGACAGAATTATTTTTATTTCCTCTGAATATTGATATGAGGGTTGCAGGTGCTTAAGTGCTTTCTCCGTTTAGGCCACTAACTGAGGAACTGCATTTAGAGAGCCTTCCCTCTATGTGCTGTAGGCAGCATTCTGTCTGTGTGTTGGGTTTTGTCCTTTGCTGTAGATTTCCCTTTGACCTTTTTCTTAAGCAGAGCGTAGCTTTTCCTGCGCTGTAGGTTTGAGAGAACCTCACTTCTCAATGCTCTTGTTTCTCTGTATTCACCATGACATGATTTTTAATGTCACTGCATGCTATGTTAATGGCGAAGTTGCGAATGGCAAGCTGCTTCTCCCTGCAAGAGCAGGTCAATTTTACAGGTTCTTTTTTTTTTATTCCCCTTAAGTGTGTGTTACTAGTTTCTAACATTCCCCCTCTTATTTTTGCCTTTACTCTGCTTGTTGTAAGCCTTTGAGCCTTGTGCACTGTATGGATTTTTTTTCATGTACTTATCTGTCAAATGACTGTGTACTATTAAGTCATGTTGAAATAATGTTATTAATGAACAGTAGGGTCTAACTTTTTTTTGTTTGTTTTTTCTTTCTTTTTTCAAATATGAGAATTTAAAGTACAGTATGGGTACTCTGACAATGAGCTTTTGAGGTAAAGGAAGAAATATCTCAAAGCGTAAATCTACTTGAAATCTACCTGTAACATCAGTGAGCAAAAACGGCAATGGAAAGTGACATTGAACAGGAACAGTATCTCAGCATTAGGGTATTTTCCTTTGTGTTTTCCCAAAGCTAATACATGAACTGTGTATTTAGTTTTCCCTGCATCCTTCACCGATTCCTCTCCTAAACATACTAATGTGTTGTTGTCAAGACCCATCACATCAGTAAGACTGAATTGTTCCAGTGCCTTATTGCAGCGATGAGATGATCCAAAACAAATACAATTCTTAGTGAGGTACTAAAATGAGGCTCCGCATCCTCCATATGTGGTGGTTGTTTACTACTTATGAAACTGGAAAATTAGTAGATTTCTTAAGGACATTTAGTGTATGTAATGTCCAGTGTAAATGCCACAGAACAGAGTCTGGGGGGAAAAAAGTCAAGTATATCAAATACTTCTACTAAATTTGTGTTATTTCGTTTGTGGTTTGTAAACAATTCAGAAATTGTGTTTGCATAAATTCTAGGGTCAGAGATCATCTATTTGTTTGGGAAAAAACCCCACAGAAAGTCCTAATCATTTATCCCTTGCCGCCCACTTACGTAAAGATCAAGAAAAAGAATATTTGGATTCAGTAGAGAACAACTCATCCACCTCCTCACGTTGGTATAACCTTGTTTGTTTTCTGAAGTGGGCACACAAATTGTCGCTTTCCTGTTACAGGGATAATTTAGGCATTTTGTAGCACATACTGGAACTGTTAAGTTCACTAACAGTGTGCAGGGATGCCCATTTTCATGTACGCTAGAGCTGGAAATGCATAAATAGTAAAGGCTGGAATTTAGCTCGAAGGCATGTTAGGAAAGGAGGAAATATGACACCTTTGTCGGTGTGTGTTGCTAATTCTCCGGTAATTTTAACCAGTCCTGTTCATGGAATTTCAGCCAATTGTACAAAGGAATAAAAGGACAAGCACGAAGGATAAAGAAGGCCAGCAGAAATAAAAAACCACACCCTTTTTTGCTGTTTATTGTTCCTACATGATGTATAAAATTAACTTTATGGATAATGATAGCTTGTTCTGGTTTTTCATGTCTGTTGTTGTTCAGCATATTGACACAGGCCTGGTCATCCCTCCAGCTTTCTTTGCTGCAGGGCCCTTAGGCAAGGTGCTCGGAGAGCTGAGTTTAGCCACAGCCCAATTCTGTTTGTGTGGTTCTTCCCCTTGACTGTGTTCTTCCTTCCTCCCTGCAGCCGATAAGGAAGGAGGTAGATCAAGATGTAGTTTCCCTTGAGCTCATTGGGGAGATTTCCAGATAACTGCTGTAGCAAGCAGAGGGGGGGAAATGTTTCCCCCAATATTCTATTACTGTATTTTTTTCCCCAGAGTGACGTGTTTAAACATTTGTGAGCATTTTTATCTATTCTTGCATACTCCGCAGAGAAACTGCAATTTCTTACAAAGGCGCCAAACCTGCAAATACATGAATGCTTAGCTTTTGAGTAGCTTAAGTGAGAATTGACTTCATGCAGACGTAAATGAAGACAAATCCAAACACAGACCAATACAAATCCAAATCTGCTGAGCTGGTGTTCTAAAATGTAATTTGTTTATTTTGATACAGCAGATACTTCATTTCTATTTAATTACCTTGAGCCACGTGTCCTTCAATACTTGAAGTGTATGGAAAACACTTGGCTTTTCTCTGATTTGGTGATACGTTTTCTTGCTTGCTTGCTATGGCTTTGCAATACAAACTTCCTTTACCTATCTGTATAGGCAGATTTATCACTGCACTTATTCTTTCTTATTGCAGCTATCTAATGCTCTTTTCTCTTGGCCTTTTGCACTGCCTCCTTTAAAGAACTCCCCAGAAGGCTCTGACAGAAAATGGACGTATTTAAATGTGCCTGAAACAGACGGTGATACTGTGAGTTCTCCTGAGTCCTCTGCTTAGCTTACTTTTAAAGCTTCTCTCTCTTTTCTCCCTTTGTGTTGAAGACTATACCTGTGTGTCTTGCAAGATTCCTATGTATTAGGATTTAGATGGTTATATATGTTTTTGAGCAATCTTGCTCAATGACTCAAAAGAAAACGTGCACCAGATTTCTCAAATACCTTTGGTTCTGGCAGTGTGCATATTGCTCTGGTTTTCTTTAAAAATATTTAGTTCTTTCCTAACTGTAATCTTTTGGAAGAGGAAATCCTCATAGCAATTTTCTGTATGGTATGAGTGAAAAAAAAAAAAAGAGATTGGAGGGTGATATATTACGCTGCAGTGGAAAATTTTGTGGGATTTTTGCTAAACTTTTTTGGCTTTAGGAAAACTGCTGAAATGGTGGGTATGGAATTTTGCTCATTCTTTTAGAATTACTGATGAGAGGTGGGTGTCGCTTTAAACAAACATGCTTTTATACCATCTCCATTATGGGAAGCATCCTTATAACTTTTTCTAATGGTTCTATCAGCAGTTGTCTTACAAGACTCAGTAAGAATTAGGTGGACAGCTGAGCCAGACGGGATTTTTTTTTTTTTTTTTTTTTCCTGTTTGGAACTTACATGAGCTTACAATTTATGTAGCCTGTCTGCTCTTCAGTTCATGCATGAATTAAATAGTGGTAATTTAGATTTAGTCATGTTTATAAATAGGTTTGAGTCCTGCATGGAAAAACATCAACTGTCTAGACATTTAAGCCATTATTAATTATAGTTCTTATTCCCATTTACATCAAATAGAACAGAAATACCACTTGCTTCTATGATATATCTGGTTTTATAGCAAGTCCTAACAAGTGTGCAATATTGCAAGGCTGTGACTGTATGAAAAAAGCAGATTCTGGAAATGAGTAATTTATTTAAGCCTTGTAAGTCCGTTTTCTCTCCCCGTCCAGACTAGCATTAACAGCATGCTGAGTGTATATAGTGAAACTGGTGACTATGGCAACGTGAAGGTCAGCGGCGAAATCCTTCTCAACATCAACTACAGCTACAAAACAGGTGCCCTCAACATCCTGGTAAAAAGTTGCAGGAACCTGGCCATTGCAGATGAGAAGAAGCAAAGGACCGATCCGTAAGCACAGAGAAGAATTTCCTTTTAGGCCCTGCTAGGGGTGTCCTCCGCCACATCACGCACAGTGATGTAGCCTGGGGTTGTGATACGAGCCTGAGAACTCATAGGACCCGGTTGCTACAAGCCAGGGTTTTGGTGATGGTTGGTTTTGGATTCCCTGAGGGAAATGCATTTTCAATATGTTTCTTAGGGCAACGTGTGCCTCTTCTGAGGAAACAATAAGATTACTTAAATTATCAGCCTGTTTGATAGCAATCTCTGCAAAAGGGCAAAAAAAATGAAGGAATAGGGAGGCTGAATTGATTTCTTACTTACATACTTTAGTTTTGATTCTAGGAGAGGAGTGATGTTTTGGAGGGAGGGACAGAGATAACTTGGGTTTCACGCATCCATAGATTCACTTTGCAAGGAGCATGTTTTCTGAGCTTCTCATTGTAGTTTTCAGCATAATATGTAAATTCCCTCATCAGGAAGTAATAATTAGTGTCTCTAATCATGTGTAATCCTATTGTATGCAAGGTATGAAGTTTTTCATTCTTTTGTATTTGCAGTGTATGTGTCCTCATATGTAACCAGTCAGTAATCGTATACTACAAAAGGGAAAGTGTTAGGAAAGCTTTCTGCGTTTCTGAGGATGAGTAAATTAATTTAGTTCTGCCTTTTGTTATTCTGATCCTATCTGAATAACATTGCTATGTTTGTAAAGAAAGACCGTACCTTTCCACGTTTCGCATATTCTCTGTTACGTGTATGTTGTTTAGACTGCAAAAATTAATTTCCTTGTATGTGTTGCTGATGCAGCAATGTCAGGCCCTTGCTCAAACTGGTCATTTTTATTCCTTGCTAATAATTTACTACTTGATCTGCAGATATGTCAAAGCATACCTTCTGCCTGATACGTCCCGCCAAAGTAAACGCAAGACCAAAATTAAAAGTAACAGCACCAATCCAGAATTTAATGAAACGCTGAAGGTGAGAACACTGTCTCTCTCTCAGGCCGTGATGAATGTTCCGCTTGTGCTCACAGGCGTTTTCTATAAGTGTTCCAGTACGGGGATTAGAATTTGGAAGAGATGCCTCAAAAGGAATGTATTTAAGCAAAACCGTCTAGTAATCCTATGAGTTGTAATTTCTGGCTTTCAGCATTGAGGAAGTGTTTTTGTTTGGTTCTTCCCTTTGTAGGTAAAACTTCTATTAGTTTCCATAGATCTCTTTCAAAACTGCTGATGTTCCTGTCTAACCTGAGCTCAGAGATGTTAAAAGCACCTTAAAGATTTTGTAAGCCCTAAGTTAGCAACTGATGTTGAAATAGAGCTAGATTAAAACTTCCCATCTAAGTGATTTTGAAGAGAAAATAACCTTTTGCAGTAAAATCTGAATTTCGAAGGAGGCTTTAATTTATTTTTAAAGCAGAACTGACTTCGATAAGAAGATGCCAACAACGACTTCACTACCCGCCTTTGTTGTGGTGAAGTTCATCTTCTGTTGCGAAGGATGCCAACAACGACTTCACTACCCGCCTTCCTAAAAAGTTGTGGTGAAGTTCATTTTCTGTTGCGAAAGACAGTGACAGATTACTTCCTTGAGGGCTGGTGGAGCAGAGCGCCCGGGCTCTTCCTTCCTTGCCTTTTACCCACGTCCACTACAGAGGCTGAACTATTCTGAGCTCCTCACGAGCTGCTTATGCATCTCCTTGGCTCTGTGGTGCAGGTGGGAATGGCAGAGTTTCTGCCCAGTTCACTGCCTGTCTGGCATCTGGACCACAAGGCTCCTGGTGATTCCCCTTCCTTCTTGATTGACAAGAGTTATCCCGGATGGCTGTCATGAGGCCAGAAACTCTTTTAGTTTCTCCTGAAATATTTTTTTGTAATTTCAGTGATGTTTTAAATAAGTTTCTTATAATAGAGGCTAAAAGATGTTCCCTGGCCAGTATACTTGGCTTAACCTGGCTGCAAAACCATTTTGCAGACTTACACACACTTGGTCTGGCCAGACTGCTTGCCAAGGGAGAGTCTCTTGTACAGCCTCATTTTTAAATGGTTTATAGTAAAGTTAAGACTTGCCTGAACTGGAAAAAAAAGGTGTTAGACTCTATTTAGCAAGGAACATAGCACTAAACATGTTTGCTAGTAGGGAACTCGGTGAGGATAGGACCTAGCAGCTTGCTAAAAATGCGAATTGTAACAAAGAGGGCTCACTTGAACTGTGGGTAGGTAAGCAAGAACTACATCTATTTGTCCCAACTGTCACTACTGTTAGAAAAGAAAAATAATTAAATCTGTATCTTCCCTCTTTGACTTTTATTCCATTGTTGCTAAATATGACATCTCTCACAGTGGAACTGTTGGCACTTAGGATTAGGCATTGTAGACCTACCAATACAGGAATAGCCTACTTGTGTGGCTCGTCAACTGACTTGACTGTTTCAGCTTTTGGAGAATATGTGTCTGTGTCCAGACGTTGTTCTTGATGCAAAAAAGAAGACATCTGGGTCTCCTCAGCTAACACTAGGAGAAGGGTGAATTTCAGAGAATTAATGGGCCTTTTGCTAAAAGCAGAGCGTGCAGAGCTAGAATTCCAGATGTTTATAATTTTCTGTGTATTTGCTAGAATACGATGTTTCTTCAGAGGAGTTTTTTTAATAGCTTTCAAAACCAGCAATGGTTACTAACTCTGCAAAGCATTCACCAAGCGCTTCACATGCAGTTTTACTTGTTTTCAGAACAATTTTTCATAAGTTACAAAGATACAATTGAAAAGGAGAGGAGGACACTATTTCTAGAAAGTAGAGTACAGCAGACTCTCTTTCGGGATGAAAGTGCTAGTGGTGTTTGTTTTTCTTGTTTCAGCTTTGATTTTGATCTGCTTCTTTTACATAAACATATAAGCAATTAACAGGATCATCGTTTTAAGCATCGTAACTTACTTTATAGTCAGAAATACCCAGTAAATAATACAGAAAAAACACAGTCATGCTAGTAACATTAATTACCTTTGGATGCATACTGCAAAGAAAAGAGTTAGGTTTAACATTAATATTATGAGCTTTCTAGCTAGGTCTGTCTTGTTTGCAAAGAAAACAAATCTCTCTTTCATGCTTCATTTGTCAGCTGCTGTGGGCTTCATGAAATTGAGCTAGAGCTGTAAAAGGCTCCATGGAAACTATTATTTATGCTTATTCCGAGAGTTTCTTTTTCTTCTTTTTCTGTTGGTAGTACGTCATCAGTCAAACACAGCTAGAAACCAGGACCCTGCAGCTTTCTGTCTGGCACTATGACAGGTTTGGACACAACAGCTTCCTTGGGGAGGTGGAAATTCCATTCGATTCCTGGAACTTCGAAAATCAGGGCGATGAGTGGTTTGTGCTTCAGCCCAAGGTAAGGGTTTCCAGGGGCCGGTGAAAGTGTTGCGAAGCAAATTCAGCAAGGCTTAGTTATTTTTCCTTTGGAACGTGTTTATAAAGCGGTGACTTTATGAGTGTCTAATATGGTAATAAAAATAATATCTTTGTTCTTTATTCAATCAAAACATACTGGTTTTAAAGTCTTCATGAAAACTTTACATGTGATCGGCTACTTAAAAACAAACAAAAAACCCCACCTTTTAAATAAACTCTAAGTTCATCTTGTAATAAACTGCAGTGGAGAAATGACCTAGTAAAGAAATCGATTACTCTTTTAAAATAGCATGTAAACCAAAAGACTTTTCTGCCACTCCCCCCTACTCAACACTTAACAGTTTATTAAAGATCTAGATCTTTTTTGTTTCAGTTCAAAGCGCTTCACACTTTTTTCAGCTGTGACAAAATGACTTATTAACCTCTTACTCACTTTAACTAGGAAGGTACAAGATAAGGCTTCTCAGCAGGCAAATCAATTGGTCTGTGAAACAGGACTTGCATTGTACTTAGCTAAGGATAGGATGACTTCTGTCTCTAGGGCCCCCCTTGCTTTGGCAAAGGTGTTTATTTTTGGAAGAGATTCAAAGAGCTATTGTAAGCTAGAAGATTAAAGGCTTCTGCGTTGCTTGCTCCTGCAGCAGCCAGAATCCCCAGAAATTCCAGTGGTTTAGATTGCCGTTTCAGAAAGTGTATTTTTCTTGCTGCAGAAAAATCCAAGGTTTTACTGCAAGTGATGTGGAGATAGACTCAGATGACTTGTTTCCTCTGTGTTCATTATTTTTAAGGAAATAGTGTTACATTTGGGGTTTTAGGAGGGAGTGTTTGATTTGTGCCTTTCTCTCAGGTGGGAGGTGGATCTGATTGCTGTATAATTAATTTCTAGGTATAGACCTTTGTGAGGCTTACATCTAAACTGTCACAAATTTATATTTTAGTAAATAATTTGCCAGAGGATACATAAGGAAATTGGTCTCTTCTTTGAACACTTACACGCCTCACACTTTATAAGTGGCAAGGAAGATCATTCCCAGTTTCCTAGTTCAGCTTTGTTAGTAAGGGTGACCACCAGCTCTTCCTTCATGGTCCAGACAAGGTGAGACCAGGAAGAGAAAGTGGCTAATGATGTCAAATGTGTTTCAGTCAGCGCTGTGTCCAGGCCAGGACTATACTGTCCTCCTTACAAGCTTGCTTCGTGTAAGTTACTTTTGTTGGGTCTTCTCTTGAAGTAGAAGAAATGTCTACTACATCTCTGTCATAGCTCTGGCTGGTGTCAGATGTTGCTCTTGTTGTAGACTGGTGGGTACTAAATAATAAGATACACATTTAGTATTTGTTTTGCTTGCAGTTTGTATGCAATGTTGGTCTGAAATTGAGCTTCTTGCCATGCAGTAGTCTCTTTGTCATCTCATGTCAATCTTTGGGGATTTGTGTGTGTATGGGTGGTTTCTTTTAATCCTAACAAGGGGAAAAAAACCCAGGCAGTCATGAAGCTCTCCTGTTCAGGAAAAAAGTAATGAGGCACTAAGCATTTCAGCCATTCCAGCTGGAAGGTGTTGTCTGATTATTTCCAAACCCGTTAAAAGGATTTTTAAATGAGTTCTTTTTTACCAAAGAAAGCAAACACAGAATTGGTCTTGCTGCCTCCTAAGTTGTTATAAATAATGTTTCTAAACTTAAAATGCTGCTAAGATTTTTGATCAGCAAAGATAATATTTTTTTAAAATATCAATTATTGCATTTTGAATTTAAAAAAAGCACAGGTTAATACACATGCAAATTACATGCTGTTCTCCCATATGATCTGCCTGATAGAGACAGGAATGGCAGTGAAACATTTCCCGGGTTTTATTACGGCGCTTTATTTGTTCTATCATGAATCATTTAGCTGCTTTAGTGAAAAGGTTGGAGACTTTAAGACCTGTTTCTTCTATGAGCATTGAATGTCTGTTTTCAAGAGGAGTGTGGTTAAATCAGAAAAAGAAGAGAAAATAGTTCTGTGGTTAAAGAGGGGGCAGAGTCCAGAGCCACGTTCTATGTGGGTTTTGGGGGGGAGGTTGACAATTGTTCCTGATGTAAGAACTTACACCATCACTTGTCCACCAGTAGAATAGAAAAAATAATCCTTGCTGCCTTTATGGGAAACTTGAGCCTAAACATGCATAGTTTAGACCATAAGTGAGCTGCCTGACTGGCAAGATTTAGATGTTGTGCAAATTATTCCACAGCCATTTACTACAGGTTTTCTTTTGTCCTCTGTTGTAGCAACTGGCGTCAGACAGTGGTGGAGACAGGACCGTTTTTCTCAGAGTCAGCGCAGGAATGCCTGTGTTGCTGTAAAAGTGCTTCAAAGTCTCAAAAGGGCCACGTTGTTATCGCTAAAATTGCTTTGTTCCCTGTCCCATCCTTGTGTACAGACTTAGCCCCACTAAACATGGTTAGTGCCTTAGCCTGGTCTCTATGATACGAAAGCAGTGCTGACTCTCTGCGTATCACCGTGTGTATTTCTGGTGGGTTTTTTTGGTTCTGTTTTCTCTTGATAATAGAATTTTGACCTTCCTGGGGAGTCAGGAAACAAGCTGAATGCATTTCAGAGAAATACTGTCACTGATCAGACATTCGTCTATAAGCAGTTCTTTAAAGGCTTGTGTGGTACCTTGGTGTGTGTGTCTCAGCACTTGAGGGTCCTCTCTTTTTATACATGTGCTTTGTCCCTGTTGAGAGATCAGGAAGATTTGTTGATTTGTACCCAAACCGAAGCACTGAAGCATGTACAGAAATGTGAGTAGTCCCCCCTCCATTAGTGGACTTCACTGAGCAAGGTTAGCATATACCCGAGTTTTTCATAGACCTGATCTCTAATGTTTTTAGAGATAAAAACATTTCTCTAATGTTTTTAGGGTTTTTTTTCTGTTTGCTTGCTTCACTTATTCATGCTAGATATCTCTCTCCTCTGTACGTTCACCGAACAGTGTCTAATGCCGCGTGGCTTTATTCTTCTGAGAGCTTGCATTCCCTAGCTCATAAAGTTTTCTAAAATGTGATTGCATTCAATCTGGAATGTCTAATTATCTGAAAGTGGGCTGGTATGTCCTGATATGTTTAAGAAGTGTTTCAAACACTGTATTGGTACAACAAAATTAAAATCAAAAGGAGAAAGTGAATGATTAACCTTAGCTGGATTTCTGGTCGGTTTGTTTGTTTGTTTCTTTTCAGGTGGAGGTTGCGACAGATGCTGGGCTTCAATATAAAGGAGAACTGACTGTTGTTTTACGTTACATTCCCCCAGACAGAAACCTAATGCTTCCCCTAGGGCAGTTTCAAGGTAAAACAAACATTAATGGCACCATATGATAACATCCCTCTGAGTATTAAAAATCCTCACCTAGGGTGAAGTAATGGTATTAGTGAAAACTGAAATTATACTTAAGTATGCTAGTTGTCTTTGTCGAAATTTTGAACCGTGAGTATGCTTCTCCTGCTCCATCCTCTTCTCTTACATTAAACTTAAGGAAAGAGAAGGGAAGAGGAGCGTGCAGTCAAGTGTTGATGCACGGCTGTGACCTAATTAAAAACAATTCAGACATTAGATAACATGATCGAAGGCAGCCACATAGAAATAAATTGTCTACATAATAGTCTGTGGGTTCTTTGTTCAGCTAGTTATGTACAGTGTATAGCTGATCAAAGTAAGAGACTTCATTTAATTCTTCATGCTTAATTGTTCTTAAGCTTACTTATCTCCTCATTTTCACTCATTTTTAACACTGCTTTACCTCTGCTCAGTTTTACTGTATTACTGCTGTAATTCAGTCCTGTAAAATGTTATTTGAATTCTTTAGGGTAAGCCATTATTTTCATCAGCAATGAACAGGGAAAAATAGCTACTAACTGTTTGCATTGCAGTAGCATGAAGAACAGCAATCATCTGAAGTGAAAGCAATCACTGGGTAGCACCTGAGTGTACATGGATATACCAGACACAGGTATATCACTGTCTTAGTGACAGTATTGCGTGTTAGCATTAGGATTTGATAGATATATTAGACTTCTTTCTTTTTCTTTCTTTTTTTGACAGATGACATTCCCTCCGCTAGCAGTAATTCCAGGGTTTTCTCTCTTAAAAGCTAACTGTTGTCTGAAAAGTCCAGATATACACTATCTGCATTTTTTTAAATTAGTACATTTTAACATCACTCCTGATCTTTTTTTTTCTGATGTTTTCAGCCTGAATCAGTGTGTATAATCCCTGCTGATAAGCCTCTTAGAATCTGCAGCAGCAGCAACTACACACGTCCTCATGCTGCTGTTCAAAAGCAGTAGCAAGTCAGTGAGCACCGGGTCCTTTGTCATGGTCTCTGAGGAGCAGTGCATCCTCACACATGGGATACGTTTGGTGTACTCCTGCATTTTAAGCTTTGGTATACCACCTTGCTTGTGGTGTAGGGCTGCCTTAACATCAGTGGTGGAAGTGGATTCTGAAAAGAGGGTAGGACTTACAGGATATGCAGTTCTTTGTGTTCAGCATAGTAAGCCACAAATACTTATATTCGGACAGGACTTCAGATAGGGCACCCTGTTGTGTCCAGCAAGGGCTAGCTAATTACATTGTCAAGTTCTTTATCATATATGGAGTGATTTTTCTGCCCCTGCCTTAGTTTCTCTACCCATGGAGAATCAGAATCTCCTCATAAGGAATACTTTAATCCCGTTGCAGTAAATGATTAAGAAAAAATCTAGCCAAGACAATTTACATTTCCAGATCAGTCTTGCAGTGTATATATAATTTCTGATGATGATGATGCAACTCTGTTCTATGTATAGGAAAGAAGAGCTTTAAAAAAGGAAAAAAGGGAGACTTTCGCATGCAGTCTGGAGGTATATTAGAAGTCCTCATCAAAGAAGCAAAGAATTTAACAGCAGTGAAATCAGGAGGCACATCTGACACTTTTGTGAAAGGGTCTGTGGTTTTTTTTTCCCCTTTTTTTTAATGGCTGCACTGAATCATATTTTGGCTGACACAATTTTTTTTTTATATATCCGTATATGTGTGTATGGAGTGTCAGTCCTGAAAAGCAACTGGCACCTTGTACTGGTATGCTGAAGAGAAGGATGCTGTGGAGTAAGGACAGAGAGGTATGGGTTGTCCCAGTGGTTAAATACAATTGGATTTAAATACCACTCAGTCAAGAAACAGAACCATTCATACATATGTATCCAGTGTGCTAATGTGCATGCTGTTATAGAATATAACGTTTGGTAAAAGAAAACACTTCCAATGAGTTGGCAGAGAGAGGTAGGTGAATATTCATCGCTCCTGGAGGCAAGAAGTTGTAAATTAGGGCCCTCACACTGGAGATGATACCTGATCTGATGGTGACATTTACATTGTCAGGAAATTGAAACAGTATATATTTTTTACTAAGAGGAATAGCCAGACTACATCCTGAATAAGAAACTTGTTTTCAGGAAGACACAAGTCTGTCTGGATTCCTTGTAAAACTGCAAGTAACACCTACAAAAGCTGGCATGCTCCATCAAGCTGAGGTTCTTTCTAATGGATGTCACCTGAAACACACAGAAAGAGAAAATTCATCATGTGTGTGAGGAAATTCTGTTTTGATTCAAGTAAATATGCTAAATGAGAAAGATTTTTCTCTCTAATACTATAAATAGTTTGGGGTTTTTTTCTAGTGCTTAATTGGGAAAGCTCTTTGGCATGTAGTACAGTGTCAAGGAGCACATTGAAACCCTGAGGGTTCCCAGGAAGTCTATCACTGGCTTCAAACTTAGTGTCTTAACTCTAACTGTGTCTCATTGTTAACGTTCAATATTCTTTGACAGAAGATGTTTAAAAATTCTGCTCTGATGGCTTTCAGTTTTGATGTTAAAGATACATCATTTTGAAAAATTTAAGGTCTGTGTCACTTATATGCCTGCATGCATGTGGGTACATAAAAATATATATAGTATGACATATATGCACCTTTTTATTAGATAAGAAGCATTTTGTGTTGGACAGTCAAAATCCAGACTATATAGAAAATGCTACATATAGGATAAACTTGTGTTTGAATAAAATGGACATACTCCTGCATGTCTCATTATATTGGATTTTTCATAAATGTAAGTTATGCTTTTGAAATGTTAAACTTAGGAAGTAACCGATAGCTTAAAACATTTTTCTTTGCCAGTTTTTGCTCTCAATGCTAGCTGTCAGAATTGCTGGGTTTTAGATACGCTCTAGTTCATTAGTAATGGTTTGAGTGTTGTTACTAAATGGTGACCATAGAAAACATCCTGCCTTTAATTCCTTGGTGGAGCTGGGAATTTATCTTGATTTTCAAACTATTACTAACCTTATACACTTCACGTAGAAAAAGTCTGAGCTATTCTTCCTATGTGTTTGTTCTCCCAAGCCACGTCTCTTTTCCTGGTATATGTGAGGGCATTTCCTTTTACTGAAAATAGACTGTCTGATCCCACTGGAGCTTGCAACAGACTTCAGGGAGAAAATGTCGTTAAAGCCTTTTTACAGTAGCAGTAGCAATGTGTGGCCAGTAATTCTCCGGACTATCTTTAGTTAGTGGTGTCTGCTATCACTGACGTGGATTATTCAGTACAGTGGAACAGGAGTCTGTTTTCCGTGGACTGTTGGTCTGTCATGTGTCATGGCTAAACATAATCAAGTTGCCGTGAACCAGCTGAGGTGCTGCAGTGGTCTAATCTGCCCTGTTAGCTTGAGATAATTTGACATACACTAGCCCACAGCTAGCCCACTGCAGTAAACTAGCTCATGTTTATTGTCAAGTAAAAGCCTGCACAGGAATCCTGATGGAGGTCTAGTGATACAATCTGTTTGTATGCCTGACCCTTTAGTATTTATGTGCAACCACATAGTTATTCCATTAGCTTTGCTGAAGGAGGTGGAGGCACAGACTATGAAAATTTGTACAGACCTCTGATTTTGAAACTAGAGAATCAAGTTCACTTAGTTTCACTAAAGGAATTCTCCACTAAAAGCAAAATGTGAAAAGCTTGTCAGACTTTACAGCATTAGTGTTTCTGCACTCAATAGGGGGGTTAGGCAACTCAAATTAATGATGCTAGCCTGCTGAAATTTCTTCCTTATCAGTCATTTCCATTTCTTTCTGGAGGACCTCCTGTCCTGCTTTGAGAGGGAGACTGGACTAGGCGACTCCAGAGGCCCCTTCTAGCCAACATTTTTATGATTCTGTCTATATTTAGTCTCATTGAAATAAAGTTTGTGGTTAAGACCCAAGACATGGGGCAAGGAGACCTAATTTCAGTTTCTGCTGGTGGTTACTGACATTGTAACTGTAAGAACAAACGGAGCACAAATGCAAAATATGCACTTCAGGTATATACTTAATTTAATAACAGTGGGGAAATGGGGTCCTGATCCTATATGAGCCTCTACATGATTGTAATTCTTTGTGAATATTATGTGGCATCCCATCTACATATTCAATTTTCCTTTTTTATATCTCCCAGATACCTTCTCCCAGATGACAGCAAAGCTACAAAACACAAAACTCCCATAATAAAAAAGAGCGTGAACCCCCAGTGGAATCACACCTTTGCTTTCAGTGGCTTAAATTCAAGGGATATACGTAATGTCTGCCTAGAATTGACTGTGTGGGACAAGGAGTCACTCTCCAGTAATATTTTTTTGGGAGGTGTCCGTTTGAGCACTGGAAATGGTAAGGTCCCACCTGACTCGTGATTGCTTTTCTTATTCTGCTCTCCTTCTTCCTCACTGCAAGTGATTCATGTATTTGAGGGACAGAAATGTTGCTGAGTGTATGGGAAGTATATGGGAACTTGGGGAAATTGAAGAGGGAGAGAAGGCAACATGTAATACGTAGATGGTTTAGTTCTTTCCTCCGCTGAGTGAGACACAAACATTTGGTGCCCAGTTGTACTTCAGCAAAGTCTAGAAGAACTGGGAATACCTTGGAAGTGTTTCTTAGCATCCCAGTGAGGAGGAGGAGGAGGCTACTTTTGTCCAACAGCAGCCTTTCTGCTGATGGTGGTGTGATTTGGAAGAGGTGTGAATCCGTTCCCTCTCTGTTAGGAGAAAGTTGCTTGTGGTGCAGAGTGGGGAGGTTTATGTACCTCTGTCCATGTGCCACAAAGGAGTGTAACAACAAACTGGTCCTCTCCAGGAGCTACCTGTTTTCAGTACAACTCCCTGTACAGATGGTGGTGTAAAGTGCTTGTCATCTTTCTATAGACTTGGAGCGAAGGAGCAAGTATTAAGTAACTGCTTACTAATATGCCAAAATGCCTCGTGTTTTTGCGATTACCAGGTGTAAGTAATGGCAAGGAGGTTGACTGGATGGACTCTCAAGGGGAAGAGCAGCACCTCTGGCAGAAGATGATCGACAGTCCTGGAGCTCCTGTGGAGGGGATATTAATGCTGAGATCCAGCATGGGAAAACGCAGGCTCTGAAAGACTTTAACTACTGAGGGGTACCACAGGTACTCCTGACTTCAGTGGTGTTCAGGCTCTTGTCACGTTGCCCATTTGAAAGTGGAGAAGGGTTGTACTCTTTGCCTTGGACATTAAGGCTCCGAGTGAGATTTTAATGCATTCTGCACTTTCATGCGCACATATTTAACCCAGGCTTCTTGTATGGATTATGTTTCTCCTGAAGCCGGTGAGAATTTGACCTTGTGCAGAGATCGGACTGGCTTTCTCTGTCCCTTCTGGTGACTGGTGCGCAGCTGATGAACACCTCTGCCTGTGGAGGGCACAGAGTGAGCAAATTCTCTAGTTAGTTGTTAGTAAGTAATGCCTGGTTTATGTATCTCCTTCTGGGTCAAAGATGGCCTAGAAGACAGCAGTGGTACAGCACAAGCAGATTCAGAGCGTCTATGCTTTGGTATTTGAAAGATAAGAAGCCATAGTGTTCTGAAGGATAACAAATAATGTTCCTCTTTCATGTTTGCTTGTTGGGCTATGCAGCGTGCAAGATGGCAGGCTTGGGACCAAGCAGCCCACCAAGGAAGGCCAATGCACTGTGGTGCACACTAGAAAGAGGCAGAGGGGAGCTGGTGTACAGTGCTGGTGTTCTGGCGTTCTCTGGGTTATTTTAATGCACTGTATAAAAGGCAGACTTGGTTCCACATAATCCAAGAGCCTCTAATGAAAATAAATCATAACAAATCCCCACTTTCCACAACAACACAATGTTACTGTGTTTTTCATTCAGTTGACAGCACTCGCCAAGATCTTCCAATTGAACAGAGGGAATATGTTCACACGCCTGTCCCCATCCGATGAGTCACTGAGATGAGACGCGTGCTGGGTTTGGGCATAGTTAGCTAAGACCTTGATTCAACAGATCACGTAGTAAAGTGACGTGATTAAAGCACATGCCAGAATGATTTGCACAACTGTGGAATTTTCTCTGAATGGGCTGGGATCCCATTCAGGCATGCCCACGCACATTAATGATTAACCAGAGTAGGACTTTTTTCTCCTGAACACTTTCCTGTGAGTTAACAGTGGATTTAATGATAAGAGTGGATTTTGGCCAATTCAATCATTGATCTTATTAACTGTGACAATTGTTCAACAGTAATTTTGCTATTTGGTTTCCTAAAGTGATTTTACACCTAGTTAGATCCCCCATCGTCTGGGGACTTAAGCAGGTCGTATGTGAAGAGCATGCTGTTTGGAATAGTTGTTGTGGGCCACTCCTACCATAATGAGATAGGATTATAATCTTTTTTTCAAGGACAGCACATGTCTGCTTGCAAGATTGGATAATAATATAGTTGCATGGCATGTGATTGCTCAGCATATAAGACAAAGGAAGATCAGTAAACTGATTGAACAACATTTCTTCTGAATTTTCCAGAATTAGAAGATAGCTTTCTATTTAAACTGGTACTTTCATCTACAGCTGTTATTACCTTTTTTATTTTTTTCCCCCCAAGTGTTTTATTTTTGGAAGCAGTGTAGCGTTAGTACTAAGGAAACAAACTGGAATGTATGGAAACATAGTCCTCACATAAATTACTGGAAAAAAACAAACATTCAAAGAATGTATCATTCCCTGTAGGTCAAAACACCAGTACTCAAAGATTTCTGTGAAGAATAAAGACCATAAAATCTAACCTGTTTGAGATACAAATGTCGTTCTTCACAATCCAGAAATTGAAGAAATCTAGATTGAACAACAGAATATGAACTGATAGCTAAGTAACTACAGCTGGAAATTTTGACATCTGTAGCTGTCCTAGCATACAATTATTTACATGTATTTAGAGCTGAATCCAAAACCTTAAAATTTAATGGCCATTCCTTTTTTTTTTTTTTTTTTTTTATTTTT
>NW_008795695.1:16670724-16713284 GCF_000699145.1 Aptenodytes forsteri | reverse complement strand
GAAATTACAGAGTCATTTTTGAAAATAAAATTCCCTTAGAGAATCTCAGTTTGGGAACCAAAAGACAGTACTTTCAAGAAAACTGAAGTCATTTTCCTTCTTTATCTATTCGTTTTCTTCTGAAGCCGCAGATGCTGTGAGCTGATAAATGAGAACACAAATATCAAGCATACACATTTTATGACCTTTTTCTCATAATAGTCTCTTATCATAATAGTCTTTCTTTAAGTATTAGATTTTTTTTTTTTTTTGTATCAGCATCCCCCAAACTGAAACCAAACCTAACTTTTGGCACCTAAACTACCTCTCTCTTTAACAGAATTGGTCTGAGTTGTCTTGGTTGTTTGTACTGCAAACCTGCGTTTATTTTGGGAAGAATAATAATATTATATTGACATGGAGGCAGAAGCTTGATTTTTTTTTTCCACTTGCTGGAAGTTGATTCAAAGAGATAAAGCTTGTTAAATCTAAAGAAAATGATTCTTTAGGGTAAAATTCCAGCTAGAGTTGTAGAGGAACACTGGGCAGCCGGATGTTTTGGTTTTGTTTCATTTTGATGGTGAAACTGGGAAAATAATAAGAACACAAAAATTCCTCCAGGTTGGACCCCAAAATGGAAACCTTTTTCTCTTGCCAAATTGAAAACCTTAAAATGTTTTTGAACTGAACTAAACCTTTTACTTTTACATGGAGTACAAGAGTTTGTCTAATTTTTGAATGGCGTTTTCTAACCTTCTAAGCATTAACCTTTTGGCTACATCAAGTCTTGCTTTGCAAGGAAAAAGTCTGTGCTTTACCACTTCAGCTTCTGCCCATTTTGGTCCTATGGCAGAATTTGTGATGAATGGACTCATCTGGGAAGCGTCACCCAGCTCATACGCGAGCTTTAAGTTCTGCTTTTTCCTTCCAAAGGGCCAAAATTTCACTCTGAGCCTGCACCTGAAATTATAGACCGGGCTACGAATAGACTGTAGGTGTCAACTGCAGTTCAGCATACAAAAGGAACAGTTTCACCTGGAAGTAATTTCGGCCAAGGCAGTGGTGTTTGCCATTGATGGGATTTGGAGTAGTACAGTGAAATTACCTCCTAGGTTAGCAGTGACAAGTCTGCATTATGGTAGCGTATAATAGATATCGCGCTCTGCCTCAAATGAGCCTCGGAGAGATGATGAGCATCATATAAACACTAGCGCAATTTGGAAAGCTTTGCTGTTCTGTGATGTTATCGGCACATTTGTAGGAACCGTTTGATTTGTGGAAAATGTCACATTTAATTCTCTCTCTTATATCTCTGTTCTCTTCCTTTACAAAAATGATTTATGGTTTGGAAAAAGCACGAGATGATTAACTGCAGATGTGATTTCTTGTTTCCCGGATATTTGAATTAATTGCCTCTAATTTTGCGTCATCACGTACTGTGTGTTACCAGGCTGAACAAAAAGACAGAAAGCCAGGAATTAGGCTAAAGCCTTCCTTTTGTATGTATGTTTATGGTATTGAAAGTGCATGAATGGTTTATTCAAGGCTAATTTTTAGGAGAAAATAGCCACGATTTTAATATTGATTCATAAACTCCTGCCCTGAGTAATTAGACGCAGCAGAGCTGATGTTTCTAAAGTATTTCTCCACACAGACTTGAATAACTGAAGATGCGTCAGTGGAGAACAAATCGTCTCTACAGTGGTTTCTGAAAATGTGTTACACAATGCATTTTACTCTGATGCGTATTTTTCTAGCGAGGTAACTACAGGGCTTTCATCACTATCTTTTTCCCCCTTGTGATTAGATTTTGAGGATTTGACCCATTAAAGAAGAATAAAAACGCAACTTTTGCTGTAAAATGTCAAATGGGAACAGTAAATGCATCTTTAGACAGTGTGGTTATTGCCAGTATCCATCAAAAAGAGCCGATGCTGAGGGCTCTCCAAGCCCTGCCATCAGACTTTGGTATCTAGACCTGTTCTCTTGAAGTTTCTCTGCTCAGTTTATCAGCTATATGGGGACTTTAGGCTTCTAAATGTTGATGCTTTTGCTTGCATGCTTAGATGCCGAAAGTCATCTAAAAGAGGTTTGAAATGGCCTCCCCATCTCCTCCACCTCCATCGTGCTACATTTGAGCAAGGGTGGGAGGAAAGCTGCAAAGCCTCTGAGGGACACTGTCGCCATCTTCCTGTGCTAATCCAAGCGCCATTGCCTTCCTTGAATGCCTTTTAGATGCCACATTTTCATCTTTCTTTCCCAGCTGGATGCTTTAGCAGATGGTTTAAGAGAGAAGGCATTGGGACGGTGAGTATGTGTTGATCATGGTGCGTTAGACTGGAAGCTTATTCTTCTGTGCCTCTTCCAATGCAGATTATGCTAAGGTAGCATGAAAGAAGCATTTTTCTGTATTAATTTTCAATTTTCTTTTCCTGCCTGGTTAGGCCCTGCCAGGTGCAGTTATTCTAAGTTGTATTCTGCAAAATATCAACTAAACTATAACAGCAGAGCAGCCGCTGAGCATCCACTGGTGCTAATTGATAAGGAGAGGTAACAGGAGGGTTGCATTTAGACTGGCATAATTTTGGCTTCTTGAGGGGTACGCACATTGCTCAGCTTCAGGCACGTAAAGTTTGCGGTTTGCTCTGTAGAGTCAATGAAGAGAAAGGCTGCTTGGATCTCCTACCCCTTCAAAAAGAGCTCAGAGTCCTATTTCCACAGCTGTCTAGTTTGTGGATTCACGCAAGATAGTAAGGGTTGTACCTGAATCTTTGCAAGGGTCTCTCTTCCCTTCATCCCTCCCTTTGGTTCAGCAACCCTCACCAGAATGTTCTACCTGAACGTTAATCTCCGGTATCTGGAAGGAGGCAGCATGCAGCAGTTAAGTGATAGCCCCACTTATTTTCATCCATACAAGGTAAAAGCTGAAATTTTACTTCCCTAACGTACAGTATTGGCTTTCAGCACTTTGCAACAATGACAGAAATAACCATCTCCTGAGAGCTGGTCCGTGCACTTTGTAAACTCTTTTTTTTTTTTTAAATAGTTTTAAAAAAATGATTATTATTTATTTATTTTTACACACAGAAATGTTAACATTTGAGAACCCTAGAGAAATGGTGGTAGAACGTGTGATGAATTCCAAAATAGGATGCAGACCTTTATTTGCAGTGATGTCTTTTACCATAACTCGGCAGGAGACGCTGAGAAGCACGCTAGCAGAACCTTACCACTGTGTCCCATGAATTTCCTGCGTGGCGACTTCATGTTTGCAAATGCTGTTTGATAAGTGGTAGTAAGACAGTGTTAATTATACTGTGTATATTGACACTGGAAAGTGAATCTCAACTTGCTTTTCAGATGTTTTTTAGGTTGTTTTGAAACTCCCCCTTGCTGCATCTTGGCCCTTTATTTAGATTAGTTATTTCAACAATTCTGCTTTGTGGCAATGACATCTATATGGCTGTGTGCTACGGCTCCTGAGAGCTCGGTGTATGTTTTTGAGGGTAGTTCCAATTGTTGAGGTTTGCCTAAAGCCAAGCGTAGTCATTGGTTGCAGCGATTAGAGAATGTCACATATCCCTCGTTCTGCCTTTGTTCTGCTTAAAATCTGTTGCTGGCTATTTGTTTAATTATTCTGCTGGACGTGAACAGTAGTAGCAGTAAATGGCATTGCAGTATGTTAAGTTCTGCTCAAATTTAGACAAAACAAAGTGTTTCCTGCCCTGAACATTTTTGTACCGTGCACTGTACGTTCAGTTTTGTGGACAAAGGTGGCTGGTAATACATTTGCGGCTGTTGTCAAGATTACTGTTCTACCTTTTAAAATTAAAATAGTGAAACACGTGGCTGCGTCCTTGTCATTCCTAAAATGCATTACAGCAAACTTAAAAGCATGTCTTTCAGGAATATCCCGTATTATCTCATTGAGACAAAGACATTACTTTGCTTGCATGTGATGAATAATGCAAGAGGCCTGGCATGTCTTCAGAGGGAGGACTCCATTGACAGTGTCTCTCTGCTTTTTTCATTTGTCTTAATTTCTACACTTTAAGTGTTTTTAAGCTATTTTTTATTTCAGAAGCATTAAACCTGTTTTCTTTTTAACATGCAATTCTAAGAATAAGGGAAACGCAGTGTTCTCTTCCCCCTTGCTAGAGAATTATTTTACATGTGCCTTAACCCTGCATGTTCAGCAGGTCTTCCCCTCCGTCTCCGAATCTCCTACCTCTTCCCTTGTTCAAGGTCCTGCCCACCTGAAAATCTAGGTATGTTCAAAATGCAACTTTTCTGTAATTACTGATCCTGATTTTTTAAAAAAAAAAAACCATTTGATCATTCTGTTTAACTTACACTTGCAGCTGAGTCGTGTTCACTTCAGCTTACCTCTCAGAGCTGAGAGGTTCTCTTCCATCTTCTCTTGGTTTTCCAGGTTTTCGTGCCTTGCTGTCCCTTCCCGATTGTCTGAGACAAGCTAGGAAGGCAAATAATGCTCCTGGGCTCTGGGCCTGTGCTCGCCTCTGCTCGCTTTGCAGTAGTCTGAAAGTCTGGCTCCGTGTGTCCGGTTCCTGCACCCGGGTTAAGGGGAGACCACCTCAGCGGGGTTCACTGGTCTCTTGGCATGATTTGGGCACAAGCAGCTGGCTCCTTTGCCCTCACACCACTCCTGTCTAGCTTGTCCGCATGCTGGTTCTGGCCTTCATGGGGGTGGGAGGTCAAACACCCGTAAACTGGAAGGCGGCTGCAGCTGGGGAAGAGCCCTCCTGCCATTCCTCTGCTCCTTGTACCTTTGCTTGGGGACTGTACTTAAGGATTTGCTCAGGGGTCTGGAAGACACCTCTGTAACTTCTGTACAATTGAACTGCAGTCTCTCCTCCCCTTCTCTTTGAGGTGACAGATGCCAGGTTCTCCTTGTGAATTTGAAGTATGGGCCAACCCAATTACTGAAATCCAGGTCACGGTTACTTTCTGGGAGATAGGGTGGTAACTAGATATGCACTAGCACACTCTGCATGACACTGGCTTTCCCATCTGTTTCCCTCGCATTTTACAGAGCATGCAGGAGCTGGATCGCTGCTTGGAAGAGGCTGGAGAAATGTATGTGCTATCCACAACTGCCAGTGTCCCCACTGGCGCCTCTAGCGCAGGCAGCCTTGCTGCTCTCTGCCTTCCAGTGTCTGATAACGCTTTCCCACTCTTCCCTTCACCGAGCTGCCATAAAAACATCCTCCAGCCACAGAGGGGCAGAGAGAAAGGGGCAGCAGCTACACAGCCGAGAGGAGCTGTGCCGTCTCCTGATGGTGTGAAGCGCTCACTCCCTTTTCCCTTTCTGTGGATGTACAGCACTAACAGAGACTGAGGTGAGTGGCTGGAAGTGATCTAGCGCTGAGATTGCACAGCCTAAGCTCCATTATTTCACCACCTCCATTTAAAAAGTGGGTTGCGATCGTAAGAGTATTTAAATGCACTTCAGGTTACTTTTTAGCCTCCGCGTTTTCATTAATTATGTTAGGCAGTCTGACTCATGCAAGTACTGAGCTGTAACGAAGCTGCATGTTGTGCAGAGCTGTAGGGGTCATTGGTGTTTTCATTAAAACATAACGCTTTCTGTCCCAGAGGGGATGGTTTGAACTTACAGAATAGGGATGTGCAACTTTAAATTTAGTCTCTCCTCTGCAGGTGTAGAGGAGGTGGGTGATGGCAGGGGTTGTTCTCATCAAATTAGGTAGCTTCTTGGGTAGGATCTGGGGAAAATCAGGCCATTTACAGAACTGTTTTGTGCTCATAAGAAATCGCTGCCTCCCGCAATTTATCCCAGTAGTTTTGTTTGCAGAAGATGTTGCATGACAGAAACATGAATTCTTTCCTGGTCTAAAAGGATTGAAGTCTTTTGGTTCGTGTTCAAAATTGAAAAGTATCTCCAGATCGATGTAGGAACCTCCAGCCCATGGCTGTATCCAAACACTCTGATCTGTCACATCTCCTGCAATGAATAGTCTGGAGGTGGGAGTGGAAAGGACAAGACTCACGGCAGGTCTCGCATCTTGGAAACAGCCTTTAATCCTCCCAACTAAAATTCATGTTTTAAACAGGATTTACATGTTGACAGCAGCGGTAGGATTAGAGCTATGGCAAGAAGAGCCATGTTGGTAGTACAACAAAGACTCCAGCCTGTATGATTTTGAGGGAGCTGAATTTTCTGTTAAACGTTTTAAAAAAAAAAAAAAAAAAAAGTGCACTAGTGTAGGTACTGCACCTTGTTTACGCAGTGTTACTTTTCTGGGACCAAAAGTCTACAGGATGAATTATTGGAATATATTTGAATATATAAATGCTGGGCTAAAGCCAGAAATGCTATGTCCCTTGTTCAAACACCCCTTTCCCAAAAGGCCAATCTGCCACATCCCTGCATACCATACACGCAGGCTGATTTGACTCTCAAACAGAGATGGCACATGATGTTTTTCAGTGTTCCATTCCTCCCCACAAAAATGTACAACAGAAAATGCCAGAAACCTTATATTACTAATCAAGAACAGCTTTTCTTAATCACAAATTTTAATAGCTGTTCTGTGTAGAACTATAACTAGTAATCCAATCACTCGTGCACTCTCCTCCACTTAATTAAATTTCCTGTAACAGCCTAGCGATAGCAATCACTTTCCTGATTGTAGCAATTGTAAAGCCCCACTCCTGTTCACCCAGTCGTGAAAGAGGACTGGATGCACTGATTCTGTACCTAAATCAAAATCGAGCAGCAGCGGATTGGAATTGCAGCAATACAGTAGAAAAATCAGACCCATTAGAGATTTGTTGTTGTTGTTGTTGTTTTTTAAATTTTAAATCACTGGGAATCGGTTGATGTGCTTTTTCAATGAGGAAAGTGAGGGGAAAAAAACCCCGTCCACCTGCGCATTCATGCTATAAGCACATGCATGCCGAAGAACCTGAGCCAGAGAACTGTGGCCACAGCAGTTTGTGTATGGATGTGTCCTCAGGCTATCTCTGTTCCACGCGCAACGCTTAAGGCATGAAGCGATTTGGTGTGCCTGGCCACGTCTAGTTTTCTTATCCACTGGTGTTAGGCAGCAGAGGAAAGGCAACTTGGGGTACAGCTGTGTCCATCAGCACGCTGGCTCTTATCCTCCTTGCTCCTTTATAGTGGGTCCAGGACTTACTTCCTTTTTGGTTTGGTCAGGTCTGGAACAGAAATGCTATTTCTATGATTTTTTTGTCACCGATCCTGTCCTTCCCTCTTATTCCTAACAGCAACACTCGGAAAGCTCTGTCAGGGCTTCCTTGCCCTCCAGTTGCTCATCCTTGCAAACCTGGCACCGCCACCTGCAGAGTTCAGGGTGTATCCAGATCTCCTTTGCCCTTGGCATCAGCACTGCAGGGAGTCATCGCCGGGGCTGTGCCATGCTTTCATACCTACTCTTGGGTGTTTAGCAACAATCCCCCAACGCTCTCAGCAGCAGACCATCCTGTTCAGAAGACAGGGCCTACCACCACCCACCCCCTCCTTGGTGCTGTCACGCTTCAGTCCACAAATTAGCTTTTGCCAGCTAGTCAGGGCTGACTTCCCCCTCGTCACATTCATTCCCTCATTAATTCACTTACAGGAGCAACCTTTTTAAAAGAGATTTTCTAATTTCAGAGGGTGTGAGAGACCAAATTCTGGTAAGGATTTCTTGAAAGATGCTGATAAACTGTTCCTCTGCTGATGCCAGAGTGTAAAATCAAACAATCTAACCTACCTTACGGTCAAAGACAAACAAGCATTTGACTGAAAAAACAGGGCCGTGGTCCTGAGTGGGAAGGATGAGCAGCACAGACACTGGAGTGCTGCTTTTCAGCCATGTCAAATTATGCATCGTATCCTGTAAACAGGTATCCAAAGCTGTAACTCACGATTTTCACTCCTTTGATGCTTATATTCTTCATGCACAATGTATATTCTTTGCAGTGGATTGGCAAGATTGTGGGCTATAATAAAACAATAGAAAACTCTTTCCTTTTTTGATTGCCTCCTAACGCGTTTTATTAAGCGGGGAACTTTTTTGTTAATTTGTAAGTGATGGCTTGCAAACAAATATTTTCACAGATCTGGAAATGACAAATCCTTGATGAAGCTTCCCTGGGGGTAATTCTTCCCTGCCATCAAATCAACAGCCTGGTCTGTCTCCAAGATGAAGAGGGGAAGAAATCTGCTACTCCAAGTCCCTTGGACGTGAAAAGCCAGAAGCAGAAGCATACCAGGTAGGAGCATATTTTTCTGTCAAGCATTTCAGTATGTGGCCTTTAGTAATTACTGCCTATCTTCTACACTGCTCACTGTTCCTTTATCGTATTCCTTCTGGCAGTGACTTCCATACTCCTGCTATCAGCTATTTTCTTCTTGCTGCTGCTGAAAACAGGTACTTGCGTCGCCTTCGGCTTATGCTTTGTGTTTGTGATCGACCATATTATTAGTGGAACTGAAAGACACCGCTGGGTTGCTTGTACACTTTCAATCTGAGGCTAATGTCTCTATGATAATGGTTTGCAGAGAGGTATTTTGATCCAACTTTCATCGATCAACTTTTATCTCCAAGAGGAATTTTAGACAACTATCTGTTTGCAAAACAATATTTTATTAATAAAAAGACTTATAAACAGTAAGAAAGAAACCCCAATTTTACACTGAATGAAAAATCCAAAATAAACTCCCAGAAACGTGCCTCAGTTCTTTACTCTCTGTACAAGAAATTCCATCGGGTAGTAATCCTACGTACACATTTATCTAAAGATAGCCGAAAGTACAAAAAAGCATCATGCATGCTTCTATGCTGAGTAGCTACACAGCCGGACAGACTTAACAATACACACAAAAAATCTGTACATCTGTGATTAAAAAAGCCATGCTTCGTGTAGCACCAAGGGGAGAATTACGTGGATTAAAAAAAATTCACTGACAACTGCAAGCCCTGCGGTCCTGAATTAGGGACATGACTGACCAATTTCTGCTTGCAGTTTCATCTCTTCTTTTCTCAAGGGAAAATTGTCAATAAGTGCAAAGAGCTCGGCTGGCGTTGCTGGGAAAGGATAGCGTTCCTTGTCCATTCCGTGCTTGTCCATCACCACGATGTTGAAATTGTAATGGGGGATCCTCAGCAGCAGCCTGCAAAATAAGGACCTTGTTTTGTTAAAGCCCGTCATCTACTGCCTGGGCACTTCAAACTAATAAATGGCAGAGCCAGCCTCTTGGGTCTAAGCAGAGGAAGGCGGGGACGGGCAGAGGGTCCGCTTTGTTTCAGCTGTAAGAACAAGGAGTCAGATAGAGAGCGGGTGTCTGCATGTGCTGCAGGCTGCACCTTTGCATTAGGGAAGGGTCAAGATAACTGCACTCAGCTCTGTTTTCTTCTTGGACCCTTAGTATAGCACATGCCATTACCTATTGCTATCACAAGAGAAAAAAAAGGTAAGACAAAAAAAGTACTATATACATTGCCTAAAGAAAACCATTGCGATGGAGCTAGAGTTACAAGTAGACTATTCCCTTTCTCGGCTGCCACATGGTATAACACCACAATGAGAAAAAGCAGGACAAAATTATTGGAGTCGGTTTTCATGGCTTCATAATAATAACCATCCACCTGGTGGTAACTCCAATTTAGGAGAACAAAAGCCGCTGCTAATCATGGTGGAGTCCTTTCCTTCCAAAAGGGGTCTTTTGAGCTCCTCTGGAGGTGCGACAGTAACAGAAGTATATCCTTGGTGCTCTTTTAATCTTTTGCTTGAAGGAGTAGTGAACTAGAAGATCCTTAGACATGCAGTCAGTCAACATCATTGGTGTGGGGAAAATAAATTCAGGCAGCCGTGACAGAATGGTGTCAGGACAGGAAGGCTGCCATGAAGAAGAGGGTCTGGGGGGGATGTTGGTAAGGGGCGAAGCATAGCAAAATTGACCTTCCTCAGCCTTCTCCCAAGTTTGCGTGCTCTAGGCATCTTCTTGTTGCAATTAGGGAGCTTGGCTATTAAATTCAAGCTAAAATAACGTTTGAAACTAAGCTACGGTGATAGGAAACTACATTCCTCTTGTCCCTCATCTCACCTAAGAAAAATGCTTACCTTCTACAAATCCAAACGCTAACCTTCTGAGGTTTCCAAAGTTTTAACTAGGCTACCTGTGCTCATGAGTTTACTGAATGCCAATTCTGGACCGTATCTTTATTCAGGATGTTTAAGGGTGCGTTTCATTTTGATTTAAGTGCCTTCCAGAACTGGAATGCTATAATTCACACACTGCAGTAACACCAGAGGAAAAAAAATCAAATGGAAAACTAACTTTCACTGAGTGCGGGGCAGGTCATACCATACCAATTTCCGAAATGTAAAGGTTGCGGGGGAGGAAGGGAGGGGCAGGAAACAAGGTGTTACCAGAGCTTATTATTTTCTACCGAGCCACAAGAAAACCATTTCAACTTTAGTAAAAGTACTTTTACTTTTTTGAATAACAGAGAAGCTCTTTGTCCTCTCTTTTTCCTTTTACAGAGAACAAATGTTTTTATTTTTTGCAATCCAAAAAAACCTCTCTGACTTGTCAGCATTTTTTATTGTCCGCAATTAAAACTTGCTCCATTTCCTCAGGCATATCACAGAAGATGTTGCCTAAAATGCTCCTGGACTTTTTGCCTAAATAACTACTACTTTCCCTGCCAATGAGGCCTTCATTTTTGGCTCTTGTAGTCCTCCTGTACCTAGGAAATGCTGGCACTTGAAGTCTCCTTTTCAAGTGAAAACCAGCCCCCTGCCAGTCTAAAACCAAGTCAAAACAGTTCAGGCACCTCAGTAAAACTGCTGAATGTTGTAGTCAGGCTGGGGAGGCGGATAATTTCCCCTTTGAAATGCTGCCCATATAATTTCTACACGTGGGACTTCCAAAGAGCAACCTCTGCTTCCTCTTCTGGCCTGGCCACAGTCACCAGCAGCGCTGCAGAGAAGATGAGCTGTCGCTGCCATTTGGGGCTGCACTGGCAGCTGCTCCAAGGCTGTCCTTGCAAAGCGATTGCAGCCTGTCATGACTGCATCAGACCAACTCCAGCACAAATACAGACACACTTGAAGCGTTTTCAGTGGCAGCACCCAAAAATATAGACCTATAACATGATCAAAGGGAGTTCACATGAATTCAGAAATTCACTCAGTTTGAGCAAAGGGGCAAGGAAGACGTGACACTTGAAAGAGTCACAGCCCATTTAAATGCGAAACAAGCTGAAGTCTATGCTCTTAATTTCATAAATACCAACCACCCATGAATTTGCAGTAGCTATTACACAGATAGAGAGCAAATTAATCCTAGAACTTACTCATCAACATTTACCTTCCAGTGTCTAGCTATGTACTTTACAGTAGAATATGTATATTTAAAGAGTAAGATGCAGGGAATCAAAAGCAATACATCTTATATGCTAAGGTGCAAACACAACCGCAGTGAGAGCTTACTTTACCTGAGTTGCAGGGCAAGTGATGGGGCCAGCAGCTTTACACCTATTCTTCCTATCTGTGCTGGGAAGACACCAACCAATTCAACTACGGTAACGTGTCGGAGGTCTAAACCACACTGTGCCGGCTGGAAGGGTTAAAAGAAGAAAGAGGTGTGTCAGTTGTCAGTAGAGAACAGAGGTTTGTTTTGAGCATGGAGCAAAGTGTTCGTAAAGAGTCTAATCTTCTTATGTTAGTGAGATGGTTTAAACTGAAATGAGAGCATACTTTGAAAAGTCTCTAATTCTCACTGTGAAGAACTAGAGCCTCATGACTCCAGGGGACGTCAAATGATGGATTCTTAACTACTCTAAGAAAAACAACACACAGGGATCACCTAGGAGGACTATAAACTTGTCTTTGTAATCACATGAAAAGATGCCAGAGTATTAAGCATTGTGCCAGTAACCTAATTTGGCAATCAAAGCAAGGTATGTGAAATGGAAGTTGACTGCAGAAAGTTTTCTTTCATGCCAACTTGTTTGACAACTGTCAAGCAGAGGGAAAAGTACTACAGCCATTAATTATTGTATTTTAAACTATTTCATTTTGATCAATATATTGAATTTTCTTGCCAAGTTAATCTAATGGGGGAAAAGAAAAACTTTTTTTTTTTTAATACAACTGTAACTTAAGCCAGCAGTTAAAAACATCATCATGTTCATATTCTAATGACTATTTATACTGAATTTTGCTACAGTTGTAAGAAAAGAAACAAGATAGAAGCACTTGCCGCTGTGAAAGAATACAGGACTGGCTCCTTTCCCTGAGGACACAGATACATTTCTGAGATACATCCCTAAGTCTAGCAAGAACCCAACAAGAGCATCACATTTACAACACATAAGAAGGACAATTACCAGAAGTTTTCTTTTTTTTGGAACAAAATACCCCAGTGCTATCTCCAGCACTCTGGATGATTTCTATGCTGAGTCTCCGGTCCTTTGTCTGCTGGTGCACTGGCTATTCCTGAAGCTATTCACGCTTCCTTGCATTGTAGTTACAAAGTCGGTAAGCCTGGTTTGCATGAACTGCAACCACTGAGGTGCTGGATGGTTTGGGTTCTTTTCAACTTCTTTAGGAGCTGAGTTAGGGAATGATTATTGAGCACAAGTTAATATTAAATTAATTTGGGGAGGATGGAAGAGGGCCAGAACTGCCTGGGATTCAGCGACTGGTCAGTCAGAGGCAGCACAATCCAGAACGGAGCTGAATTAGAGACTGGGGAGATGTTTCAACTCAAACCCGTGTAAAAAGGATTAATCCAGAACAACTACTGCTTCAGCCAGATCCTCCAGTGGCTGCAATATAACAGCTGAAGTTTGTGGATTTGCATAAAACAGTGGAGCTCGTCCTCTTGTGTCAGTTTTGCATAATGCATAAAACAGTGGAGCTCGTCCTCTTGTGTCTTTCTTCAAAAAAAAAAGGATTAATCCAGAACAACTACTGCTTCAGCCAGATTCCAGTGGCTTGTTTAAAAAAAAAAAAAAAAAAAAAAGTTGCACCCCCCCCCCAAAATGTGTTTTACCTGCAGCATTCCCAACTGCATCCTGTAGAAGAAGTTGGCTGCAGTAGGAGTTGAAATAATTAGCAGTCTCCGCTTCTCATAAAATTGATCCAGAAGTGCAGCTGCAGTCCTCACATTCACATTAATATTCATGGCTAGAATTAAATTTAAAACAAAAGTTACAGAGCATACTGAAAACAGATCTATTTCTAAAAGCACAAACCATTAGATAGCAGAAGCACAAGAAATAATAATAAAGAAGATATGGGTGAAATACTGGCCTCATTGAAGCCAACAGTTTTATCTTAAGCTGTTCTGGCTTGCAAGATGGAATGACTACAGAATGTGAAGTTTTGTAGAGAGCTTTGAGCTAAAACACACTATCAGTTGTGAGGTACCATCATCATCCTAGGAAGGAGCAGCCAAAGGTGGCAAAGGGCTTCAGCTGTAAGTGCGAATTAGCAGAGGAGACAAACATTTTAAGTTTCTTACCTCTAGGGCATTAAAGTTTGCAGCTGTATTCCACCCCACACCCCCTTCCCAAATTCTCACTGCCACGAGAACCATTGCTCTGGCAGCCCTTCTGGTAAAGTGGTGAAGTACTCACTTACGTGCACAGGTTGGCTCCACTCCTGACCACCCCAAATTGTACTGGCATACTCTAGCTGGGCTTCCTTGCAGCTCGTAGCCTCCAATGCAGGAGAACTCGCATGTAGCACCATAGTTATTTCCATCACCTGAACACTTGATGTAGCCATTATCTGGGGCATTTAATTTCACACAGCGCCTGACTTTAAGCAAGAGGCCAAAAAAAAAAAGATGACAAGGCATGAATGGCCCTGTTTGATGGGTAGCATGGCCAGTGGAATACCAATATAGAAGACATTTTTCTGTTTGTTTTCTATATTATTAGAGTCATATATTTAAACACCCCAAACAAACAAACAAAAAAACCCCCTCAACTCATATGTAAACTACAATGATGCGGATGTATAGGTGTATGCATGTGATTGTGATATCATGGTGACAAAAGGTCATGGAGCACAAAGAGAGCTGAAGCTGAAACCTACAGGTTTCATCTTTGTATATTCAACTCCAGATTTCAAGATCTGGACTTGTGAAAGGGCAGCTCTGCTTGACAGATGTGAGTCACAGCTGAAAAAACTCCTTCACATACTTGTTTCAGCAGCTCACAAGCTAAGTATCAGGGAGAAGCCAGCAGGAGAGAAGGGGTGTGAAGCTAGAGGCAGGACCGATCAATGAAGCTCTTCCCTGACATGCAGAGTGCCGGCCACCCACCCTGCTGCAGGCCTGGCCCCCAGGGTCTTGAGCAAGATGGCATTCTGTCTTTCAGCATCAACCTACAGTTTATATACACATACATATGCAGACAAATATAGAAATGAGGACATTTCTCAAACTGCCTACTAAGCCAGATGCAAATCAGTGACTGTAAAACATAGGGTAAAACAGCATTCTTACCTCTGACTTTAACAAGAAATTTGCAAGTGCCTTTGTTTTCAGCTCTGTCATACACAGTATATTGGATTTTGTGGTCGCCTTCCGGAAAATGTGACCCTGGTGGCAGGCCTTTCAAAATAACACTACAACAGGAGATAAAACAGGACAGACAGACATAAATTCACCAGTATTTTCCTACTGACAATGCTGTAAAAGCCTGAAGAGTGATGTTTGTGGCATGCTAAGATTGCCTGGCTGCACTGCGTGACTGAAGACTGAGCGTAAGCAAAGGAAGAAGCTGGGCAGCAGCAACCAGAGTATTTAAACTTGCTACCAACAGCCCACCCTGGAGTTGTACAAAAGTTGTACGCCCTGCTGAGACAAGGGAGGCAGAGCAGGCAGGGCCTGCTCGCTTCCTGTAAGACAATCCATAGTGTAGCCAAGCATCACGCCATGCCCAAAGGAACTCGAGCTTCCTTTTCCTTACATAAGGAAAAGCTGAGATTGATCCTCCCTCATTTTGTATCGTATCATGAACAATCCACTGTCAGAGCTGCAGCGTAACCCAGAGCTGGAGGAGCGTAAGAAAACTTCCAGCCTCTTACACTGGGGACGTACCCCATCTTGGCTGCTCTGCACTGCTCCTATAATTACACTAATGTACAAAAATGGAATAGAAAGCGAGATTTATTGTCACAGCAGGAGGGTGTGGTGATCCACAGCAGCGTTTTCACCTGGAACTTGTTGCTATCCTGCAAATGTGCCAGGAGAATTCAGACATGTTAAATGTATCCTCAGTACTGAAGCAGTGAGGTTGAGCAGTGTTCCACGTAATGGGAAAGCTTACAAATTCACAGGACTGCAGGACCCAGCGCATTTAAGGAAAGCACTGTACACAGTTTAGCAAGATTTTATAAAAGTAGATTTATGGAAAAGCTCCCACAGATTCAACAGCTAGCCTCTTCAGAGCTGGGAACAGTTACTCATATGACAAAGTCATAATGGCCTCAAGTTGCGCCAGGGGAGGTTTAGATTGGACATGAGGAAAAATTTCTTTACTGAAAGAGTGGTTAAACATTGGAACAGGCTGCCCGGGGAAGTGGTTGAGTCACCATCCCTGGAAGTATTTAAAAGACGAGTAGATGAGGCGCTTAGGGACATGGTTTAGTGGGTGGTGGTGTTGGGTTGACGGTTGGACTCGATGATCTTAGAGGTCTCTTCCAATCTTTATGATTCTATGATTCTAAGTCTACATGGGATATTCCCCATTTTTTTTGCCTACCAGACATTATTTCATCAAAAAGACTTTGGAATTTTGTTATTGTGACACTTTTCAAAGTCTTTATTTTATCAGGCTTAATTTTTTTTGATGCTGTTAATTGCCATAGAATAAACACAGTAGACCTTAACAGCAATACTGTTTTTAGTTGTGTAATGAATTCTTCTGGTATTATTTAAACTGTAACAATAAAAAGGCAATGTCACTGTGTCTTTCAACAGCTTTTTTGTATTCACATAAAACTGTAAACATCTTTAAGCTTAGAACTTTGAGATTTTAAGCTTAACCAGTCCACTAATATACAGTTAAAAGATGTAACTTGCTTAATGAAAAAAGCAGATTTTCTGTACTCTTTCCATTACAATAATCTAGATAGACTGCCATAAATCCTGCATGATAAAGATGGGAAAATCACGAGACAGTGGTACCATCACAAGTGCACCTTGCTCTTCTGGAAAATGTGACTGTGAAACCATAAAAATGGACAAGGAAATTTTGAAGAAAGTGTTAAGTTTAAATCCAATGTTTAAAGCTCCTTCAAATGAGAGGCATTACTTTACAAGTAACTGCAGAACGCTGTGACATCAGTAGTCAGCACTACTTCAGGAAGAAGCCTAAAGATGATTGCAGATACTGCTTTGTGACACAATTCGTCTCAGGTTTTTTTAAGACAGTCAAAATTGCCTCTGCTGCTACCTCCAATGCACTATTATCTTTTCATTGTTATGTATAAAAGGTAACTTGCTGTAAGAAAACTTGTATATGAGAAGAGACCCACAAAGAAGTTCTGGAAAATTTCACAGGTGCAGTCAAAATGCTATTGTCATTTATTCCATCAGCTCTAAAATAACCACAACAATCTGCTACCCCTCTACATGCCAGGTCCTGAACGATTCAAGTTGTCAATTTTTAATTAAACACGCAATTCTTTACAGGCCATTGACATGTGACAGCTATAAATAAGCATCTTGGATGAATTAAGGGGAAAGGGTACCTGGCCACCCTCATCAGCTGAATTACTAACCAAGGACCCCAGGAATAAAAAGGAGAAAATGCAAACCTACTCTGTCAGAATCCCGTCAGCAGTGTCCCGTCCCTCTGGGGTGTCCCAGAACACTCTGGCCGTCAACTTGTTGGGCTCCGCGGTTTTCTCCTTCACGCTTGGGCACTGGATCCTTGGAGGCTCAGTATCTGTTGAAATAAACGTCACAGAAATGGGCACGTGTGCATGTGTTACAGCTATGCACTTTCTTCACAGCTCTTGCCCTGTTGTCAGCGTAATTCGGGACCACCTTCAGCTGGCCTCCTCAACACTGGAGCCGTCCCAGCCAAGATAGGTAGAGCCTGTACTTCCCACCTTTTTGTAAGAAGAATAAGAGATGACAATGATCGAGCCCCCCACCCAATGTAAAAAACTAATTAAAAAGTAGTTATCATAACTTTCTTTATCTAGTCCCCAGTTAAAAAGCAATGTCTACAAATCGACTATATTTGGCTTTGAACTCTACGGAGGGATACCCAAGATTGTACCCGAGGAGCCTGACCCTTCTGTTTATCTGCTCTGCCTCTCTTTGTTCATCTGTGTGGTGAATATTGTGATTAAGAACACTTGTAAAACACACGGAACATAAATCTCTCTCCGTATGATAACTTTGCATGTTACTGTTAAACTCTTGGTTATTTTTCCTGCAGCAATGGCAAAAAGAGAAACAACAGAAGATTAACAAAATTGTCATTTTGCAGGGAATTGCTGCTGCATTTGATTTTTTTCAAGTAATTCTTATAATAATGCCTTACAGGTAATACAAAACAAAAAGTAGACCGGGTAAGTTTTGAAAGCTTGTTTAACTGCTACCAGAACGTTGTGACTATTATGCAGGAGTGAAGGAACAGTGGCGATGATAAAAGACCCTGATGGAGGACAAAGGCGATGCACAGCTACTCATCTTCAGCCGCTTCCATTGCCAATCCTCCCAGCATAGCAGAAATACATGGGCGAACCAAGTCCAAACACCATCACAATCATTAATTAAAAAAAAAAAATTAAAAAAAAAAAATCTGTATTTAATAGCTTAGTCTCAGGGGTTTTTACCATTGCTCGGGTTATACCCAAAATGAAGTCTAAATCCATAGAGTCGTATACCGGCTTTAAAAATGAACACAGAGACAGGATTGGTCTTTACCTGCAAACAGAAATCAATCCCTAAAGTGCTGCTTAAATTTAAAGGGTGGCAGGCCTTGTCTTTTCATTTGCAGGGCAGACACAAAAAGTACAGTCTGGATTTCTTTCAAAAAAATAGCAATGAGAAAAGGTTTAGGTCTTTATAAAGCATCAAATGTAGAAAATAATTTAATAGACCCTCATATTGTACAAGCAACACACAATGTTTTCTACCAGTTTAACTAGGGCAAGTGCAGCCCTGCTATAGCCCCTTCAAACTTTTAATGGTAATCCAAGAACCCGGGACTCGAAAACTGGCTTATCTGTATTCCTTCTCTAAGAGTTTTCCTCCAACCCCAAACACCGCAGCTTTGTGAGGCACTTCCATAGGACGAGCTCCTGTCTTAATTTTGCACAGGAGGGAGTGGGGGAGGCACAGGCAATAAGTGTCATACCAAAGTTATTCAGAAAACATCAGGAATATTGCAAACTGCCTGACACAAATGCTTATTTTTGTGGGTTTTTTGGTAAATAAACAATGAAAAAAATATATCTTCCTATAGTATTGGGAGGATAACTGTTGATTTCTTTGTAGATCCTACTAGAAGGTGAAGCTAACAAGAGTGCATTCCCACTGCAGGGAGTGGATCAATCACAAATGAACAGCAGAATCCTCTAAACAAGCTTTTCAAGCTTCCTGTACTTTACAAGAACACCCTTCGCTAAAGATATGTAAGGCACTTAGATCTTCGTTACGGCTTCTTTAACTTTTTCACTTTTTGAGTTCTTTCACTCCTCCTTCCCTCATCTGCTGCAGTACACAAGCGAGCAGGATTTTCAAGCATCCACGCTGGCTGTAGGAAGCACTTTGTCTCCTTTCCTCATGTTTCTTACTCACTCCCTTATTTTTAGAGTACCTTCCTGTTATGTGTGGAAACGTGCTCACATCACAGCCAGTGAGAGCTCTGCCCTCCTCTACAAAACTACGTTGCTCTCAATAACCCCCCAGCGTAGCTGAATTAGTCTCACCAAGGCTGCTTCTGGCTCTGGTTAATTTACTGTGGCGACAGCTCACCACTGTGCTACGGACAGCATACATTTATTCCAGCATTACGTTTATTTAAAGACAGAATGGCATTTAAGGACCCAGTGTTTTAAGCACTTAATTAATCAGAAAGCTCATTACGCTATTTAGCACAGAGAAGACTCGTTGGTATGAACCGGCTTGGACTTCCACATCGTAAAGACAAATACGGTTACTGTGGGAACCAACTCACCGAGCACCCAGGGGCCAGGCAGCCTTTTTAACTGGACTTAAAAATTCCTGGAAAGGATATTTTCTTTGGTCATTTCAGCTGCCTCTCAGCATTCAACAGGCACTAAATGAACCCCACCAGAACAACTCCGCTTTGAAACGGGCCAAGAGAAAGCAGCTGTCTACCAGAGGCTCTTTAACTGCAGTGGCCACTGGGATGCGTTAAAACAAAGAACGCTCAGGTCTTTTGCCTCGTGCCCTTGTACAAAGTTGCAGCCAATCTATAGCATATTAAGCACCTTGGCCACAGCTTGGCAGAAGGAAGACAGGTCTAAAAAAACCCAACCCATTTAAATGCAGAGAAGGTGACCAGAGAACATCCAGGCAAATGCTCAAGTGACAAAACGAAACACCGCCCTCCCCCCCCCCCCACACCCTATTTAAACCCGGCCCCCCCCCCCCCCCCAACCCTTTAATAAAATGTATGACGTGAGCAAGGTGCCCACCTGCAGGTTAGAAAACTAAACTGGTTCCAAAACAAACCCCAACAGAGGAACCCACAAGACTGCTGACTGCTGGGGAGATTTTATCAGAGGGAAAAATCATCCTGTAAGCACCAGATTGTCAGACTGTCTCGCTTAATAAGTATTCCTGGCCAGAGCTGGAGCCAGGACACGCTGCAAGGTGTCTGACCCCGTACGGCTGGTCTTACGCATTCACTACAGTGTCACTGCTGAAAGACTAATGACAAGCCAAGCGGATTTATTTAAGCTGTTTAGCAGGGTGATATATTAAATGGGTGAATCTCGCCTGCGAGGTTTACATCATGGGCAGGGAAACTGAGTTTTCATAAAAAATTTTCATAAAAAATTTGGTGACTGCTCAGTCACCACTTCTCTTACATTCTTGTAAGTTGTCGCTTTTCTTGGCTACTCAGCAGCAGCAACTGGTACTCTGGCCCCACGCTGGGAAGCGGCATTGCAGACATCGCATCAGGAGGTCAGCAGCAGAATACCAAATTTTAAAGCTGTCCTTTGAACTTTGTGGAGAAAAATGTGACTTTTTCAAAGAGGTTTTAAATTTTATTTTTAAAAAACATACTTCATATTAACAATATCAACAAACCTTAAAGAGCTTGTTAACTGCCTTTCTCATAGTTTGTTGAAGGCTTACGTTTATTTGCTTGTGAATTTGGGATGACAAGAGGAAAGAAACAGAGGGATGGTACTGAATGCCCACTGCTTGCTTATTCAAGAGTCTGTATGGGATAGGTAAACGGTCTGCTGCTACATAAACACGCTGTTATTACTGATTGCTGACAACATTAAATGATGGCTGGAAGTTAATTCAAAACATTAGTCTGTGTCAAAAGCATAAAGAGATGAAGAGACTGGAAATCATAAAAGGGGAGATGAAGAACATTGTTCTGCTCTCCCCACCCGCCTCCACAAGGCATTGCTCTGTATTTCAAAACATCCATTGTCAGGGCCTGTGTAATTAATGACTCAGAGCGCAGAGCTTGTTTCAGACATGGGTAGTTGGAAGCTGTTCGTTAACTACCTATCAATACAGTCTTCGGATGTGACAAAAGGATGACTTAGCATGGTGACAGCCATTTACTACAACCTCTGTTATACAATCAGCAGGAAAATGAAACCTTTATAGACGAAAAGAAGGTGACATTTTTCAATCTTCTAGAGGAAAATAGCTATTTCAATCTATGTTACAGTGCATTAAGGATATAATGGAAACATTATTCAAGCGAGTATTGGCATTTTTAGCTAACTGAAAAACAAAAGCAGCTGTAAGTTGATCTTTTTTAATCAAAGTTATTTCAGCAACATGAAAGATATTCTTCCTCTTATAGGAGGGGGACAGGGGACAGAGAGTCTGCTTTGTTAGCACAGAATACTCACTGTCTGTAAGGGCTTCTGTAAGTGACTCCTAAAACACACCTAATTTTCTTTAATTGGAAAAAAAAAATATCTTTTTTCCCCTTTTAGTGAGTATCTGTTTCAGCAATGATGTTAGCCCAATGCCTTTCCTACATGCATCTTCACTACTGCACTGTGAACCCCACAGTTTTGTGCAAAAATGCTAAGCAGTGCAACTGCAGTACAAAAGGGTAGAAGAAAGCCCCTTGTTTTCAAGAGGATTATAAATCCAGGTCTGCAGTAATTTTGTCATACTTGATGCTAACAGCTGTGGTGTCCCCAGGTCATTTCCCTAACTATTTGCAACGACATGAACTTTACCAGCCCATGCCTATGATCACACGTAACATCCCTACTGTGCACAAAGCAACTAATTGCTTATTTGTTAAAATAACAAATAGAGCAGCTTCTTTGCCTTTGTATTTCATCACTCCCCTCACCTTAATTTTACTCCTCAGCTGAAAGTGAGGAAAAATGTCTATTCAGCCAGTTCTCTCCTGGTATCCATTGGTAAGCTTTCGTAGGCTGCAGTTCACTGATGCCTTTTCTTTAATTACTGATAAGGGATAAGGGATGCGTATGCAATTGCAAACTGCAGTTAGGGTCATGTCTGGTCACAAAAAAATCTCTATCCTACCTATCAAAAGGTCAAAAGATAACTTATTAACAGGTAAGCTTTCGTAGGCTGCAGTTCACTGATGCCTTTTCTTTAATTACTGAATTACAATAAGGGATGCGTATGCAATTGCAAACTGCATTACACTGTTAGGGTCATGTCTGGTCACAAAAAAATCTCTATCCTACCTATCAAAAGGTCAAAAGATAACCTTATTAACAGTTTGCTAACTGCATAACTCCCTATTTCCATATAGGAATCGTGTGCACACAAGGTTTGAAGGGGTCTTCTTCATACTATGTGGTATTACCAGAACTTAAATAATAGTATTACTTTTACTGGGTTACTTGGAACTTGCAATCATACCCTATGCAACACCTATCCTGCATTTTTGGAATCAAAAAGAAGTATTAGTGCTAACTTAGCCTCTCTTTTTTTGCTTAAGACATACTTGCTTACTCTACTCTGCAAGACAGCATCCTCTGTAATAAGCACCCCATCGCTGCCAACAGATGAGGTTCTGAAAGTGCCAGGAAATACAGAAGACAACATTTTATCATTCCCAAACTTAAAAGGGTTTGTTTCTCTTCCTCCGCCCACACCACTGAGGAGGACAAGGCTCGTTTTTGTAAATAAAAACAAGAGACACCACAAACAGTCTCGACCTAAGCAGCAGGCTCATTTATACATTTGTACAACACCAAGTAACAGGAAACCTGAACAAAATTCTACGAACATCAGGCCACAGTGGAGAGACTCCAAAGCCATTTGCTAACCTAGACTGAGCCACAGGCATTCTGAGGAAAACCAAGTCATCATACACAAAAAAAACACTGTGCACAAATACTCTACCACCCACAAGCTTAAATTACTGGTAGCCAATTCAAATGCCCAAAAAAATACTTTCCTTTGCAGACAGCTGCTGAACCTTTTATCAGAGACTTCCCAGAAACAAGAGCAGCAGCTGAGGCCTCACTATCTGCTGAAATCTCATTAGTAGGAAAGAAAAGTTAAATCTCAATATTTGTTTATCTCTCTTTTGATTTATGTATATAAAAACAATTATTCCAGCCAAGGTTCCCGAGAAACTGCTGTGTAATGAAAATTGCTGGCATAACTAATGTAAACTAGGCTGAAATTTAGTCTAGCTCACTGCAACCATGCTGGTAACTATAATCCATTCATATTCCCTGGACATATTTGGAGACCATTCCTATTCCCTGGATATATTTGGAGACCACGATCCCAAGAAACAAAAGCAACAGGGGAGGTCAGACAAAGGGTTTAGTTTCAAACCTGTTTTATCATTACGTTGCAGAGAGCAGGACAGACTCCAGCACGGAGAACATGCTAGAAGAGCACCACAGTAATTACAGGCTACCAACGAGTCACCCAGGAGATCAGCGAAGGCTGTTATAAGCATTGTAAAGCACTGACCATTTACACCAGCCTCATCTTTATTAAAGTGATAATGCTTGGAGCTGATAGCGTGTGTGTAAGGAAGACGGTCACTTGTGGCTGAAAGTACTAAGTGACAGAGAGTGCACTGTATCCCTTCTTAGAAAACTGTCCTCTGCTTCCCCAAAAGGGACAGTTGCTTTCTTCCCCCAGGAATTAGATAAAAGAGCATTCTGGAATTCATTTGGAGGACTTGGGCACCAGCAGGTACCTCAAGATGTAGACTTTCCGGGGTGTAGACCAACCATCCTACTTACCAACGCAGGATGCTGGCCGGCCACTCCAAACTTTGTTGTCCATGCACGTTACTATACGGTCACCTTTCAGCTGGTATCCCGGTGAACAGTAGTACTCACACCTCGAGCCAAAGTAGGCACCATCTAAACACTTGAAGCCCCCGTTGGTCGGCATGGACAGGGTGGGGCAGCGCTTTTCTGGAACAGAAAACAAAGACTTCTGGAAACCTGTTATCCCCCTTTAGAGTAATGTGAATGTGGGGTATTACACAGAAATAAAGATGCAGCTAGCAAACGACAAGTGGGAGAAAGTCACGTTCCACATGAGGCTTTTCACACTGTTCTTATTAGCTGCGTTTCAAATGTAACTTTACATACACAGTGGCCTAATGCAGTATTTATATGAGAAAAAGATGACAAGTACCTATTCCTCTCTTCTCAGAAAACGTTTTACTGCAAGAGCCCATTTAGACACTCGATACAAATTGTGTCAGCTTACAAAATCCAAAATGGGAAATATTTTGAAGCAGCTTTATGGCTCTCTCATAAAACTATTCCCACAAATCAAAATTCCACACTCATAAAACATTCCCTATCTGCCAAGAGTATTGTTTTTACCACTTACGATACTTATCATGCCAGGTACCACTGTAAAATCCTCAGCAACAAGCCAATCTACATATCCAATTATATTGTCAATGTTTAAAATACAAGGAATAATCCGAAGATCGCTGCTTCAAATGCAAAGTAAGAGTTTATTGTCTGCTGAATCTGCGGCACGAGCCACACGTGCCGATTTCATAGCTACTTACGTTTGCACAGCACTTTCCCAGACCAGCGTTTGCTTGACTGACAAATTAGCTGCTGAGGGCCATGCAGTTCGTAGCCTTTTTGACAGCGGATATCACATCTTGTTCCCAATACATTCTTGTAATATTCCCCTTGAGGTGTCCTGCAGTTTGCATAACCATGTTTCACCTTAATGGGGGAGCACCACGGTGTTTCTAGCACAGAGAACAAAAAAACACACATAGTACTTTGCAAAAGGGAAAAGGTCAGACAGAAATACAAAACCACTTTCTTTATTCAAGGTCACAGAGGAGAAATGGAAAAGTCTTATTTAAAAAGCCACCAAAGTGGAGAAGTAACAGTGCCAACAAGGTGCACTAAGTTTTATACATCAGAAGGTCAGCCCTTCAAAGACTGGCAGCTCTTTTTTATTACAAGCACTAAAATTGTAGCCATTAGATTGGGGTGGGGTGGGGGTGGGGTGTGTGTGTGTGTGTCTGTCTGTCTGTCTGTCTTTTTTTTTGTCCATGGAATAAGCCTGCCACCATGTGGACAGTTTGATGACAACCGGACCTTTTTTCCCTCTTGTTTTTAAATTGATACATCTAACTTCTCTTTGGTAACAAAAGTTTGCATTAGGAACACCTTTGGTCTAGCTGTAGTTGTAATCTTTACAACATTTAGCTCTCTCACTGCCCATTTAAAATAATAAAAAAATCTTCCATAATAACTTGTGCAGTACAGGACATTGCCTTGGCTGAACTCTGTGATGGTTCAAGCTCTCCCACAGTTAGAAAGGATGTGACTTACATAAGTCATATTGCCAGTATGTCAAGCCTGTCTGTACACATCCTCCACATGTCAGAACATCCATTCAGGGTTTAAGTACGGCTCCAGTTTTGCAAAGTTACTTTCCAAGTTAGCACCAAGGATTAAGGCTGAACTGGAACTTGTGAAGTGTGCAGGAACAGCAGCTCCCTCGCTGTTCTCAGCAGTTCTGCGGTGCCACACTGAAACATTCAAATACTCTATTATCTCCCACAAAATAGCCTTCTACTAGCAAATGGGCACCATACCATTGCCATGATTAAATCTGAAGGCAAGTGTCCAATCCAACAGACTACGTGAAGAGCTTTCAAGAAAGATCTGACCTTATTCCTCTCTTTTTCGTAGTAATTTGTAGCTTCCAAGTGCAACATCCATTCAGGCACAATGCATGTATTTGACAGCACAAACCCCTGCACTTTGTACTGTCAAATCCTTCAGAGGGTGTCGATGTTCATTCACGAGCATATATAGCACATATTCAGAAAAGGGAACCCAAGTTGCAGAAATTTATATCCAGTTCTAAATCTTCTCAAAGGTCTGGACTTCATGTGTTGTACTCTTCACCTCAAAAGATAGGTGGAGGACTACCTTTCCCTAATATCATGGAAATGGAGCCTGAAGTACAAGAAGCACCTTCTAGTTGCTCCTGGATGCAGGACAGTGACATGGATGGATCTGCCAAGTCAGAGGAAAGCTGGAATTTGGCTGGGACTTCACGGCTAATGCTCCTACCGAACACATGGGAAAAAGGGAAACACGTATACCTAAAACTGAACCTTTAATAACTGCTCAGGGCTACACTTTAAAATACTCAGGATATGGGTGCCATCTTCTTGTGAGGATTTAAGACCATACTGTGATACTGATGGGTGCAGTATCAAATAGAGACTTCCCTTTCTCAGCCAAAGCTTCAAAATCTTTGTTTAGCTTTGACAACAGGGTTCACCAAGAAAGCCGTGCTTTTTCTGCAGCGGGCAGCTCCTCCGTAGGAGTTTCCTACACAAGGAGTGACTAAGCCTGCCCCTTCTCAGCTCCAAGATTTGAAAAGGACGTATCAAGAGGGAGGAAGGGATTGCAAGGCAAAAAGACAAAGATGGCAGGTCCTGAAATCCTGTGTGACAATGTGTGACATGCGGGAGGTACATGACAAAACTTTTGAAGTCTGCAAGAAAGATGGAAAAAAACCCCAACCAAACAAAAAACAGAGTTTTAGCCTTCATCCTTGCAAAGTCACAGGAGACATTTAAAAATAAATTCTAGACCATCTTTGGCAGATGTTCACTTCTAGCTCTTAATTCCAATAGTTATTATGTACATTTTTCTACACGATCAGCTCCACACATAAACAAACAAAAATCAATACAGCCTGTTATATTTCTCATACATGGGATATTTATATTCAGTGTACAATGTCTCTAGGACATATTTACACTTTCCCAATGGAAATTACATTTTGCACCTACATTTTGCTGTGCTGGTCCTGAATCAACACAAATAGCATCTGAGGACTAAAATCAGAGACTAATTGTCAAGCTTTTGACTCGGCCAAGAGCATGTTCCTCTAGACTAGCCTGTTTCTGAAGCAGTCGTATTGTACTGTGACATGCTTATTTTTGTATTTCACCAATACGTGTGAAAACCCTTTACAAAGATCTGTAAGTGGCATTATTCCCAGTGTCACCAAATACGCGGTAACTGAGGCACGGGAAACGAGCAGACCAGTCGAACAGCACACAGCAGGTTAGAGGCAGAGTGCAGTTCAGCTTTTTGGCTCAGCCACACAATCATCCCATCTCTGTTTTTTTTTCCACAAGTACTGAATGTCAAATACATCCTCCATTATTTACCCCATAATTATGAAAAAGTAGTTTGGCGGAGAGTGGTTTTTGTTTTTGGTTTTTTTTTTTTTTTAGAACTGTTTCCTGTCCTTCACCCTAATCTATATCCCATAGTTACCAAAAGACATTAAAAAAACCCCATCAACTTACTTGGGCCACTTTGTTGAGGGGCTGTATCACAGTGGCACACATTTTTCACGCTTGCTACGAAGCAAATTAAAACTGGGAGAGCAGGTGAAGAGCATGAGCTAACAGGAATAGAAGTCAATCAGCTACTGCTGAAGTAATGGGTGATGACAGCACCCATCTCTGCAGCCTCCTTAGCTGCCCACCCCACTGCCACGGGTGCAGTCTCAAGCATCACCTTCGACCACTCTCTGGGGGAAGCCACGCATGTTGGATTCACAGAGGCAGCCTCCGTCTCATTCACCTCCCGGAGAAATCCTCCTCCTGAGCTAACAACAGCTTTTCCATAATCTCCCCTTCAGTGGTCTCAACCCAAAGTATTTCCAGCTTTTCTGTCCCACTTCTTCTCCTCTCATGGCCTGAGACCCTAAACGTCAATTTTGGGTTTGGTTTTTTGTTGTTTTTTTAATTAAAAAAAAAAAGCAGCTTTTCCCACGTGCTGTAGGATCTCCTAAACTAAGGAGGAGGCCTCAGTTTTTCTGCAGAAGGGTTTAAACCTGAAGTTACTAGGAGAACACTGACTGAAGGGGCACAAGAGCGGGGGTGAAGACTCAGGTAGGCTGGGCTTCTGCCCCAGCCACCTAGGTAATCGTTCAGCAAATCAGTTCAAGATATTTATGCCCCAAGTTTTCCACATATATAAAGTGCAAATGCACATGGCTGATTTCCTTTGTAAAGGGTGTTAAGACGAATACACTTTGCAACGTGATCAGGAGGCTAATAAATAAAAAAAAAAAAAGGCAGCTGTTTCAGCTATTGCAAATTGCCTGAGTTTTTCTGCACGTTTTTGTGGCTTTACAAACACGCTTGCCTTGAGTAAACAGCTGCATATATATTTATAAAAAAAGTGGCTAACAGCTAACAAATGCAGTTTAATGCACAAACGGAATACTGAAAAAGAAAAGGCCCCTCCTGTAGTGTCACTGCAGCTATGGTGGTCTACAGAGAGAAACAAAGCAAGGCTCCTAGGGAGGGGTAATACATCTTTTACTGGACCAAATGATACTGTCAGAAAGAAAAACAAAAACAGACATGCTTTTGGATGCAGATAACTTGAAGAGCTTAGGAGGAACATCTGTTTGATCTAAAACATTATTATGCTTACTGTAGAACTGAATGTGATTAGAAGAAAGCGGGTAAGGCACGGTTTATAAGGGGGCAAATATGTGGGTTTAGACCAACTGATATCACTGGAAAAAAACCCAGCTAACTTGAAAAGCTTATGTGCCTGAAAGCACATCAAACGATACAACAAAGTTTTAGATCAAAGTTTGTTTATTTTTAAGTGAAGGCACATATTGGTTTTCAAAGGCTAAGCAGCTACATGGAGCATTTATGGAATATTAGGGCTGGATGGGGCCCCAAGAGGTCACACAAGCTGTTCCCTGCCTCAAGACAAGATCAGCCGTGCTCCTGAAGGCTTTGGGAATAAAAAAAGCTACAGGTTTCCCAGGCGCCTCCTTCCGGAGCTTCACCATGTACTGGGCTTGCTCCTGAAGGCTTTGGGAATAAAAAAAGCTACAGGTTTCCCAGGCGCCTCCTTCCGGAGCTTCACCATCTGTACGGGCTCTGTTCACCTGAAATTTGAGGTTTTAGGTACCAGGACCTATACAGTGTTTTTCTGTTTAACAGAAAGTTTGCACCATTCCTCAGTGATAAAACAGCCTGCATTATCACTTAGTAGTAAAACGTTTCGGAGACTCAATCCTGTGTTTGCAACCACTGGAAAACAGGCAGCAAGCAGAAATGGTTGAAGCCACAACGTTGCCTCTACAGCTAGGGCTAGCGTTTGATCATTACAGTATTTGAGAAAACATATTAGGAATGAGGATCATCAGAGCAGTGGCACTAAAGCTGTGATGAACACGGGAACTGCTGTATTTGGGAAGCTCTTCCTCATCAAATACGATCCGAGACAGCCATGCCAAGTGGCAGGAAGGAAAGCATTTTCTAGAGCATCATTTCCCCCAACCCCTCAGTCCTGTTTAAACACCAGCCTCAGCTGAGCATTTCCTTCACAAGCAGCATGCAAAGTGACCAGCTGTACTGTTGCTTGCTGGTACACCAGCCAACAGAGCTGAGGGTTCACCAGGGAGGAAGGGAAAAACTCTTTAAAAATGCTGTGGGCAAAGAAAGTCTCAGCGATGTCTCTCTGGAAAGCTGAGCAAGTTGAAAAACATCCAGATGAAGACAAAAGGGTTTGGTAGGAGGTCGATTCTGCGCCCCGCCCCCCCCAATAAACTGCAATGTTTTGTTTGCAGATGCCAAAGAGGACGAATTTGTGTGGTCGCTTGCACTGTTTAGTGAGTCCGTGTGCACAGAAAAAACAATGCTGCTTACGTATGTTAACATCAGTTAAGAAAATTCATTTAGTTACTTGTTACTGGGAAGTTTTATTTGCCAAGCAATGGGCTGTACCCAAAATGCTGGACTGCACATATAAGGAGAAGCTCTGAACATAGCTGCTCAGCCCATTTTTCCTTGCTTTGTCTTTCTCCACCCCCTTCCCCCCAATACCAATTTAAATAAGTATGCTAATGAAGAGTGAGCCTTTTCTAGTCCAACACTTTATACTCCTGGATTCACATTGTCTGATCTTCAACATTTGGCAGTAGCGCTTCCAAACTCAGGGCAGTTTTTAATATCTGTGTGAATGAGTCATTATGTTTCACTTACCCTGGTGACATTTTGGCTGACATGAGTATAATCCATTTTAGATCACCATATAAAAGGAATTTATACAGAATCTGCATTTTAACTACTTGCCTGCCCTGGCATGAATTGGCATTGATTTATCTTCATGATCTCTGGAATTCTTTTTCTATGTGTCTGCAGAGGGTTACATGTTAAAAGGCAAAGAAAAAAGAGTTTACCTAAATAAAGCTTTAGAGAAATATTTCTGCATGTGTTTGAAAGCAAAATTTTATACTGAAGTATTTTACTGGGAGGAACATAAGAGCGCAACATAGCCATAGCATCTTTGCTTTCCTCTTCGTTGTTCATAAATGTCTGAATTACTTTATGACTTACCTCTTAAAAGGCCCATTGATTCTTTGCAGAGAATCAATAACGTACAAGACACCAATGGCCAGTATTTTCAAGTAATCAAAATGATTACATTACAATTCTAGCATGTCCACAGATTAGTTTACTAAAAAGAAACACAGTTACCATTTAAAGCAACAAATTAAATGCTAAGTTTCTTTACTGTCTTGGCTTCTGAGGGGTTTTGGCAGAGGAGCGGGGTGCTGAGACAGAAGCAGACTTTTTAAGAAAATGGACGTAGTAAATGGAAGATTTACTGGTAGTGGCAAAAAAACTTCTCAATCTTGCTGAATGGCAAAATCTTCTAGAATAGGGAAGAAAACCTGAATTTGCTTTATAAACACTCCGGTCCATTCACTCATTCATCCAGCTACGTAATTTGTTTTTGGAATGCACACGTTCATTCGTTAAACACACTTCACTTGGCATTTCAGGTAGCAGGTTAACCTGAAATGCGAACAATTTTATGGGAAAAAAAGTGTCATGAAAATCAAGCTCTCTTGCATGTAATTCTATACATTACCATCAGTAGGCCCAGGTTTTGAGTCAGCTTATCATTGATGGTTTTGTTAGGATGCATGAAGAAGAAAGAGAAGCTCTTCCTAGATTTTCATGATTTAACAACCTGATCTTCCAAGAACAAAGGCAGCGCAAAAGTTACTTACTCAGGTGCATAAAAGGGTGGTGATCAGTACTCGGTCTAATTTCCATTGTTAAAAAAAGTAGAAATTAAATCTTGACCTAAGAATCCATGAGAAAAACCATGGAGCTGGATCACCAAGATTTTCTAATCCATGAAAAGAAAAAGAACGAAGCTTTCTCTCAGCAATCAGCTGATCCTCTTTAGCACATAAGCAAAGCATTCACCTTTATATCTATTGCGTGCATACACATCTTCGTCATCTTCAAGGGGTGAATATCCCGATCCTATAATACAAAATAGAGAAAAAAAACTGCAGCAAGAAAGGAAATATAAATTAAGAATAAAAGAAAGCTTTGCAAAAAGACATGCAAGATTAGGATGCAATAATCTACGCAATGCCATCAGCATGGGCTTCTCTGAAGCGCAGATTCATAGCAGACCCAGTTTATAGTGAATTTGGAAGGGGCAAATTGATTTGATAATCAAGTGAAATAGTAAATCTCTCTCACTGCTCCTTGAGCGATGTTGTGCAATGCCATGTTGCACATGTCAAGTCACAGCTCCTCTGTTATGGAAAGCCCACCTACCATGAAGTTGATCTATTGAGCAGAGAGAACAGAGGAGGTACAGGTGAAGGGGCACATCAAAGGTTTCACTATAAAGTGGTTCCATAGTGTCAGCGGCTGTTAACAGCCATCAGGCCAAACAGCAGAAGTAAAATGTGCATAACTCAAGAACAACCCTCTTATACAACCTGTGTGATCTTCATACCAAGAACAAAACATTGAGGTACATTACCTGCAAACACAAGTTACACTCAAATCAAAACCACAGTTTGGTATCAAGCAGTCTTCTGGGGTTGTTCAAAATAGATAGTATGGTTCTGTACTTTTAAAAACCTGTGCAACAGTTAAAAGCTTTAAAAAAGTAGAAACTGCTTTATAAAAACCAGAAGCCATTTGGAGCACCACCATTCAAGTAATTCATCAATAAAACATGGCAGTCAGCAAGAAAGCCTTCAAAATATCCTTAAGTGACATTTATTTAAAATCAGAAGCTTCAGAGCATGAAGTCTAGTCTAAATTCTAGATAAGTCTTCTCCAAGAAGAAGGGCTCATACAAATTCCCCCTCTGAGAAATCTTTCTAAAAACCTTGCATGCAATAGGCAGGTACTAAGGAGGCTCAGCACTACGCTGCGGGAGCTTCTCGCACATGGTATCTCAAATTACAGCTATGGGGATATTTCATCACCATTTGTTGAGGTCTGAGACCATGGTCTGTACAAGCTGCTGCTTAAAATTAGGCTAAATTAAATAATTCAGGCACCTCAATAAGCTACTAATTTCATGTGCAAAGCACACAAATTTTCTGCAGAAATTAAACCCAAGAGACGTTAATGGCTAGGATGATTTAGCATAAGGATAAAAGAGCTACCAAAACAACATTTGTCGCCCCAAAATTCCTGTCAGCATCTGTCAACAGATTCCACTTCTTATAAAAAACAAAATAAACTGCCCAGAAACCAGTGAAACTTTGCTTCTTACTCTACCAGCCTCAGGAAAACTCAGGAGAGAAACCCAGTATCTGCAGCCGCTCCACAGGAGTAGCTTTAGTGCATAGGGTCCATCTACAGAAGGGCAGTGCCCCCCACAGCATCAGCCGCAGCACTGCTCGCAAGGGTTCGGACCGCCTGAAGAAGAGACTCTTTGCATCTCCTGTGCCCCTTCCCGCCGCGTTACTTGTGCACCCAGGACCCGTGACCAGCCCGCAGCACCTTCTGAGAACCGCAGGGAAGTGGGAGCTGCGTGCGCTCCGCGTCAGACCAAAATCTTGCACCAATACTGCAGCTATGCAAACCATTTAGGGTCCTGCATGTGAAAAATCAAGAGAGTTGTGTTCACATGTACCATAAAAGTAGCAAAAACTCACAATTCGCCTTGGGCCTGATTCAAAGCTTGCTGTTATCACTGGGACTCCTTCCACCAATTTTCAGAAGGCTTCGAGCTGGGACCTTAGGAAGTGAACTTCCAAACAGCTTCTCCCTGAAATCGAGGGCTTTATATAGCGCAGGCTTCCTGTCACTTGGGAGCCATTTCTCTGCGTTTTCAAAATTTTGTTGTGGTGGTTGAATTTTTGATGCCTAAACACTGACATCTGAAAAACTTCTCAACATAAAAACGTTAAACTTTGTTGCACTTTAAGTCTGACTGTATAACATAAAGAGCAAGCTGTGATCCCTGAGGGCTTCGTGGAGACCTTGATATGTAAATGAACACCTCTCTAAGCATAAATTATTCTGTCAGAAATTGGGATGCTCTCACCTAATTACTCAGTTCAAGGGTTATGAAACTGTTATGTCAGTTTTTCATTCTTAGTTGTCCAAGTTTTACTGTGCGGTGACTTTAGCATTTAAATATCAGTAAACATTAGAGCTATGTGAACTCTTACATATTTAGCTTTCCTTAGATGAGAAATAATTAAATGCTTTTGAAAGTCTTCTAACAAAAATTGGCCTTAAACAGTTATTCACTGCTCTTGCCCTGAAACGAGGCTCAGTTCATGGAGTTTGACATCTCCCATTTCCAGCTCATTTTCTAGCTCGAAATAGAAGCAAGTCGGGTTTGTTTCTTAACAAGCAATGTTTCGTCACTGTTAAGAACCACAACAGTCCTGGCGTGAGGAACCACGGGAGAGGTCATCTTCACCCTACCCTGGGAGGGTCTCGCTCCCACTTTTCCGCAGCCTCTTCTCACAGAGAGCCCAACGGCCGACGCCGGGCCTCAGCGGGGCTGGCAGAGCCTGCGCAAACTGGGGGCACCAAGGGCAGTTGGGCATTGCCCACCAGCCCGGGGCCACGCCATGGAGAACCGACCTAATCTAAAGGGCTGTTCCTGAAGAGCTGGGCTGGCTCTGGGTGGACCTATCTACACTGCTACACTATTGCCCCAGGGCATTGCAGCACCGCCTCACACACGGGTGCTGGATTTTCTCCGATGTCCACATACCCTTCTACGCATGTGCCTGGACCTGGTACTCTCCCGTACCTCTCTCCATACTCACCCACCCACATTGCGCTGACAGACCTGTCCTTACCGTGGCAGGCGCGGACAGCCATGTTATGCAGCGGCCTGCCAGCAAAGTCGTCCCGCTTCAGCAGATGGCTTCTGTCCCGGCAGCCATGAGGCCTGACCTGGCACCTCATTCCCCCACTGGTGCCACCCCATGAGTGATCCTGAACAAATCACCATTTCATCTTCATTTTCTCAGCCACAAAAGGTTTTTCTGCTTCACATAAGTTCAAAATTAACTACCAAGACACGTAAAGACAAAGCACTGTTCTGCATTCAAAGTGCTAAAATTATCACAGTACAAAAACTGGGTATTTGAGGAAGAACGACATGAACAATAAGCTGCTTTACAGATGTCCCACATCATCGTTCATGTTACAGCAGGTTCCTGCAAAAACTGGCTGTGGATTTTGTTCTGGCAGACGACAAGCAAATCCCACGAAATAACACTTTCATTTTAAGATGGATCTATTATGAGATTAATCTATGGACTTAGACAATTCTATTTATGTTAGGAAAAAAGATTTCTTCATTCACAAAATCATCACTACATTTTTATAACCGGGGATGCATAGGAAAGCTTCCTCTTTGCAAACATTTTATTAGGGCATAGACTTTTAATGAAACTACATGCAACCTAGTAGAAAAGATGTAGCAGTGTCTGTCACCAAGAACTCAATAGTCTGTGCCGAATAAATAAATCCAGCGATGTGACTGCCAGACAGGGCAGGAGAAGCTATGACAGTAAGCCGGTAAGCCTTCTGACGAAGTAAAAATGCTCATACAAGAGGAATTCATTATTAAGAGAACACATTTACTCTTAGTGTTCAAACTGGCAAGCTAATGGGACACTCAGACACACAACAGTTACCCATTTGCGGAAAACCTAAATCAGACCATTTCAGGATCAGTTTTGCCTGTGTTTTGTGGTTGCCAAATCCACTCCAAGTGTCCTGATGGCAGCCTTCAAGGCTCTGCTTCACCAATTCTTGTTCAGCAAAACACTTCAGTATCTCCTGAAGTGGTCCCATTAGCCTCTAGGAGACCACTGGTTTAACCCTAAACCCACTCAAAATTGATTACAGATGTTTACATTCAACATCAGGCATCTGCTGAAGTACTCCACTGCTTTAGTACCACAATCTACACCCAGTGAAGGCAGCTATTCTTGATTTCTCCTGACGGCTCCATTTCCACACTTACAGCCCAGCATTTGCTCTCCTGGCCGGGGGCCTTGGTCTGCTGAAAAAGAAAGGGAGGGAAGCAGAGCATATAGCTGCATTCATGAATTAGCACAGATATACAATGACACATTCACATACGCACACAATACAAGATACATAAATACACACAGCCAAACATGCACTGAGCAGGATACTTCCTATATTTCTAGGATCTGATCGTCCTCCCCTTTGCCTGTTTGTTAATAAGTCTGCAAAAGCTTTGAGAGGAGAGTACTTCGATTGCTACACAAGAGCGACAATCAATTTGTTGGTGTTTGCTGAGCCAGAGAAGGAAGACAAATGCTATCAGATTGCAGAGGAAGTTTTAAGAGGACTTCTTGCTGTCCCTCAGTTTTGGTCAAAACCTGACTTTCTTAAGTACATTACTCCTTTGTGCACCACGGATCCCCGAGCAGATAGAAAGACACTATTCCAGACAAGATCCCAAACTTCACCATGCTTGTCAGGCGCACTAATTCAGCCCATGGCAGACAAAACCTCTCTAATGGGTAGGTAAGCTCCACAATAAAACATTTCAGATACTACATGGTATTAATCTCTAATTGGAAAACAATCTTTCCATTCTGCCTTACGGTCTCAAAGGTCTCCAGAATTGGAAGAGCTATCAATAATTGCTTAGCCATCTTGATCCTACAAACAACAAAAAACTTTGCACCTTCTCAAATCTGAAACCAGGCATTTTCTCACTGGACCATTTAATTCTGACAAGCAGCAGCAAGGCAAGGTTTAAAATAAAAATGCACAAAAGAAAAATCAATACCAGTAGAAGACTTAAAGGTTTCTTTAAAAAAAAAAGTTAAAAGGAAAAACAAAGCACCAGTAAGTGAGAAACACAGGTTGTAGCGAGGTGGGTGTCGGTCTCTTCTCCCAAGTAACAAGCGATAGGACGAGAGGAAATGGCCTCAAGTTGCACCAGGGGAGGTTTAGGTTGGACACGAGGAAAAATTTCTTTACTGAAAGAGTGGTTAAACATTGGAACAGGCTGCCCGGGGAAGTGGTTGAGTCACCAACCCTGGAAGTATTTAAAAGATGTGTAGATGAGGCGCTTAGGGACATGGTTTAGTGAGCACGGCGGTGTTTGGTTGACGGTTGGAGGTCTTCTCCAACCTTAATGATTCTATGATTCTATGATAACTGCATATAAACCTTCGCAGAGTTATTCGGTGTAAGATCTTCACCAGGGTTGCTGGGATTACCCGCATGGGCAAAGGGAATGAGGACTCTGGTGCTCCACTGTTTGATGCCACTAGTTATGTGAGTGACTGCACATGGGCAAATTTAGGGTGACGCACACAGGACTCCTCTCCCCATTGCAAAGGTTCACCCATGCAGGTCTGCTGGCAGCATCAGGGCACAAGAACATAATGCCGAGGCAGGCACTGCATACGCAGGTGCATGAACAACATTTAACATGCTATTGTGTTACAAATCCTTTATAATTGAGAAAAAGAAGGAATGTGGGCTGTAAGAGGCAGAATAGCTATGCAAACTTGTTTTTCCCATGACTGACATAGGAATGTCTTAACTCTTTTTGAGTTGGATCAACTGAAAATAAGCTATAGACAACAACAGTATAGTTCATGAAACCAACGGGAAACCTTTTACAGTCAGGCACTTAAATACAAGAACCTACAGCACTTAGCCTGCAATAAGGGCTTTTTTCTGAACAGCAGTGCTCTCCTCCCTAGTTTAGCACCAGGCAGACTGAAGAGTTTCATATCTACTGTGCTTACAGTCCTGCAGAATACATTAATAAAAGCTCAGAGTTTTCAGGAGATACTATTTTGTCAATTTACACCACTGAGTTTCTTAAGCCTTTTTTATTTTCTCATGCTCTTTTGCTCAGGGTTTATAAGGATTACCTACAGTTGAGGTACATACTGTAAAGATCAGCAGCAAAAGTCAACGTTCCAGTTTACGCTCTACTGAAGCTTGAAGTCTTAAATATAGCACCAATTTACTTAAATATGTATTTCAGAAAAGATCACTGCATTTCCAATTTTTCTGAACATTGCTGGGAAATGCAGAACAGAAAAAAACAACCCTAAAAATACAGTGATACTTTCCAATTTCAGCTTCATGGCAAATTTCATAAAATAACCAAAAGGAAAACAAAGTGGGAAAAAACCCAAACAAACCAAAATACAGTTGTAATGACACTCTGTGTTGCACACAGGGAAACAACGTGAGTTAAATGAGCTTAGATGGCATCTTCTCCGGTCTGGAGGCACTGGCTACTCTTGATACTGGGAGGAAAGGAAAGGCTCATTCCACACATGATATATCCTTCAAAACAGAGGAGAGCGCTTGGGAATTCCTTCCATATTCAAACAGCTGACCAGTTTAAGTATGTGTAAGAAGAGGATGACCAGTTTCCACCAATAAGTCTGTAACATCTGGATTTAGTTCCTCCAATGTTTTGCCTCAGAGTTCTACATTCCACAGTACCTGAAGCCATATCAAATGAATGAATTAAAAAAACCTTAGCTTTACGTGCAGCAGACTGTAAAGCTTCTTGCAGTACGGCAGGGCTAGGTCACACTAAGACCTCAGAAGTCTGGAAGATGTAACATGAGGAAGCAGAAAAGGCACCAAAACTGGTCATAACCTTCACATTAGAGGGCTTTATTCTGTGTGTAAAAATACTTGCACTCATTTTATGATGGCAGTAAGAATGGAAAGCCAGGTTTTTCATCTCATTCTTTACCAGTTGAACATTACGCCCCTGTTCTGCAAAGCTCATGCTTAAATGCCATTGGCTTCAGTGGGATTTCAGTATATGTTTAAAAGCTGCCTGCACACTCAGGTGTTTTGTTGCATCTGGTCTGTAAGGCATAAAAAAAAAAAAAATTATTTTGTTACAGAAATCAAAGCAGAACAAATAGCAGAGGAAGAGTCAGCAAAATCAATTAATAAATAGCCAGAGATACTGATTTGCCTTGAACCTTCCTACAGGTGGGCTGAGAGAGAAATGCAACTGTATTAATGAACATGTTTAAATGTAGAGAATCTAATAGCAACTGCTCATATTAAGCAGTTTTCAACATGCACAGTAACTCAAAAGATATCATCTGCCCTCCTCTCTCCTCAAAGGATGTTCCCACTGACCACACTACTTTTCAGTCTCCTGCTTGACTCAATCAGTAGTCCCAACCGTCTTCGCAATGCAGGGGAAAGCAAGTTAAAGCACAGAAACCCGACAATCTTGTATTCAGCAAGAGTTGTGCTGAACTGTGAAGTAGAGGATATAAAGACAGTCATGGCACATTCCCAAATCCAAACGCAGCTCACTCATCCAGACCAAGTTAATAATCCTATGTGCAGTTTAGTAGCCCAGATGATTAACTTCCAGAGATGTCTAGAAATTTCCCTGCCTGTTTTTATGGAAATACACATGTGGATAAAACAGGTTTGAGCTTCCATGCACACCCGCAACCCCCACACCACTGTTGTGCTTCTATTCCTTGCAGGTGTAAGGTCTTTCAGGCACAGAAAGTAATCCCATAGCAAGAAGATCCCCTCAGGACTATACACAGATTAATTCACTGTGTCCCAGTATTGATTAAGATGCAAACACCATGTTTTAAAGCACAGGTTTTAACTTGCTTGAAGACAGATGCCTCATACAAGATTCCATCAACGTACAGTTCTTTCAAAGTCGTCATCATCAAAGCACAACTGAAATGCAGAACAGAAAGCTTCAGAATTAGCAAGTTCAAAAGAGGTCAGAGGTGTCTTGAAGTTTGCATGCCAGCAGTAGCTTATGCTTTGTGGAATAAAACCACCCAACTACACAGAAATCATGAATCTGATTAGGAAAATGCAGGCACGGGTTCTTTTCCCAAAAGATAATCTCTTCCCTCCTCCCTTGCCATCTGTGACCCAAATGCAACTATGAAGAAATTCTGCAGCTGACACCAAGCCATGAAGGTGTTTCAAAACAGATTAATTACACATGTTGAGAAATCTATGGCTTTACATAGAAGTCAGCTAACAAAACGAAATGAGTTTTATGTGCTGGCAAATACTGTGTGACAAAGAAAACACTACTACTGGCGTAAGGTCTCTCATTCATTTCAGTGAAATCCAGCAGTAGGCAAGCCATGCCCATGCAGTTTACTCTCACAAAAATCAGCAGTGGGATAGAAACGGCATGGGCACAGTAGCTAGTGTTAGTCCAGAAAAGTTCTGTAAAGTACAATTAAATTCTGCTTCCTTTTACATACACACATAGCTATCTTAGACACAGCAAATCCATAGCAGAACACTTTCCACCACTGATTTGTTTTTTTTGGAATTTTTTTTACTCTCCAGACTGGCAATAGAAGTGGAAGTTACTCAAGTGGCTCTGACTCAACCCAGGCAGAAGTCCTGTAACACAGCAGCAGTCAAAGGAAAAGCTGGCGGTCTTAATGAGAGGCTACGAACACCTTCGCCAACACATGTGTACAGTCCAGGAACTTTAGTGCAGTCGTAGGCTGCTCCCAGATACCCTTCTCCATTGCAAATGCATTTGCTTTTACTATAATTGTCTCTTTACTGTTAGGACAAACAGTGTATTCAAATATTGCTTGCAGTATACACACATAAAATGACCAAAGGCCTTGGGTAATTGTTTTTTCTAAATACTATACACCTGAAGCAGTAAAAAACTAACATACTTCATGAAAATTGTGTCCTTATATTCAATGAAAACAAATGAGGCATTTTCAGAATCCTAATTCTGGAAATTCTGGTTTGCTCTGGATCCTCTCGTGACATTTTGAGTGATTCAATGGGAAGTGAGTATTTCATCAAATTTTTCTTAAAATACAATTTCAGAGTTGTAAAATATATATATATTTATATAGCTGGTTTTCAACAGAAAATTCATTTAAAGAAAATCTAGACGAAAAGGTGAAACGTAAGGATGAAAGGTCTCTGCTATTAAAATAAAGTGTCGATTTCTGTTTAAAAAAAAAGCTCAACAGGCTAATGAAGATATACTTGGGAGCTGACATTGGTATGTCTTCAAGAAAAATACCAGCCATATCCTGTGTTGTTAGTTATATCCTGCATAGGCCACGTTCCCTTGATTGCTGAACAGTATATCCCACAAGATACCACAATGATTCATCAAGTAGATGGCCTACGGGGGTCAAGCTGGGAGCTTGGCTCAAAGGGAAAAATCTGAACATTACGTACATGAACAGCGTTCTCATGAAATGCTGATTTTCAGCACAGCCAGCAAGGTTTGTTTGTTTTTTTTTTTTCATTTGGACTCATTGCCAAATCAAACATTTAAATAACTAGGTGCAGGGAAAGACAAGAAGTTTGTTTCCATGATTTTTTAAGCTGGCAAGAGAAGGCCCAAGAGCATCTGCCCTCCCTTTTAAAGGGCTCCATCTGATAAGGATCTTTCAAATAAACTGAAATCCAGCAAAACAAAATAAACCCCCCCAGAAGACAGGTGAACAAAAGAAGTCCCTGAATATTTGGAATGGCAGCTTGTTATGCCAGGAGACCAACAGGGAGGAGGTTGGAGAAAAATGTTTCCTTTGTCCAGGCCATGAAGAACTCAAAGTCTGATTTTTGCTTAAGGAACTCTTCAATAAATAATAGTAAAAAAACCTAATGGCAGCATCTCTCTTCGTGATCAGGAACAGTCACAGTACCACAGACTGTTACCAAAGAAAGGACGAAAAGTGTCATGAACGCTAAAATGTAAATAATTCAGCTGAACAAAATGTACATTCTTTAATCGGTAGGTTTAAGGAGGGCAAACACACTGCATTACATCTACATAAAACACAGCTATCGTAGCTTCACACTGCATAATAATGTATGTGCTATTCTGAGCACATACGTGGTCTAAGCCAGAGGTTAAGCATATCAGGAAAGCAAAGCGTTCATTATTTACAGCAGCTACGGGGTTGTGCATGGAAAATACAGACAGCTCTCGATACAGAAGAATTTGCACTGCGTGCCTGACAAACGACAAGAGGCTCTGCAAAGGCTGTCCACACATTGCCATCGGTCTGGACATCTGTAAACGTTACTGGTTTCTGTGCTGCTCTCACACACCATCGTCCACCAGTAACGCTTGTCTACAGCTAAACCCAGACTCTGTCCCATCCTGGCAGACACCATCTCAGTTATTCACAGCTTTGTCACCGCTCAAATGGACTACAATAACCTAATCTACCTAAGCACGAAGTTCCGGGCAATTAAGGAAATTCCAGCTGTTTTATAACCCTGCAGCACATCTCCACCTGCCCTCTGTTTTCTAGGCTGGCTTCTCACAGCACTTCTACTGCTGACGTATGTTTGGCTTTTTTCTCCGCAGTGGTTTAGCAGCCTGAGCTGAGAATTGCCCACCTGCATCCTGCTAGCAACCCCTCCTCTTCTGCCAGGACTTTGGAGACTGCGGAACCCTCTAGGGACTCGCGTGACCAGTGCCCAGAGGCACTCTATTTTCAAAGCTGCTTTGCTGATGGATCTTACTTACACATCCTAAAAATCTAACTGATGTGTGAATTTGGAGTCATGAGGAAACGATGGACTGGCAGGGACCTGGAGAGCTGTCACCTCACTGAAAGAAAGCAACACAGGTCTGTTGCCAGCATCGTTCAGCTGGGATGGCTGGAGCCCTCCAGGAAACCGGGTAAGCTGCGTACCAGTGAAGTCAACAGCCACGCTGACTTGTCTGCCTCCAGGCTACCTGAAAGGGTGAAAGACTACCTCAGGCGTTGGGATGAAACCCTGTTCAGATGAACACGCCTTGATGCCGCAGTGGTTTCCATCCCTGATGGCAGAGCACACCTCCATCAGGACAGCAGATCCTGAGGACCAGCCCACACCTGTGGCACGAACTCTTCTGGCACAAAGGGCTATCACAGGCCATTGCTACCTTCTATGCTAAGCAGAAGTGTTGGGTTTTTTTTTTTAGACTTCTCATGAAATTTATAAAACTGAGTTTATAACAAGTCAAGCCTGAATTACACATAAAGCCCTACACAAACAAGATGCTTCAGTGGCTTCTTCAATGGGGAAAGGATGGGAGGACAGGGTACGTTGCAGGCAGGTGCACCATTAGATGAAAAAGCAAACTGGGACTCTGAAGAGGCAAACAAATGCTACCACATATAGATAAGACTTATCTTTTTAAGATCCAGAGAAATAATTCCTGTGAACATACTTCAATATGCTTTTTTTCCCCCTTATATTAAGATATTATAGGGTCTTTAAAGTAGGCCTACATTTTAGGAACAGATTGAAAAGGCAGAAAAACAGGAAGCCACCTATAGAAGGCCAATAAGGGACTGAAAAGAGATATTACTACTGGTAACTAAAAAGAGGCAGAACTACTAGTAACTGGTTAATTAAGTAAAGAACACTTAAGCTGAAAGTCTCCTTAATGACAAGTTCCAGTGGACTTTGGGATAACTTTCCAAAGGAAGAGATTGAAAACTAATCCTGATCTATTCTGAATTGGTCACAGATAGAAGAAATTTTTTTTTTTTTTTTTTA
>NW_008795695.1:16655046-16670698 GCF_000699145.1 Aptenodytes forsteri | reverse complement strand
ATAAAAAAAATCTTTTATAATTTTTTATTTTTTTTTTTTTTTTTTTTTTTTAAATACAGACAGTGGAAACTGGCACTTCTCAGTATCTAACTTTTAATACTATAGCACCAGATACACTGCTTTCCTCTCTTCTCTTCATCCTTGAGTCACGTGTTATTTCTGAACCTCTGCCATTTTAAAAATATTTTTCAGATTTTATGAGGAGACTAAAAGAAAGGCTCCCTCAGACAAAAATCTCAGCTTTAAGTATCAGACACTGGAACACTTGAAAACTAGCATCAGGAGCTACCTGTAGTCCATAGGAAACTCTAACAAGATCCTAGAAAACAGGAGAAGGGGAGTCGAAATACATAAAGTTACTGACTGTAATCTCCTCTTGCTCTTTAGTAAGTGGAGTCACACCATGTCAGAAGCGACACAAAACTACTGTAAACCCTATCCTGGCAACGAGCTCCCCTGAGGACTTCTCCCCTGCACAATTTTTCCTTACCTTCTCTGCTTAAGTCACCACATAAAAAACCCCTCTCTCTCTCCTGTTGTGGCTCATTATCCTGTTATCCTCAACTGGCTCAAGCAGGTCTTCTCCCCACATTAGCTTCAACTTGTCAGTTCGCATTTTCTCACTAGTTATCTTCTTATGAATAGATATGACTGCACTCCCTTAAAGTCTCACTTCCATGTGAGCAGCTTCCTTTTAGAGAAACTAGAAGTATAAACATTGGTTTACAAAATCCCTAATTAGAAAATTTGGTATTTTATCCATGACACCTGCAAATAGACAAAAGCATTAAGGGCTGTTGGTATTAATACTGGTGGCCCTTCTTAGAAGAAACATACAGATTTCTAAGGACTCCAGGACCACTCATGCTTTACTAGTGCTTTGCAAGGGTAGCACAAAGGAGAAAAAGCAGGCATCCCACTAAGGAGGAAGAGCTAAAGGGATGACTCAGTGCCATGTAAGGCAGTCAGTGGGTCAAAAACTGAGCAAAGAATACAGAAAAACAGATGGAACTTAAAAAAAAAAAAAAAGAGGTGCAGAGGAACTTAGAATTTAATAGCAAACTAATAAATTGAAGGAAAAAATAAACAACTGCTCTCAAGACTCAGGAGGTAGGAATTTAATTTATTTCTAAAGACTAGTTTAAAAAACAGCTTCAAAGCAAACAGTATTCAATATGGAGTTCACAGCCAAAAGCACAGAAGTTGTATAAATCAACTGATGAGAATTGGCTTGCTCGTTTTGTTTAAAATAATAAATGTTAATCATATCCTAAGGCAGACTCAAAAATTCTTTGCTACAGCCAGCATAAAATAATGCCGATTAGATTTTCAAGGAAGATTTGAGATACTCCCTCCAAACCCTTGTTCATTTTTCATTAATATTTATGTCAGTGGCAACTCCCAATTGGAAGAATATTCTTCAAGTTCTCACTTCCGTTGAAAACAAGAAGGTAAACAAGTTTCCTTCTGAAAGAGTGGTTACCAAGGTCGTTTGTAAGGATATTGGCTTAGATGCCCCAGTTTCGCTAATGATACATGCATATCACAAAAGTCACAAGAGTATTACAAAAAAATATACTGTATTGATGGCTTTTGATACCACAGACTTTGATCTTTGGTGATTCTTTTAAATTATATCTGCTGAAATTACATGACTCATGAGAAGCATTAGCTTTATATTAAAAAAAAATATATATATAACCATACTGCCAAAGACAATGCTCAGAAACTTCAAATGCCCCAAACTAGAAAGTAAATAAAAAGAAATCAACATAAAATTAAAACTCCTCAGTCTTCGGAACCCCAACTGCCAGTTTAAGGCAAAGAGAAACCTTGCAATACCAATATAATAACTTAAACAAAATTAATGACCACAATGCACCGAAGCCATGTTTCCAGAATTACACCCCACTCCTTCAGGAGAGGGAAAAGGGCAGTGAAAATCCACTGCCACTACCAGAAACAGCAGAGGTGATTGGAGCACCTAAAATGGGACCCTAAAAGAAACCTTTTTAGAGAGAAGAGGAACGTGTACATGGCCAACCTGCAGGTTTTTCAAAAGGTATGAGCTTGAAGACAGAATGGAAACATGATTTTTCCTAGTCCTTGTAGTAAATGCTGTGCGTTGCTTCTTCTCCCTTGGTAACCCGGTCCCGGGTTCAGCAGAGCCTCCGCACCGCTCAGCCAGGCAGCAAGCGACCTGGGGAAGAAGAAACCAGAAGCGCACCCCCAGCTAGTGCAGGGCTATGGAGATGGTGACCACACGTGCCTTCCTCTCTCCTCCTCCCGCTTGCATCACACCATTACCAAATATCCAGTAGCACCCCTTTTCCTTCTCTCCATCCCTCCCATCCTGCAAGGCCAAGAGCAGATACTGAGAGGCTTTGGCCAGCACTGTGGTCCCCAGCAAGAAGGATGATGCCCCGTCTCCTGCAGCTCCTGGAAACACCTCCTGCAGCTGCCATCGACAGCGGCCAGTCCAGCCCCAGCCTCCTGACATCAGGACAGAGCGTTCTGGGAATCAGCAGGGTTAAGCAGGAAAATACGAAGTCACTACGCTACCTAAGGATGGCTGTGCTCTGGGTCCCTTTCGTTACGGGGGGGCTGATGCCTAGCATTGATGAACAACATCTGGTAGGCATGACCAGCTCCAGCTAGCAAGCTGGCAGACAGCTTCAAATTACCAAGGTTAGGGTTCACGTAACATAATTGGGATATAATCCTTTAATAGCCAGTTCTATGAATTTTAGTTGTCCACAAAGGCAGCTTAGTACTGAAAAATTGCTCAAGTTTCATAAATGTCCTGAAGATGGTCACTAGATGCTCTCAGAAAGAACAAACCAAACTCGTAGCAGAACAGACATTATTTATGTTATTTTTAAATAACAGATTTATGGGTTCATTTGCATTCTTGTCACACCAAGTTTCTTCTGAGTGTCAAAATATTATGCTACTCAAAGAAACTGGGGACATACAGCAAAGATCACTTGTTTTGTCTCATAAAGACAGGACAGGGATGCCATCGTATTTCTCACTGTTTCCTCTTCACAGAAGCACCAAAGTCTGAAAAACTGACTCGTGAGGTTTCAGGGCTTGCCATTAAAGGCAGACTGACAACCTGCAAGTTTGTCATACAGACCAGAGGTACGGATGTAAAACGGGAGCATGTCGAACACACTGGGGGAAAAAAAAAAATTTAATAATCCACACAAAAAGTACTAAGCTGGTAATAATTCTCACAGAAAAATGAAACCATTGCCTAAGTAGTTACTAAGAATTAATACACTGTAAATAATGTGGAATTTAACCCAAAATCCAGCTGGAGGTCAAACATGTGAGACATATCACTCGCCGTAATGCTCACACCAGCTCCAACCCTGCCAGCCCCTCGCCCATCGGGGCCCCTGGCTTGGCCTCGGAGCTGCCCTGTCCCTGCAGCGGGAGTCGGTCCCCACCCCAGCTCTGCTTGCTGCCTCTGGACACACTGGGATGGGGCTGCTGGGGGAGGTCCCTGTCCCACTGCTAGCCCTCGCGGTGCCAGGACAGCCCTAACCCTGAAGTCTTCTATGTAGAAATGAGAAATTTGAAAGCTCCCCCTGCCTTTTTTTAAAATAATCGAAAAATATCAACTCGGCAGTTTTCTATGTATCTCAACCAGGCACGATGTTTCACAGAAAAAAACATAATCTCTTCAGCTGGGGAGCCTGCATAGCTTTTGGAAAAAGCCTTAATGTTTTGGACTACCCAGACACAAACATAAAATCAAACGCTCAGGTTCCTTGATTTAGCGCTCTCACCTTCCATTTGCAAATCTGATCCCGTGTCATTAAAAATGGTGAAAGATTTGACATGGATTTCCACTGCAGATAGACCAAATAGTAACCAAAGGATCCACACACTTGCCTATCTACAAATGTGCTTTTGAGTTTTGTTGATTCCTTTTCATGATTTAAAGTTTCCCTTCTTTCTTATGAAATTCCACTATGATATGCAAAATTGGAAACAAACCGTGTAGTCAGTTCCACAGTGTAGTGTGTCTTGTACGCAAAAGACAATCAGCGTTACTCTCCCACTGTTTATATACAGTCCTGTGCTGGCCTTTTTACATCAATGAAAATGGGATGTTACATTCAGCATGAACTCCTAGCAGAAGGCAAGGGGTTAAACAGCTGTACAGGGCAGCTCATCCAGTCATTTGCTTCTCACTGCTCCGTCCCTCTGCAGCAGACAAGCTCTTCGGCATCTCTTATTTGCAAAGGCACCAGTTCAACAGCAGCCTGAGACAAGTCAACATTTGCCAGTAAGAAATCAGGCCAAGGGCAACCTCCAACAACATCTGACAATAAGCTCCCTGGTTCCAACCCCCTCACCCAGCCTGCTCCGAGAACAGAAATCGTTTTCTGGGAAAAAGCAGCTATATTACAGGTCGTTTCAACCATCCCTCAACAACCCGCCACCTCGGCCAGAAGCTGTTAGCAGGATCAGTCCATCAGCCAGCTCCCCGATGTAAATCACACTCCAGCCTTCAGAAATTTTCAGGAGCTTGTTACAGGGCTGGAGCATGCTCATCGCAGGTGGCCGAGAACTAAAAGCCCGAAAGAGATGCAATCCTGTACGAACTCGTAAGCTGCTGTATACCGTGGAGCCTGCCAAGCGTTCCCCTGCCCCTGCTCACACATACACACACACACACAGAGAGTATCTCACTGCGATGGCAGGGATTCCTCACAGCTCCTTCCACAGTGGAAACTAGAAGTGACTAGGAATTAAATAGGACAGTTTTAAAAGAACTGTTTGAGCAAATATAATCCAAAACATAAGCTGCTGCATCAGCTCTCACAATGGCTTGGGAGGAGGGCGATGACAAGAAGAGCCTGCCATTTGTTGAACGGTACTGGTGCGCGGGGCTTTTCAGTTGCAGTTCATGTAAATTGTGCAATGACTAATCTATGCAGCCACGAGGTCTTATTTATGCCTTCCCTTTGCGCACTTCTGTTGCCATCTGTCAGTCCCACTTACCATGGTGTCTTCATCCAAGTGAGAGAACACTTTGGAGAGCATAGCTTCCTCAGAACTGGAACTCTGAGAACCATCAGGCTGTATACCGCAAAAACCATTAATAACACATGAATTTATTCTCGTGTCATGTACTACAATATGAATTTTTTCCATTCCCCACCTTCTCATTGTCTTTGTGCAATAAAGAATAGCTTTGTTAAAGGCAGAAGAGTAAAGAGAGACCAGGGTTGTGCTTTAGAGACAACATTCACCAACTGCAAATAAATCAAACCCCATTCTCCTTGTGAGGGGCTTACAAATGTGGAAATATTGTATAACTCAAATGGAGGACTTATTTTCAATTCCTTTGTACTGATCCATTTTGGCAAACCGGTTTACTCTTCCAACAGGGAAATCAGCCATAAATCAATCCTATTATCTTTCTGATGAGTTACAAGTTGTCTTTTATTGCACATGCAATATATGTGTTTTTTGATTTTATAGCTAAAATGTCTTGAGTCATTCTATAAGTATGCCACACATTAAAGATCTCCCTAAACAAACTGGCAGGCAAAAATATTGCAAAGAATGATTTTGGATAATAAACAGAAGAACTTCCAGGGCTGCGGTGCACGACCTGTGCTGTTACAGGTATCTAAGAGGTCTGAAATGCCTTGGAGCCATAAGATACCATTTAATATTCTCGGTTTTGATATTCAGTTGGAGAAAGGCACAGAATCCCCAATCAGAAGCCCTTCTCTTAAAAACAGAGCCAAAAAACAATTCAGGTGTTCATATTTTCTGAAAAGATGACAAGTTCTCAGCCAGTTAACCACTGCAAGCTTCTAGTGTGCTGGTGGAAAGGGCAAGAAGGTATCAGTGATACACCAACAGCACTGCTGGCATTTATACAAAATTTGCCTTTCCTTATTATAAAACTAGTCAGGATTTGATGCATTTGACTGGAAATTTCCTTAAACTAAAAGTCAAACCATGTTTACAGTTACGGTTATCTAATGTTTCTCCCAGACACATATTTCCTATCTAATCATGATAAAAGTCAAGTACCAGTGAGAAACTCAAAACGTGGTTCCTGATACCTACTGAAATGGAAACAGTTTTAACTGAAGCAGTAGGGAAGGCGATGGAAAGACTAGCCAGAAGAGCGCACAGGTATGCCCAGAACCGCAGCCAGGCACACGTCACCCCTTTTCAGTTTTAAAGAGACCCAAGAGCAATCCGTTCCATAACTAAACACACCCAGTTTTACTTAATACGATGCACTGCACATGCAATAGCAATAATAGTACTTGCTCCTTATATGAATGTTTTTAGTCAAAGCTCTCCAAATGCCCTCTCCTGCCAAACAAACCATTTTACAATGGGGGTGCAGACACAGGCTAACCAGCTGTCTTATTGTCACAAAAAGAAATCAGTGGCACAAAGTCAAAGCAAGCTACCTGTCAGATGCTGTCCTGGTTTCGGCTGGGATAGAGTTAATTTTCTTCCTAGTAGCTGGCATAGTGCTGCGTTTTGGATTTAGCATGAGAATAATGTTGATAACACACCAATGTTTTAGTGTAAGCACTGCTCAGCAACAACTAAGTCAAGGACTTTTCAGCTTCTCATACTGCCCTGCCAGCGAGGAGGCTGGAGGTGCACAAGAAGCTGGGAAGGGGCACAGCTGGGACAGCTGAGGGGGGGGGGGTACACGGCCGCCGCTCGGGAACTGGCGGGGCATTGGTCAGCGGGTGGTGAGCAATTGCATTGTGCATCACTTGTTTTGTATATTCTTTTATCATTATTATTATTTTCCCTTCCTTTTCTGTCCTATTAAATTGTCTTTATCTCAACCCACGAGTTTTACCTTTTTTCCAATTCTCCCCCCCATTCCACTGCAGCGGAGTGAGTGAACGGCTCTGTGGTGTTTAGCTGCCTGCTGGGTTAAACCACAACAGATGCCTTCACAAAAAACACCTTCAACAAGTCATCCCTTTTTTCCTTACTACAGTAATAAGAAAGATCTCCCTTTCAGCATCGACGTAGCCTTCTGGGGCACTCACATCCACGCCTTTCCCAGAAAAAGAAAGTATGGGAAAGACCTTTTTATTATTTGTTGGGTTGTGGGGTTTTTTTATTTAAACATTTCACTGCCACCGTAACTCAGCATCAGACATATTGTTTCTGGTATCTGCCTCTGGGCAGCTTAGAACAGTGAACGTCTGTGAGCCAACATGTTTTTAATCTTTAAGAATAGCTGGATAGAGGCATGTTAATGTTGGCCTGTTTTACTTATGAGTGACACAGTATAACTAGAGAGCCACAGTGGATAGACTAAAGACAGGCAGATTCAAATCAAGTCATTATTTTTAAGTGCATTGCCCAAAAGTTGAAAACTCTAGAGAAAAGTGTAATTGGCATAGGCTCGTAACTTAACTCTGAGGCAGGAGTTGGAAGCAGCATCTCGCCCCATCTGGCCAGTCAGTGTCAGGAAGCCTGATGAAAGACCTCTGAGGGACACCAGGATGGACCACAGACCCTAGCAGGTTAAAACTCTCACAGTACAGCCAAAAAGGAGACAGACTTTGCTACATGACTCACGCTGCCAGCCCACACCGGTTTAAGTATAGGCTTCGGGTAAACCATGCAGCATGACAAGGCACTGCTGGAGAAGCCTGAATACATGACTACTTTCAAACTGTGATGCTATTCTTAGTAGATATATGTATGACACGTCTAATTCCAGTACCCTAAACAGCAATGGCATTTCCTGGAAAAAAAAACAAGAAGAGGGCAAGAAGTAGGGAAGAATAAAATCTGATGTCTTCAGTCACACGTCTTAAATTGTAAGAAAACCTGTCTATTTAGAGTTGTGTAAAATTTAAAGTTTGTGACAACAGAAAAAAAGGGTTTCCTTCTGTAACGACATCACAGTAACTTCAGAATCTTCAAAACAAAGTTTCATTATAACACAAACTTCTAAATCATCCAAATTGCATACATGGAGTATTCTCACACGTGTATTTTTATCCACTGCAAGATCTGGAGCAAAAGATAGCAGTAACATAAAATTTATTATTATACGTTTTTCTGCAAAGCTACAGAAGTTTCTTCTGTGCTTCCCTGAAGGATGCAGCTGCACGTCACAATTCAAAGACAGACATACACATATTAGATACTTACTCAACAGTTTCAAACAAATGAATGCAATCAAGAATCTTTATGATATGCACCTTGTATGTTTTGGTTGTGGTTTGTTTTTCACCCCTTGAAAATAGCTCATAATGACCTGCTAGTGTCTCACAAGAACAACCCAGAACACGCATCATTTCAAGCATCCTCCTTCCTTTTTGAGGTCTATGCATCAGGCAAAACTTGGTCTCTCAGAGCAACTAACCTAAACCCCACTGATGTCATCTGTCCTCAGATGAAGACACATTTTCACTGAGTAAGCAAAAAGCGTGAAGTTATACAAACTGTATCTGCTCAAATGGTAAAAACCTTTGCCAAAAATGCCCGACTGCCCCCAGCCTGAGTTGCACAGGTTGGCAGAGGCTCAGCGCTCTGGCACGGCTGGGGGTGTTTCCCTCTCCCAGCCTGTAATTTGCCCTGCACACTGCTGGGAGGGGACAGCAGCTCTCCAAACGACTGAGCTAACATTCGACAGTGGAAACCAGGGCAGTAAAGACCCACAGAAGGGCAGCTGAAAGAGACAGCACCATCCAAAGCAATAAAATGGGTCCCACCCTCGGTGCTCATTTCATGCTGAATGGCACGAGAGGGTGAAGGAAGGCATGCTAGATAAATTTATGTGAGCCACGTCCCAATTTGGCCTCGCCACTGGGCTTCCCTCTCCCCGGAGGTCTGCAGCAACTCACTGCGAGATCATATGAGAAACCACCATGTTACTCACACCCAGGGAGCCGGGGATGCTCACGCAGAGGGAGGCGAGAAAGCCCACCTCAAAGTCAAGAGCTAAGTTAAAAAACGCAAGCAGGAGAGCAGAAAAGAGTTGAAAACTGCCGCCTGGGTGAGAGAAGAAGGAATGTTTCCAGCAATGCAAAACAGCAACAAGAGTAGGTTTGGGAGAAAACGACTTTGGAAATCTCTCCTGTGCTGCAGACGTGCCCGGGAGCCCTGGCCAGGGCCCAGACCTGGGCCCTACTGCAGTAGCGCCTGAACAAACAGGGATCGAGGCGAGGGATCCTGCCCAAGGTCTTACACACCAGGAGTCAGGCAGCACGGATGGGTAGGAAAAAGCCCGGGACAGCTGGGGAGAGAACAAGGAGTCCACCCTGGTCGGCAAAAACAGGCCACAGTTGTCTAACGTTTCCTGGAGGGAAAGCACAACTCCCAAAAGTAACCAAAAAAAGAGATGCTGTTGAGAAGGATACGAAGGAACGTGAAGTAGCTGCTTTTGCAAGGTAGCATCTGCTAAGCGCTCGAGAAGAAAGCACAAAAACAGCACTAAGAATAAGAATCAGGAGTTGGTGATGAAGGCCAGCCAGCCAAACCGGGGAACTGCAGCACAGCCAGTCCAGTAACTTCTGTTTAGGAAACAAGCAAAAACCCATGAGCAACACTCTCTCCTCAAATAAGCCTTTTAGCAGAAAAGTTTCATTTTAACAGTAGTCCAGCACTAAGGTATTTTGACAGACTCACTTCTGCATGCTGGTAGCGGGCTCTTAACGTGCTCCCATGCTAAATGCATTCTCCCTCTACCTTTACAGAACCAAAGAGGGGGATGTAATTTTAGACATTTCTCTCAGGAAAAATCCCTGCAGCTGCCAAGAAACACTAGTTAGAGATAATGGTGGATGGGGGAAGGATTTCTTATCATCCTGATGTTGCACTTGACAGAGCTTTACTCTACTCCTTCCACATTTCTGTGCATTATGTACATGGCAAAGACACCATCTATTTCCTCAAGCACAACAAAATCTTGTCAAGATCATTCAGGCAAACCAAAGGAAGATACTGGCAAAGCTGAGCTTCCCATATGTATTAACTTGGGGAAATTTAATTTATTTTCATGGGTCTCTCAAGAAATATAAAAATCCTTTCTCTCTTCATGTAAAGATATGCTACATGACAAGTTGGAGTGGTTTCAAACTCTGGCAGAGCTCTTAAGTGGCTATTTCAAGTTACAGGAAAGATCAGAATCGTTGAAGTTAAAACCTATAATTTGGAACCACTTTCAAGGTACTGCAGCATAAATTTTCAGTTTGAACAACCTTAACAGTGCCCCTTTAAATACAATCAATAGTTAGAAACAGCGGCAGAGAAGTGCCAGCCAGCCAGCCATGTCCTGTATGCTGTAATGTTCATTTACTGCGCTAAAAAAAAAATTAAGTTAATACCTTGTGAAACGGACGATCCCCAGCACACCATCATTTTTAACATATAACATAACTTGAAACAGCAAATTAGAAAAAAACAGCCAACAAACACAGCCATTTCAGAAGCAGAAAAATTAGCCAAGTATTTAGAGGAACATGTAATTTGTTACCCCAGTTGGGGAAAAAACATTTGTACTTTCAGAATTTTCACAGAAGTACTATGAAAGACACAAAGATCGACCATGTTGTTACAGTCTGTATTACGATACAGTATACATTACAATTTCATGAAGTATTGTATTACTGATATGCTTTTTGGACAAAAAATTAGTAGTGTGATGGGGGTGGAGGTAGGGAGGGATGGGAGTGTTGGTGTTTGCCTCTTCATTGCTCTCCACTCTAAACAATCACACTAATGGGCTGGGGACCCATCCCTTGGAAACAGTCTCTCCCAACGAAGATGCTCCTGGGACCCTTACGCTACCTATCTCACGTATGGCAGCATAGTACAGGTCTCAAGAGTTGGGACCACTGCATTAGTACCTAAAAATTTCAGTGTATTTTTATACACCTTACAAGCTACCAGAGAACCTAGTTAGTGACTCAACAGTTATTTCAGTGACTCCTCCGAGATGGTCTGCCTGTGGTAACTGAATTGCAAGAAATTCCAACATGGAGTCAAAAAAAATGCAAGAATACAGGATTCATCATTTGTGTCTTTACAGCACATCCATGCAAATGGCGTTCCTCACACACTCTCTGGCCTTCAGTCAATTATGGTTTATCAACAGTGCATCAAGACATCTGACTGTGAGCTGAAACCCATGCCCATCTCCAAACTCCATTCTTCCTGTACATCAGTAGACAGCAGTATCTAAGTAGTAGATTTTTTACACAGGCGTCTCCAATGGGGAAAAGCGAGGAAGAGCAAGTACGTCTATGCAAGTCACCTAAGGTTATTTATCATATATGTAAGGAGTTCAAATTTTCAACCCAGTGGCTTATTCAACTGAATGCCGATACAACAGCAAGCCCTCTTGTTCCCTGTACCTTCATCAGCCATAAATTTGACCCCACTGATACCCATCCCGTTCATAGCTCTACAGTGGGAGAAAAACAAACAACACCCCACCCCCCACGTGTTTCAGTAATATTCCCATTTATTTACAACTACTGGTCTCAACTGTCTGAGAGATGAGGAGACTACAGTAAACGCACCTCAACGTTACCAAATTGTTTTAAGAACTGATGTTTTTGATATTCCAAGTTATATGCTCATTCACACTTTTCACAGACAAGAGCCCCACCTGTACTGATGGCAATCTCAATTGCAAGTTTTTATAAACACTGTGTTTATACACTCTAGATGTTCACAAAGCCCGTGTCACGTCTGCTAACATTTACTACTGCAGTGAACCAACAATAAAAGGGATACAGCAGCTTGCAGGCGTGAGGAATAACTGCTATTGATTGCTCTACTGCACCTCCTGTACCATCTCCAATGCTTGCCTAGACTTAACTACCCAAGCTGTTATATGCAGTTAGCGTGCCTGTGCTCTTTGGCAAGGTATATTTCACGGCAAGAAAAAGGACAGCTGAACAACTCATCAAAAGCACCTCTCAGAACATTTTCACTCTTTGTTTATATGATCTCACCCTGGAGATTTCAGCTGCACTGAAGCCCCCAGGTGTTGCTGAAGACTGAGCAGTCTGAGCAGGCCTAGCACGGAGGATGCGATGACCTGATTACTTAAGGACCACTCAGAGAGAAATGTAGTGCTTTGATAATGCTTAAAGCCTTGAGGAGTTTTCAGTAGGGAATTACTACAGCTCATGAAGGTGGCCCACTTCGCATGAGAAAATATGAAAGCAGTGTCAGGGTTTGAGTTAGCATTACTGATTGATATAAACATATCTGTTGCATTTGAGGTCACTTGAGGATGTCATTTCTATTAGGCTCCTCTGCTGCTGGAGGTCTTACTCATTCATACGCAACCATCCAGCTAACTGGAACTTACTTAGAGGGAGCCAACCCGCCCAAAGCACAACTCTTTGGATAAAACTGTGCCTTAGGACACATGCATCTGCTTGTATTCATGTGCTGTTTTTTGTCTTGTACTTGGACTGCAGGCGATTTGAGGGCAGCCACTGCCTTTCTGTTCTGTGCTTAGCCAGCACGCACAACACCTAGGTCTGTGTCCACCACGAACTCGCTATCAGCGGCCTTCAGCTTCAGGGGACCAGCGCACGCAGAACTAAGCGCACAAGTGGATCCTGTATGTACTTCTGCACAAATTGGCACCTAAGATTAATAGGCAGACAGTAAGCTGTATTTTAAAAAGAACAACAAAAAAACCCTCAGCTGACACAACAGGCCCCACCCTTGGCAATGCAGAACACCAGCTGCTTGGGGGCCTGGAGACTGTTTCTTGACCATTTTGCAGCTTGGTCTGATGGATGGGAGCTACGAGTGGGAATCAAGTTATTAATTGCAATGCCAGATTTTTTTTAAAGCCTGCCATATGACTCTAAGCAATCTTAAATATTTACTTTCTTCAGTTTTGTCCTCCTATCCTTTGTCTATTTACAGTATAAACTCAGTTAGGCAAGGACTGCCCCCCTCTGAACGGCTGCAGCACTCAGAAGTCTCACCCACAGATGCACCCCTTGCTCTACAATGCAACTTAGAGAAGAGCTACCCCTTCCACAACCGGACTTCCATCTACTCATATTTAACCCAAATATATACGTTACAAGCATACCACGCATACATATTGTTTTTCACTGAATTAAATCTCATACAGCTTTTGAAAATAGTTCTATAATACTACGTGGCCTTCAAGTGATTTTAATGGCATCTCTCTCAAGGTTCACAGTCCCTTCACAGCAATATCCTGTTCCAATGCACAGTTTCTTTTTTAATGCAGTATAACCACTTCCCATTAATTTTATCACAGATTAGCTTTTCCCTCCATTTGCCTACTAGAAGTGTAAAGACACGAGTACGACAGTCTTACACTGTGCAGTGCCACTTGATGTCATCTCCATGTACCCAAAACACCGAACAAGTGATTTCCATATGTATATATGCATGTACGTACAGCGGTACCCTCACCCGGCACTACTGGATGGTCAGCAGTGCTCTCCCCGAGCCCAACAGGGTAAGGATCCACAACGGTTTTTCACAGCTCGGAAAAGAAGAGATGGGAGGAGCTCTGGGGAAGAGTAGAAGAACCTGATGAGAAAGAGTCACTGAAGAGCTCAAAGATCCTATCTCCCTCTTTAGTCCTTAGGGAAAAGGTTTTAAGCTTGTTTTAACTTCCAAAAGGTGCATCTCTCAAACGTTCTTGAAGAGCAAACAGACTTTTCTCTGAGTGGTGCCATCAGGGAGATTTCATCAGTGCATTGCGGGCTTTGAATGGAACAACATAAAAAGACCAAGGGCATCCTTTCAAGATTTGAAACTACAGTTACAGGTAATTCAGCAGCTGCTTCAAATGCTTTTAAGTATTTTAAGAATTTTGAGTAGTCAGATATTTTTCAGTTGCCTTCCTTATGCCAAGGAGATAGTTAATTCAATGACATTTTCACAGGCAGAATACTGTCTTCATTTTTACTGCCTACAATCAAATATTGATCGCAGCACTCTGTTTACAGCATGTAAATTATTTCTATTTAGTGTGGTGTTCACCATAGTCTTTGGGTCATGGAGCAAAAATGTTCTACACTGAAAACCAGTGTTACCAAATTATGAATTCAAGAGCTGATTATACCATTTCTGATGTTTAAGATAACAATCTACTACTGAAAGTAAGCATTTTGTATGAATCCAAATCAGATTGTTTGGCTTTGTCTACAAAATAGCCAAGTGTCAACTTCCTGGTAACAGTTCACTAAAGCATGTGCTTGTATAATCTGTATTCAGGAGGGCCACATACGCACGCATCCTACGGAGATTTTCTGAAGTCTATTTTAGTTTACTTAACAGCATTCTGTACCTAATGTGCACAGTTACATACCAACACAGTACCATTAAAGAAAACATCTATCTACAGTTTCACTAGATTTCATATTGAGAATAAAGATTTGAAAGAATATCACAGTTTCTCTATTAAAAAACAAACAAACGAAAGAAACGGAACTTGAAACCTCAACTTTATATTAGGGTTTACAAATACAGCTGCTGCTGATTTAAGCTCTTTGGAGCCTTTGACACTAAGCATAAGAGGAAAATTGGACTTTCAAATGAGTGAAAGCTGAAACAAACAGGCTATTGTGCAGCCAACTTGAAGATTACATGCAAAAATTAGATTTTTGAGATTGGAGAAGTTACATTTGGCCTTTTAGGAAGAAAGAGAAGGACAGGATATTAGCATCCTCTGCAAACTAATTGAAGACTAACATTCACATGAACCGCAAAGTAAAGCATTCAGTCATCTTCCTAAGAAAATAGAGTTTGGCAGTACAATAGTCCTCAGAGAAATGCCAGGACAGAAACTTCTGTTGTCTTTGTCGATTTAGCAACTGATGTGTCCAATACCTTAGTGTTTTCTAAAGAAAGAGCATAAACTTGTGTTCCAGCATCTTTCGTGTTGGAAAGAAGCCACTTGAAGCACGCCAACAAAAACAAGAAAAGCTAACTTCAACTCACAAATACCATCATTATGCCATTTTATGCCCCTCCATGGGCAGAACTACGGCTTAAGCAGGGATAGCTCCTGGGTACAAAAAAATGGGCATCACCAACAAACGCAGGTTCTCTGCGTGCACAGCTGTGAACTGTGTGAGCCACCTTTCTCACCTCTTCATTGCCTCTCTGCACTGTCAACCCACAATAATGCACCTCAGCTTGAGGCAATACCCACTTACTTTGAAGGCTCCGTTCCGACCACAAATTTTCATTGACTACACCTGTTAAACCACCACTGCATGGCAGTTTACACTGGCTTTGCTTGCAATGTCCACCCAGTCAGCAGGGTTTAATCTGACAAGATGCAGCTGCTTTAAGAGAACAGGCAGACCTACGTGCCAATTTCCTTTTGCCGTGGAAATAGACCTAAATTTGAGCTTGTTTCAAATTTTGCTAAAGCAAATGCAAATAATTAGAAGTGAAATAGCGTAAGCATACTTTTTTTTTTTTAATTACTAGAAGCATAAGAACCCAGCCAGATTCACCCTTTCATTTTTCACACTAAAAACTGAGATTAGCTTTCTGCATGCACAGTCACACACGGGCAATAAAAACTGGTGAAAGACTTGTAAGTGCCACGGTCCTGGAGCCCGGGCTGATAGATCAGACATATCGTCGCTCCCCG
>NW_008795695.1:16621018-16654213 GCF_000699145.1 Aptenodytes forsteri | reverse complement strand
GCCGGGACCGGCGGCGGCAGCGGGCGGGAAGGGGCTCGGGCGTTTGGGAGGGACGCGGTGCCCCCCATCCCCCGAGGCTCCGGCGTCGGTTTGCCCCGCGGTTGCCCCCCCGAGGGGCTCCTCCCGCCCGCGGGCGGCGGCACGGCTCTGCTCCGACGTGGCCTCCGGGAATCGCCCGGCAGTGCCCTGGCCCGGCGAGAGCTGCGGGGTCCTTCGCCCTGGTGCGTGGCCTGGGGTCCCCGGCCCGGTGCCCTGACCCGCAGCGCCGTCCCGACCTCAACCAAGGCACCGAGCTGGCCGGGACGGTGTCGCCTGCGAGGCTGGGAGGGAGCCAGCCGCGGCTGCGCCCTCTCGCCTTTGCTGGCCTTGGGACCCCCGCCTTGGGCGACGGCGTGATGGGGAGGGAGAGCCGTGCTCCCGCCGGTCCCTTCCCTGGCACCGTGGGACCACGCAGGGAAAGCCCGCCGCTGCCGGCTCGCATTCCATCCAGGGGGGCTTCGGCGGGCGCAGGCCTGGGGAGTTTTGCGGGCAGCGGTGCAGGGAAAGAGGCTGCACTTTTCAAGATGAACTGCTTCGGTTGCTCAGCAATTTGCAGATGGCCAGCCTTAAATGGTTCAAAAATCATGAGTCAGATCCTCAAGTCATGAGATTAAGAAAAAAAGTTTGAAGCCTTCACATTTCCCATTAACTTTTTGAGCTGCTAGGGTGTCGTGCGGTCACATTTTCGGGCCTTCTTCCATAACCGCAAAGACGAGAGGCTTTTTTTCTGCCCTCCAGATGAAAGCAAATTCACTAAGCACTCCTAGCCTGCAGAAGCGAGGGCTTCAGGCAGAGCATCAAATGTTCCAATACTTTTGATTTAAGTCTGACATCTGTCAACCCTGCAGCTTGACTACAGCTAGACTTGGATATTAATTTTTTTTTCACTTTCCACCATTAGAGGTAGCATCTAATGTGCACTATAAGCTGGTGAAGGTGCAGGAAAGCACTGGCCCCAGCTAGTGTGCTGCCTGTAAGGAGTCTGCATGCTGGGGCAGTAAGGGGGAGAGATCCCAAGGGAGTTCCTAGGGTCCCACCTGCATGCTGCAGTATTTGCAACGAAGCACGAATAGGGAAATACTATCTCGTAAGTAAAGGAATATTTCTTTAAAAATAAGAGTCACCAATTTTCAGGGGAAGGATAGTCATCTTAAGGGGAAATGTTAGTCTGGAAACTGAGGAAGAAGAGGCACTAGTTTTGCCTACCTTTGAGGCTGGCTATACCAAAGCGGCCTAAGAAAGAAATGGGATCTTGTTGGTAATTAGAAGAAAAATCTGGGTGGGCTCTACGTTTGGGAGCTTTCTCCAAAACGTTTTCTTCTAATCAGAGTTTTCGTTTGGATCAGGAGCGCACCTGAAGTATACCCCCCCACTCGAATCCACTACTTTTGGTGTCCAAGACTGAAACGTGCCCCGGGAGTGAGTGCACCTCCTGCACCCACGGGGCCAGGATAGAGCTCCTCTTGGGTAAAATACCCCAATGGGTATGGGTAGGCACTGGGTCCTCAGCACCAACTCTCCTCCAAGTTGAGCATGCTCTGTGCAGTGCAGATGCAGCTTGAGCATGCTAGGCTTCGATACTCAGTTTTGATCACTTTGTTTTCAAAAAAAAAGAGTGACAAAAGCAACAGCGGTATCATCTGAGCCATTGCCGTTTAGCAGCCTAAGGAAAGATTAGATTTCCATGTGAGGAGAGATTAAAAAGACCAACATTACTCTGTTTGAAAGTAGAAGAATAAGGAAAAAGGAGTGCTTTAGGCTATCGTTATTGGCACAGATATCATAGAAAAGATTAAACTAAAAGGTTAGAAAGCTGTAATAAATAGTGATAATCTCTGTAGTTTATCAGTGCTGCAAGGCTTTGGTAACAGTTGAGTTCGCGAATGTGCTGGAACAAGAGAGGTACCTGAAGCAGATCTAACGGGTCAGGTATCTCTTGCTTTCTCTTTGTGCATGTCCTTTTAGCTGCCCATTTCCCAATCAACGGCCTTCATTTAGACATTCTTCCTAAGCATGTAAGGTCTACACCAGTATGACAGCATTGTACAAGCAGCCGCTGCCAGCAGAAGACCACGCTGCAAGTTGCAGCTCAAATTCAGGTGCAAGGGCGAGCATAACTAGCAGTGTGAATGTACCCTTCACGGCCTGTTTGAAGTTAGCCTTGTAAACCTGTGAATATGGAGGTGCGTGTTCATTCAGGTGCAAGTTGGCTCTGCAGTTCCTCTGTGCAATGTAACCCTTATTCGACTGTCTTTGTTAGAATGACAGCTACGTGAAACCACCCAAAAGACTGGGGCTTGAAAGACAAGTTCAAAGCATCTTTAAAAAACTTTTTTGAATTTGTAATACAAATCAGATTTTTGTAAAGTGGTTTTCTTAAGGGACCTTTTAATACGGGAAAGCATTTAGAACTAGGAATGTATTAAACAAATGTCACATTTATTGAATTTGAAAGCATAGTCCTGGTCATTTTTTCCTCACAGTTCAGCTTTCAATTTTCATAGAAAAAAATCCAAATATTTAAGCTTGTGGTTATTTGGAGTTCCAGGCACTACTGGCATTACACAAGAAATAACCAGAGTGCTTTTCATGGAAGAGTCACAGTTTTTGACTGCTCAGAGGTAAATGAAATGCAATCCCAGATTAGATAAAGAAAACTTTCAAAACTGAAATTAAGCAACAGTACAGGATGAAAGTGTGTGAGGATGTCTTAGCTGAATAAACAATAAGACCCAAAGCAAAGTTAAGTGCTCTTGGAGACTTAAAGATGTATTCTTATTATGCCAAGGAGTTAATTTAAGCACATGATTTCTTTCATGCTTTTTTTAATAGCAGTTCAGAAGTATAATTTTATTACTCTCCACCAGAATAGCTGTAACTTAACTACAGTTACAGCGATAATAAAACCACAGCTTTTGATGGAGGAGAGAAATTTGTTACAGTACAATTTTTAATAATGTTTAACAATCAAGTCATTTTTCTCCAAATAGTAAAAGAATGATAAGGAAAAAAAAATAACCCAGCTGCGTGTAATTAAGTTTTGGAAGCCCCAACTAAGATTCAATTAGTCATGATAAGAGGATGACAAACTGGGGGCCCAATCCAAACTACACAGTGTTTTTAGCCCGGTGAATAGCCTTACTGGGTGAGAATGCTCTAATACTTCAAGTTACTCATGTAAATATCTTCAGAAATAGAGGCAGTCCTAAAATAATAGTAATGAAAAAAAAAAAAGCAATTCTTCTGTACGATTCTTACAGTTCTTGAAGTTTATGAATTACTTTCTTACGATGTTTAGTGGCAGCAGCGGTTAGAAATACTTACTTGTTGCTCAATGTTTGCTGTTATCAGACCCTCCTTCCAGCTGCTTGTAACTGCCAGCTCCTAGGGCCAGTTTTTCCCCTCTGGATGTCAGCCTGTTGCATATGAACTTTGCTAGGACGCTGGTCCCTTGTTAGCATCCCACTCTGGGGGCATCTGGGTGCTTGCAGGCCGGTGGGGTGCACTTCAGCGTTGGGATGTTTCTGAAGCTCTGACAAAGAGTCCTGGAGGGGGAGACTGAAATGGAAGCAAAGATCGGGATTGACCGGCGGAGATAACAGGCAGGAGGAGAAGCCCTGCTGTAGGCGCTGCTGTGGTGAGGAACTGGAGGCGCCGAGAAGAAAAAAGGCAAAAAAGAGTCAGGGGAAGACAAAGTCAGAAAGAGGCAGGTGGATGCGTGTCACGTGAAGCACCGTCTGGGGAATGATGGACCAAATTCCTCAATCTGAGCATGCCGCTGCTGTCAGCACACGCCTGCGAAACCCCACTGCCAGCACATGTGTTCACGCAGGGTAGATGCTTCACTCAGTGCTGTTTTCAAAAGGCATCTCCACTGCAGATAGCATGCCTGTCAAAGGGACTTTGCTCATTTTGCATTTTTAAGCGATAGATTCGTGTTTTCTAATAGAAAGCTGTTTTTCCTAAGATGGCAGACAGAAGAGAAACACTAGAGGCCAGCCTACAAGAAGGCATCACTGGCTAAAAATGTCAGAAGGCTGTAGACCAATGGAAATTCTTGTTCTAGAAGCTTAAATAACAGAGATAATGATAAAATAGTTTCTTGTGTGAAACAACAATCTGAAGTTATATCCTAATAATTTTCTTTCTTGGGTCAGACCTAAACCTTAATGGCACACTCCTTGACAAAAATACAAAAGAATATACTGCCCTGGCTGTAGAAATAACATATTTTAGGGAAATGAGATGTGCTCCAGGGCAGCACTCTGCGTGTTCCATCCCTGAGCACTCATGTGCTCCCTACCTCAGTGATCTGAAGAAGTCTCCTTGGGTCTTCCCAGTTAACGGTGGCCTCACGCCCTCCCTTCCAGCAGTGGCATAAAGGAGATGGCTGGACTAACTGTCCCTCAATTTCTCCGCTACCAAAAACCTTGCTATGGAAAATTTCAACATGGAAGTCCGGGTCAGGCACATACGTAGCATATACATAGTATACGTGCGTGGCAAGTCTTCGAGAACACCGGTTGCCTTTGCCCCCTTCCATTTGGCGGGGTGCGTGTGTCCTGCTCACGGAGTGTCTTAGGCAGCCAGCAAACCAGGTATTTTGGGGGGAGGACAATATTGCATTCTTAGTTAGATACGGAATGATGCATAAATATTTTTAAGGATAGTATGTGGTATATCAGCAGATACATAGTTTAATGTTTAATAGATATACTGAAGAACAAAACCTCTGTATTTTTAGGATTTTTAAAGCTGTTAACATCTCTTAAAATTCTAACTGTTAATATCTCTTCAGCTTTTGACGAGTGTGATTGGAAACAGCTGTGTCTAAACTGTTTCAACATCAAATGAGAACGGTCTTGAAAATGAAAGATTTCTTTGTGTACAAATAAAAGCACAACAATTTAGCCAGATTTAGATTTTGCAATGTTTTTGTTGAGTCATTAGTATCTGGTCCTGAAAAAAGAGACTGGTGATTATATAGCGTGATTAAAATGTAATTCTAACACGGTCTTGGAAGGCAAATAGGTGTGAGGTTGGAGGCTTCCGTCATCAGTATGAGATACTGAGCAAAGCAGACCTAGTACCAAAGCATTACTTTCTCTAATTCTCACCACCGATAGTGGTCTCATCGCACTTAACCAGGACACTATTTATGTTCTTAAAGGAATTTAGATATAACAGGGTGTGAAAATGTTGTAAACTCCTGTGAGTAGTGAATAGTATAAATAATATAGCTCTTGAAAACACTCCGAGGGAATTTAGAGATAGCTTATTTATATTGTAAAGAGAGAAAATAGTCCAAGGACGCAGTAAACGGTTATCATCTTCCTATACAACATTTGGGTACTTTTAAACGTGCTCAATATTGGATTTTAATATCTAACTCAAACAGATCTCCTTTCTACTGCAAATTCAGACATCTGAGGTATTTTTGGAACGTTTCTCTTTTTCTGTGTTGTTAAGCGTCTGTGCTGGCTAGGTGCACATCGTAAGTCTGAGTGAAGTGCTACTCCTTCACCTGGGGGTGTTCGATATAGAGAGTAGCGATAGTAGGATCAGTAGTGTTAGTGTAACTGTGTTGCTTTAAGAACCACCCCTTTCTGGGTCAGCAAGGAGCCCGGCCAGCAATTTCAACAGAAATTGAGTACGGAATGGGCTTCGTGTACAAGAAAGGATTTCTGCTACACTAAGTAAATGTCAAAAAATGCTAGATGTCAAAAGCCAGTTGTCAAAAGCTGGAGAAGTTAATGTCTTATTCACGAGTACATTTTAAGTGAACCCCTACTTAGTTTATCAAGAGTAATGTAAGATTAGCTTGCGTATATGTGATTATCAGGACTTACAGTGGTTTACCATTATGATATTAATTCAATTTACTACAACTACCCTAATGTCAACAGCACGACTTAAAATCTTCCCCAGGGACAAAGACTGGACGTAGTTTGCATATTATACAACTATTTCCTGGAAGAAAAAGGAAAAAATTGCACAAAGTTCATTTGATATATTATTATTATTATAATTATTATCATCATCATCATCACCTTTGGGTGTATAAAATACTGCCTAAGCAGCACGTTCTCTCCTTTTCTGCTTCAGTCACCACGAACTTGCATCGGAGCTGTAGCTGCATAAATGAGTCCTGTGCTTCCCGGAAATCAGTACACATGCATATGTAAATATACGGACGAAATGGAAATTTCAGGAGGTCAGGTATACATGTTTGAGCATTCATGTACATACACACGTACATACATACGTCTCTATATATGTATCTTAGTAAATGTATCTATACACATATACACGTATCAGTGTATATATGTGTGCGTGTATGTGTATATGTATGTTCTGTATGTATGCAAGATGCACAAATAGCAGTTCTTTTTAGAGCAAACACGTATACTTAAACTTCTATTTATGTATCAGAATTTGACCACTGAACATCTATGTATGCATTGAGAAATACGTAAGTGATTTTATTTTTCCGTTTTTGTGTTTGTACAAATACACATACTCTCTCTCTAACTTTAAAAATACACTATATAAACGTGTCAAGGTACCAGAGTATTTTAAAGCCAAAAGCGATATGCCAGAAAACATGAAGTTTTCGGAGAATTTTGAATCAGAAAATCTGATACAGAGTGAGTATCTTTAACTGCTTTTCAGGGGCCAGGGGAAGGAAAATTTCTGGCTCGGGAGGCTGGGCGGGATGAGACAGTTCCATCTCCGAAGAGCACAAACTCCACCTAGTGGCAGGCTCGATGGTGAAATTTTAGAAAACCGGCGATTCTAAAGCACAATCGCAGTTGTATGACAGGGCTGTGAAATCGAGAAATAAAGATTTCAGTTGATACAGCTGTCTTTGGGAAAGTAAGAAGAAAACAGAGAAAAACGTACTATAAATGTTTCTGCAACTTTTTGCTACTCATCAGTTGATGAAAGCCTTTCAGTAATAAAACCCCCTTACATTTTTATCATAAGGATTGTGAACTTGTTAAAAAAAACCCTTTAAATTAATACACATGTACATGTAACCTGTTTTATTTGTTTAATCTTTTTTATTACCGAGGAAGACATGTAAAAAAGACATCAGAGCGGATTAATTTGCTCCTGCTCCTTCTTAAGCGAAGTGTATGGACCAGATAAACGTGCAAGTCCCTGAAACTGCTTTGATGTACAGCAATTTAGAATCCATTACATAAACTTCTGTCGCATTAGATTTAAGGGTAATTCCCACTTTAAAGTAATATTTTTCACTAAATTAGTTCACATTTTAAAAACAGAAATTGTCCTTACGGTAACAATTTCTGTGATTGATCTCCCCTTAAAAAAATAATTAAAGCTTATTTAAATTAATGAGGACACTATTTACTTTATTTTTCCGTTTCCACTTCTTTACTATTCACAACAGTATCCAAGTAGAACAGAAACCACATGTGCATTCAGGAAAACAAGAAAATATGCAAATGTAATGCACATCGGCAGAAAAAAAAATAGCTGATGTAAGGTTCACTGCAGAACTCAAGGGTAGCCCAAAGAAAAATAACAGAAACAAGAGGATCTTAATTAACTCCTGCAAAGGATGACCAAAGCATCCAGGTTTTTACTATGATGCTTACTGTAGCACAGAGGAGGCCCCGTGAAAGAATCTGGGCACCTGCCATACTTACAGGGACAAAGCGTTCAGCCGAGTCAGCTTCGAGGTCAAAACCAACTCCAGACACTTCTGACTATGTATATAAAATTTAAGCAACCCTGAAACTAGGAAAAACTGATAATCCAAAGGCGAAACATGGCCAAAGGCTTATTAAAATATGTTCATATGTCAGTCAAATTAAATAACATTTTCCTAGGTTTTCTACAAAGATCACCTGCCCCTTGTAAGGTATTCTGAAAAGTACTCAGTTTAGAAATAATTCTTTATTTTATATTTACGCTAGAGCTTGTGTATATTCATAAAAAACTAAGCATATTTTAGTAAGGGGCAAACGCGGACCCTGGATCAGATTCATCATGATAAGGGTTATAGTTCTGATTCACCTGGACTAAATTTTCAGAAATCAAATTTCATTTAGAGGGAATGCTGGTAATTAGAATAGTCGGTTTGTCGCTTCTGCTTCTTGGACTAATTAAAACCCCAAACATTCTGCTCATCCGGACCAGTAACGGGATTCGTTACTCCTGCTGCTCAGCCTCCATCTGAAGAAAAGCCAGCTTGCCTGAGAAAAACATGAATATTTAGCCCATAATGATCTGTTTGCCATACCAACGTATTCCACAGTAACTCTGGTTACGTTGTTTTCCTCTAGAAAAGCTTCACCAGGGACTCATTACGGTATGCATGTTCACAGAAGACAGGATTAGAATCCAACTGAACCAACAGCGAGGCCGTCCAGTTTTCGTTGGGCCTGATTCTGTGGGGAGTGAAGGAGCGACGGCGTTCAGCATCCCTCAGAAACGAAAGGTTCCTCCAAGTCCCAGTTTGGCAGGATACTTACTAACCGACTCACGCTACTCTTAGGTACTGTTTCCAGTGGAACTACTGCCACAGATGGAATTAGGCACGTACTTCAGCAACTTCCTCAATAATGGCCTACATGTTAACTTGGAAGTTTTATTGCTATTTTTCTAAGTCAAAACAGGAGAAGGCATATGTATTTCTAAGTAACTGAGTACCCTCTTTAAAATGTGAACTTCGATATTCTGACCTAGTTTGTTAAACCAAACAGTATCTTACATCAAATATTACCATTTTGCAAGAGTCCCATACTGAAAGTGGTACTCTGTAGACTGAAACAGAATAAAATGATTTAGCAAAAACCATGAAATGCCTGTATTCAACTTTTCACATAAAAAAATATATTTTGTTTTACAACACTAACAGTTAAGGCCACAGAACGCCAGCAAGATGCTGATAAGCGTATCAATTGCAACTATTAAAATTACCAATAAATATCAAGAAAATGGTCTGCACGTTTAAAATCACAGCAATCAAATCAATCAAAAAAGCAACCATCAACATCTCTAGTGAGTCATAACTGTCTTCAAGTAAAATCTGCACTATGTGCTTTAAGACTATCACATTCTTACGTACTATAACAGTGTTAGAGTAATATACAAGTAGCAGATTTCATCCTTCTGTCCTGGTTAGTCACAGTTTCCCTGGAATTCTCCAATGTATGATTCTGGTTTTCATCTTTACTGTCTTCACCAGATAAATCTTCCTTTTCCTTTTCTTGTTCACTCTGTAATGGCTTTCCAGATCTATCTTCCTTTCCGCTACATACATTCTTCTGGCCTGTCGGTGGCTTTCGCTTAAACAGGGAAAACTGAAGTAAAAACAGGTAAATAATATGTCCAAAACAGTTAGCTCTGAAATTCAAGGTTAAAAAAACCACAAAGCCTTTTGTATATACCAAGGTCAATTTAGGTCGCAAATTTCTCCTTGTTAAAATAAATCATTTTTCAAAACAAAATGACTATTTAAAAATGTTAAAGAAAAACATTCTGCTGAAATGTTTGAAATGTGTCAAAATAGCACAAATGAATCAGAGAAGTTAAAATGACTGCATTTTGTCAAATTACACACTGTACAGTTTGCACAAAATACTGCAAGCGGTGCAAAATTATCTGCATTTCTTTCGATCAAGGGTCTGAGGCAAGGTCCAAAAATACAGGCTCTGACCTGCAAAGCCCCAGAGCGGTAAATGCTTAATATGCTTCATTATAAACATGTGTGTAGTCCCATTAAAGTTAATGACAATGTGTTTTTATGTCAGTGAGACTACACACGTGCTTGAAGTTAATTGGCGCTTAAGGTCTTTGTTCAACAGGAAACACAGCAGCCAGTCTCTGCAGAAGCCTTTGGATCCTAAACCTGTAAGAAATTCCATAGAAGGTACTCCTCAACATGCATATATATATATATATATATTAAAAAACCCACACTCTTTAAATCAGTGCATGTTGGAAATAGATAGAAGGTCAACTAGCTCAGCTGCTGCTTTCAGAGAGAAATATGGTGGAAAATTTTTTTAGATAACATCAAGTCCTAAGTTTTCACCTCACCAAAATCTGATGTGATTAACAACCTGTCTTTTATGGGCACGCTATACATGAACAGGTGATAATGGGCTTTACCTCATTTCTACTGACAGCAGTACTATGATTTAATAGAGCAATTATTTGGACAACTTTATTTTATCACAAAATAAAATCAAATCTTAAACAGAAGGAACAGGTTGCTCAGCAGTTTAATTGTTTATGCAGATCAGGTAAATTGGGGTATTTGCTTCAGCTTGGTAACCGCCCACTGCCTTCTTGGTCACTGGAAAACTAGAAGGAAGAACCGGGCCACGTACCTTTTTTCTCCCAATGATTCCTCCAGTTATTTGGTCATCAGAGTTCTCTGAAGAATTGTTCACAGTGTGATTGTCAGAGCTTTCTTTCTCTGCAATAATATAAACCTTTATATTAACTTCCTTCTGATTCTTGCAAATTAAGGGCAGAAAAAACTGTTCTTCAAATCATTTTTGAAGGAAAAGTCACTAAATAAAATGTCGATCTTAAAAAAAAGTAATCGGAATATTCAGTTCAACTCGATGCCCAGCCTGACAAGAATGTTTTTATTTTTTTAATCTCTCTACATAATGCCCTTATATTATTCTCCAGATGCTCGATTTTCAAGAACAGAACACTTGCGGCAGTGACATTATATAAAATGTTTTGACTTGACACTCATAGTTTCCTCTTGCTGACAGAAGACAATGTCTTGCACAATCGGAATATTCAGTTCAACTCGATGCCCAGCCTGACAAGAATGTTTTTATTTTTTTAATCTCTCTACATAATGCCCTTATATTATTCTCCAGATGCTCGATTTTCAAGAACAGAACACTTGCGGCAGTGACATTATATAAAATGTTTTGACTTGACACTCATAGTTTCCTCTTGCTGACAGAAGACAATGTCTTGCACACTGATTTTGAAACTATATTCTAATTTGGAAAAGCTGACTTTTAGGGCAGGAGTTATGGTTCAGCATGAATTTTATTCCATAGAAACAATTCTGGGAAAGTAAAAACTTTCCATCTGAGTTGATGTTTCTGTGTTTAAATTTTCCTATACTCCCTGTACGAATGATATAAATTTAGAACTTAATATCAAAACTTCCAGATCACTGGATGATGGAAAAATATTTAAGCATCCATTCAGGACAAGCTATTTCCATTATAATATTGAAAATAAACGGCGTAGCTTCTTCACTATTAAGGCAGTGGTCTTTTTTATACCACATTTGTTATTTTCTTTCAAAAGAACAATTACAGATATTCCAGAATTTCCAAAAATAAAAGAAGTATTTTTGACTTGTCTTGCATATAGGGCACCCCACTTCACGCTCCCCAGCTTTTCTAAAGGAATATCCAGTTCACTCGAACTGTCATCAAAACTACAAGCAACACCTAGCCTTACATCTGCAGCATCTCTGAACAGTGTTCAGTAATCACCACTTCTCACCTAAAATAACCTGTTGGTGAACGTAACGAGGAAATGTCAGTTGACAGAGATGAGAAAGACTTTTGACAAGCTTCTCTGCTGAAGTGAAGAAACACGGTGCCTAAAGAGGTTGCTTGAGAGACAATACAAGTACCATTACTTTGTCACCGCACAACTAGAACTGCTCTTAGCAAGTAAGAAATAGTCCTGCTAAGAGAAAGTCCTTCTCGTGGACTTCCCTCCAATACATAACGGGGAAAAGTATTTTTTTCTTTCGAACCATTAACAATTAGTAATGGTTTGTTGCCTCTCAAATTTCGTCACCTCTCAAGAACTGCTGTACCAACTACTGACAATAACTGTATTGTTCAGTATTTTTATAACTGAGATTGTTTAGAAAAGTTTTATCTTTTGAAATGTTTTATTTTTTTTTAGAATGTCCGTAATGGTCCAGTTCTTAGGAATTGTGTTCTTACCCTGCTGAGTGATGGTCTCTTTCTGAGTAGTCTCTTCTGTCTATAGAGAGACAAAACAATGAAATCTCTACGTTCAAACTTGTTTTAACTATTAACACCTACATATTTGTTCCTCCCTCTACCAAAACCACCCCAAACAACAACTTTGCGTTTCCAAGATAGCTACACATATATTCAAACTAATGTAAGTTATAGAACCAAATTCTTTCAGAGGCCAATAACTTCAGAGGAGTAAATGCTTTTACCTCTACAGTTTCCACTGTGCTATTACTGCTCTTCTCTCTCTCAGGTGTTTTACTATGTTTCTCTTTTTCATATTTTTCCTCTATTTCCTCTTTTTTCTCTGTTCCTTCCCCTCCTCCTCCTGCTTCTTCTCCTTCTGCTTCTTCTTTTTCTTCTGCTTCTTCTTCTTCTGTTTCTTCACCCTCATCATCATCATCATCATCATCATCCATCATCATCAATTCTTTCAGAGGCCAATAACTTCAGAGGAGTAAATGCTTTTACCTCTACAGTTTCCACTGTGCTATTACTGCTCTTCTCTCTCTCAGGTGTTTTACTATGTTTCTCTTTTTCATATTTTTCCTCTATTTCCTCTTTTTTCTCTGTTCCTTCCCCTCCTCCTCCTGCTTCTTCTCCTTCTGCTTCTTCTTCTGCTTCTGCTTCTTCTTCTTCTGTTTCTTCACCCTCATCATCATCATCATCATCATCATCATCATCATCATCATCATCATCTGTCTCTTCATCTCCAGACAAGTTTTGTTCCTTTGACAAAAGGGCCAAAACATAATTTTGAAACTCATGCTGCACAATGATATCGTGGTCCTCATCCTACACCAGTTCATCATACATCACAATTTGACTAAGAACAAGAAAACTCAAAAGAAAATGTTCCAAGGAGTAGAGAGAGTAAGGACAAAGACAGCAGCCCTCATTCGAGGTTTGCTAATTTTAATAGATTTTAAAAAAACAGACCTCCAGTGAACATTAGGAGTGCAGCTGACTTTTATGTTTTGTTAATGTGTCTCCTTAATGGAAAAGCAATGAAAACAAATGGGTTTTGGAAACAAAATACTTATTTCAAATGTTAGAAATACGCATAACTAACACAAGCAGTAGTAATTCCAACACTGAAAAAAAATCATTAAAATCTATTTCCCAAGAAAATTCATAAAACAATACCAGATACAAGGTTCTGATTCAATATAGACACTATAATTTGAATTTAAGTTGGTTTCAGCCTGGGATAAAACTTCAATATGGTAAAATAAAATAGCCAGGAGTATTATAAAATAAATTTTAAAAAGTGCAAATGCTACTTTTGTAAAAATGTGTAGAATAAAGAACCAATTATATCCTTATTACTCCATTCAATCAGATTGCCATTACTATGCCATTTATGTATTTACAACAGCTTGAAATACAATATTCTAAACAGAAACATTCTCCCTCCCATTGCAGAAATATAAGGGCCTAAACCAAGTCCAAGATGGACTTCTGATGTCAAATCAAGCGAACCCTTATCATTGCATCAGAGTGCCCAGACGTACTATTACATGTTTGCATTCTGATGTTTTTCTTCTATAATTGATTGAAATATAGCTATTGCACCAGTATTTTATGTTAAAGAAACGTGAACAACAAAACACCTCTGTTCCACTGCAGCCTAGGTCATGATGGGAACCGGCGTGAACCATCTGCATGCTCTTTTGAAAGTGTGTTAGAGGAACGGGTCTTAGTTCTGAACACCTTGGTATACTCGGGTCCAAATGCTGCCTCCTTCCTTTTGTCAATATGTTCCTTACTCCCTCTTACTTTTCTGAATTTTTGCTTCTTGTCCCCACAATGACTGTTTTCATGCTCATCAGAAGGTAACTCGCTAGTCGGGAGGAGACCATTAGCTAATGTTTCTAGAGGTTGGAACACAAGGCTGTTTAGCCAAGAATGTTAGAGGTATGCAAAAGCTTAATAGGTTAGTTGTTTCCTGGCCTGTGCTCTTCTGGGTGAGTTAACTGTGTAGCAAAGTATTTTTGGACCTTACTTAGAAGCATTCCGCCACTTTAAGCACAACAGCACACCTGTAATTAAGAGTCACAATGATACCACAGACATTCAGCTTGTACCACTGCCATTGTTCTCTTTTGTCCCATTGCCCACAGGCTTGTCCGGCACCCTTCGCAGCTTCAGAGACCAAGTTTTTAAACTTAGGATAAAAAGCCTCACTGTGCACACCAGCACGTGCAGCAGAATTAGAGGGAGTTCTCCACGGTGTCTAGTATCCGTGCAGCATGCACCATGTTCTGAGAACTGCTGTGAAACGGGCTAGCAGTGAAGATGAATCCAGCATGGAGTTCAGGCTACACATTAACCACACGCGGACGCTACAGAGAGCACCTGGGAAACTGAAGGTACCCTGGTAGTACGTTATATTGCCAGCTACATATTCCAGCTCTAGAAATGTTAGGAATGAAATAAAAGCAGAAATCACCACGTGCCATTGGCAGAAAGTCCCTTTTGTAGCATAGCACAATGGTGAGCCAAACAACCGGCATTTTGCAACAGATGAACACTTCAGCTCATGCGACTGGGGGAAGGACCTTCTAACAGGTATCTTCCAGTACCTCCTAAACTGAGGCTTCTTCCAGTCACCTTTCCAGTCTGGCTCTGTAACTGTGAATTTCACTGCAAACAGTGAAAAAGGCAATCTGCTTTCAACTTTAACAAAAGAAAACTAAGCGCAAAATATTTCGGTGGGATCATTTCTTCCCATGCAGCAAGCAGACGGAGCAGCAGTGCCAACACACACAATACCGTTTAAGGGTAGAGCACACCGTTTCCTATTACCACCTGGTCGTGTGCCCTGGCACACGATTGTGCAGGTTCCCGGCAGCAGTGCAAAAGATTCCCAGTGGTGATCCCGCTGTCGTGTCCTGGGGGCTCCGCACAGTGGAAAGTCATTCTGAGAACAAGCACAACCACTGTAAGAATCCTGTCTCCTGGCATTTCCAACAGGTAAACAGGTAGGAGGAAAATGACGGCAGGTTTCAGAAGGCTGTGATCTTTTTTTGAAATGTTCTTGATTGGTTTTTTTATTTGTTTTACTGAGAAGATTGATTATGAAGCTAAAGATGACAAACTCTTTACAAGCTTGACTCTTCTGTAATATATTCCAGCATCTATGATGGAAAGCAAAAGCTAATAATTCTTCCACCTTTCTAGGAGCTGAGAAAAGGTTGCTTCTTCCATATCAGTATATCTGAGGACTAATGCACAATAAAAACTGAAAATGTTTTCATCTAAACTCCTTTGGAAGTGGTGTTCTTTATCATCGGTATAGTTTATCTGTAGCCTTGAATGGTACCACTATGCGTACACTGCAACAGTCAGTACAGAAGTGTTTAGAGGTAACAGGCACACAGGATTTTGTCTTTGTAAAAAATGTAAAAAACCCCTCCAGTGGATAAAATACTGACATTCAGTCTTCCAGAGGAGTATCAGATTGACATGGAATTACTTAGACATCTGTGAGAAAGCCAGAATTTTCTGGTTTTGGTTCCTTCAAAATTAAAACAGTCTTCGCAGATGTTTAGCATAGTTATGGCCTATGGAAGGGATTCAGCCTAGCCATTTCATGCTGGAAGAAATTTAAGATTAGTAGGGCACGTATGCACTATGTAACATGCGTCTACAAAACACAGGAAAATGTGTAGACAGCTACATGTGAAAGAAGAGTTTAGGCCAGCTTTGAACTACTGAAAATGTTTATCCCACTTTATAAGCACATCTAAGTATCTCTAGCTCTGCTGATAAGGAGATACTGCTCAAGCAGTTAACAACAAAAATACTGACGTTCCACATAGTGTGGGCAAGAAAAGTAGTTAGGATTTGAGTTCTGAGGGAGGAACTTCTCTTAATTACGTAGTAGAGAGTCATGACATATTCACATGAAAATCAGTCCCAAAGTCGAACTGATACGAAAAAAGCTCTTCTTCCAATCCTCACCTTTTCAGTTACATACTCCAATCTCAGAAATGACCTATACTTCTAGCCTCATCTCTAGGCACACTTGATCTCCAGCTTTCTATCCACTGACAACTGTTTTCCTCCTCATCTAACTATTCAAAACATAATTTAAGAAATGCAAAGCTTATTTTCTTTCAAAACCATTTCTCCTGCACAGATAAGAAGGTGTCTAATGAGGAACAGCACTCTAATTCTCATTAAGCTGGCAGCTAAATCTACTGAAAGTAACCGAGAAAACCAGAACTTGCTGTTTAGAAATACTTCCTAGAAGCACAGTCTAGTGCTAAATTAAAAACCATAGGAAGGAAGAACACTTTTTTTTTGTAAATTTGGTGAAAAGCTCATCAGAACTAAATGCTGCAAATGGCTAGGAAAGTTGTCATAGAATAACATTAAAAAAGACCTTTTTTCTGCTTCTTTATAGAGCCCGCATTGATCAGTGGGACTTCGAATAGCATTATTCTAAGAATAAAACAACATTTTAACAAAGTACAAAATTACTGTCAGCATTCTAGAATTTGCCTATCATGTGGTAAGCAGAATCAGGTGGACACATATTTAGCATACTTAAATAGAAAAGCAGAGCACAATCAGTGTGGTGTCATCCGTATCAACATAGTTACAGCATTTCAGAACCTGTACACCAAGATCCTACAGTAGCCTTATAGAACTTGCAAGACTTATGTACAAATCCTCTGCCTACAAAAATCACAGCTCTTTTACAGCTGCATAATGGATGAGCTTCTACTGTACTAGAACCTGAACTACAGGTTCCGCTTACAGTGAACTTACATATCAGATTTGGATTCTATCATAAAGGCAATGTTTCCCATTAACCTAAATGAAGATATCTAAATGCAGGAGTCTACAAGGGAGATGGAATCTAAGTTGCCATTGTAGTTAACAGAGATCTTTGGTGGAACTCCTTTGATAAGCGCCACTCGGACATCCTAGGAATCTGAGACATCCTTACATGGGGCTTATGGAGGCCTGCATCATTCTGGACCCCAACTCACAGCCATGTAGGATACCCCACAACACCTAAAATCACACTAGATGTGTTTGTTTAGGCAACTGAGCCATGCTCCTCATCATAAAAATCGGTGGAACTGAGAGACACTCATTTCACCCCAAAGAAGACACCTACTGTTGTTAAGCTGAACAGCTTCCCAGACCGACCACATTTCCGTTGACTATATTTGCAGCTTGCCACAGGTGCCTCTCTGGCTGTCACCAGTTCAACTTCTAAAATAACCCGTTTTGAATAATAACTCTGATAGCACAGTTCCATTACAGTCACTTCCGCTTGCCCGTTTATAGGCATGTTTTGGAAAGTTTTTACCAATGGTAGTGAAGGAGAGACGAGAATGTCATACTACAGATACTCTTTTTACTTTAAAAGATGAATCATCTGGACATTAAAAATGATCTCTGAAGAATGTGAGGCTACTAATTCCGTTTTGAATAATAACTCTGATAGCACAGTTCCATTACAGTCACTTCCGCTTGCCCGTTTATAGGCATGTTTTGGAAAGTTTTTACCAATGGTAGTGAAGGAGAGACGAGAATGTCATACTACAGATACTCTTTTTACTTTAAAAGATGAATCATCTGGACATTAAAAATGATCTCTGAAGAATGTGAGGCTACTAATTAAAGCAAATATAGATATGTATATATGTATATATTACGTTATATGCATCTATTATATATATGTACAATCTCTGCATTATTCTTTCATGATGGTTAAAGCAAATATAGATATGTATATATGTATTATATGTATATTATATGTATATATTACGTTATATGCATCTATTATATATATGTACAATCTCTGCATTATTCTCTTTCATGATGGTTTAGGAGGTTTCTTTTCTTATTCCACTTTAAATTCCCTATTCATAGAAAGATAATGCTGTAAGAACAACTCCAATAGTTTCACCTCTAAAGTTGAGACACAGAGAAGCTGACTTGGCCAAGATCACTCACAGAAAGTCAAAAGTAGTAAAGAACATACAAGTAAAATATTTGAAACGGTTTTAATTTAAGCCTGAGGTTCCAGTTTCTTCAAGGACAAAAAAGTGGTCGATACTATGAAGTAACCTTAAACATTTTATACCTCCAGTATGCTAAATCAGTACAGTGGAACATCAGTCTTGAAAAGATGACCTTGCAGACTTAACAGACTATACAGATTTTGTATAACTGTTTTGTTTGCTTACTTTTTTCCGTGCATTTACACTGGTTTTCCTGTAAACCTAGCCCTTCATAACAAGACATTCTTAAGAGTAAATTTGCTGTATCCGAGCTTCAGGGGACGAATGACCTTACTCGTTTATGGTTTTGGCAAAAGTATTGCCTCAGTGGGTATAACTCAGTGGGTATAACTGTCTTCTGCTCAAATGGCCGCAGCTGGCTTTTCTTTGGGCAGATTAATACAGAATAAAGACATTTATTTTCCGAATACCCTATAAAACTGTGGTCTTACGTCTACAGGAGAGAGGGGAAAAAATTTCACTCTGTTCCATACCGTTGTCTCACCTGGTGTCATGCTCTGGCTGACAGACAGTCTCACTGAAGACTGGAGACATGTCTCATGGTAGACCTTGCTCAAATGACGGCTGCGAACTAGGTTTCTCTGTATTGCCTTAACTATTTCATTGTGGATCCTTCCTGCATACTTTATGGAAACTGAGCTCTGGCAGACGGGCTGTTCATAATTAGCATTTCAGAAGGGAAGGCTTATGGTATCTTTCCGAGCCTTCTCAAGAAGTCAAAATATTTTATGTTTGCCACCACCATTTTATGTTTCTAGGGAAGAAAATCTCAAAACCACTGATGAGACAAATTTAGTTGCAGACCTTTTAAAAATCTGGTGAAAACCCAGCGATGAAGAGAAATCTGTAATTACTATGTGTACCACTCAGAAATGGAGAGTTCTGGGAAGCTCCGGTTTACAGAAAAGATATTTCTGTTTCTAGTTGCCCTGGAAACTGTTAAAAATCCACAGAGAAGATTATTAAAGAGAGCTGAGAATGAGGTACATGCTTCTTCCTCGGCGTTGTTCTGCCAAGCAGCCGTAAAACAGCAATTGCTTAGCAGAGTTTTTAATCGTTTAAGGAACAGATTTCTCCTATTACCTGTCCAGCCCATTACCTTTAGATGCCCAAAAGCATCCCATGGCTCTCTTACATGCCTATACAACAACTGAAAGGAATACCTACCTAGTAGGAGTTTCACCATGAAGTAGAAGACTGTTAGTAGATGAGTATCAGGTCTAAAGAGGTTGGTCAATGGGCATAATGCTGTCATATGGGACTGAATGATGCTCCCTTTGTAGACCAGTGGTAAAGACAACTACAAAATACATTTCTACAGACCATCCTTCTTTTTTGATGCAGGGCTGAAGAGGAATAGGTAGAGGAATCATATCCTCCACTAGCTATCATTTTGCTCTCCAAAATACTAGTGCGCATCAATGTCACTCCTGAATTGTCCATGCTGGGAAAATGCAGTGTGCATTTCTCTAAACCAGCATTTAAAGTAACAATATTAACCATGATTTTACATGCAGATGAGAGAAAAAAAAAAAAGGCTCTGTTTACCCTTCGTGGTTTGGAGATGTATGGATGGGTAGGCATGTAACATTTTGTTGATATTGATCTTGTCATGATATCAAGTTATCTGATGTGAAGTGACTGGAAATACTGCCTGACAAAACTCTTAGTAAAGCTAAGATACATACCTTGTAGTTTCTTAGCAGTTACAGTGAAAGCTTAACATCTTAAAAACCACGTAGTGCTAGCCATTTGTCATCAGGAATTTGAACTGGGCTTTCATTTTGTAGCTATTAATACAGAAAAGTTATTAGCTTGGCTACTCTAAACCTTAGAGAAGTGGCTTTTACTTTAATGATTACTAAAGAAAGAGCTGTCCAGTTTGATGACTGACAAAATTCAAAGACATAAGTACTCAAATGAGAGATTTAAAAACTTACTGTTTCAATTACAAGGCAGGGCAGTCAACAAGCCAAACTAGGCTTTCCTTATATACTGTCATGGAGACAAACACAAGAGCTCATCTGAGTACACTTAAAAGAATTTTCAGTAAAAAGCCGAGCCTGTCGCCATTACCATGTCTAAAAGTTAACATCTAGACTTCCACTAGGTTATATTGGTTTCCTAATTGTACAATTCTATGTCAAGAGCACGTGACATGAATTACCTGATACTTAGAACAGTCCCTTAATGCTTCTGTCACGTAAGTATCCTGGAATACTAATGCAATGCTGAACTCATAATTTCAGGCACACTGTGCAGACAGTGAAAGAATTGGAAGTCATTTTTATGTCAGGCATGAGTTTCCACTGCTACCCGTCAAGCAAAAATTGAACTTTAAAGATAGTTATGCCTTCCTGTAAATATGATGGAAGAAAATGTTTCAAAGTAGTAGATGGCCACATGGTGATACACTGATTATCCTGAATATGCGATGACTAATTACCACAATAGTTCTTGTGATACTACAGTTGCATCCTCCAACAGCATGGCGTCACTCTGAGAAAACTGGAATGAAATAGTGAATACGTAGCCGTAAAAAATGTAGTTAGAAACTGATTGAGCAGACTCATTTTTCATTGTTGTGCTTCCAAGTCTTCTTCTGCCAATACTTTACTATGCAATATTTTTTATTTACTAAAAGCCAAACACAAGGACCTACAAGCTTAGATCTATGCGCTTTTGTCACAGGCTGGCAGTGCACATACTTTGCATTAAGAGAATTAATCTGATAACATTTATTAATCAAGACTTCAGGTGTCATTCAGAGATAGTACACTGACATTTATTACACAGCAGTAGACAGTTTTGGTTTTTAAAGATTATGTCAGTTGGCTTTGGTGTAACTATTCTGTGGCTTGCCAGCTTGCTGCTGTAGGTGTACTTGGAGAAAGATATATCTCTGCATTCTTGTCTGAGTATAAGTAACTAATTAACAACGTATAAAATTTTAATGTAAAACTACATTCTAAAAAAGACAGTATTTGTACTTTCAGGTTTGTTTTAGGTTTTGACTATTCACTACAAAAACAATTTAAATAGAGTTATCTAAAGGACTCTTTTTCTCCAGCAATTCAGAACAATTTTTTTAAAAATTTATTCCCCAAGGTAAATCAACATCTGAAATAGCTCAGATATACTACAGCTTTCATATACAAAACTGTTATTTGTATATGAAATATACAAAGCAAGAGAATACTAGCTTTCCTCTCATATACAAAACTGTTATTTGTATATGAAATATACAAAGAGAGAATACTTGCTTTCTCTGGAGAACAAAGAAATAATATCAATTTCCGAGGTGAAAAGGAAAAAAAACCCTCTCTAGAACTAGAAAGAATTTTTACGGTGTTTTGTGAAGAATCACAAAACAAGTTGGAGACTATTTACATCAAGTATAATCTCTTATGAGCTATTTTACATAGTAACATAAATACCCTTTAATATTCAGTCACTTGGAAATAGCATACCAAAAAAACTCCTGGGTACGTAAGCAAAACAGATGAAATATAATAAGCAACTCCAAATCAGAGCATGTTGATGTTATCTCAAAAACTCAGTGTGTCTCTGGAAGATATTATGCTGCATACAAAATTAATTCTTAATGCTAATAGACACAGAGAAAAACTAACTTGGGAATATTAGCCCACACTCGGATGCAGTCTGTGCATTTTTTTCGAATTCTTACAGAAAAAAGTTTTAGCGTCTGGAGTTTATCATGCAGCTCCCACGTATTTGCAAGTGAATGAGGACACTACTTTCTGCTTTTATTGTGCCACATAGCTTAGACTACTGCATGTCTCTCTGAAATCCTGTGCTTTTTGTTGAAATCCTGCCTTAATCATGCTGGTTATTATTCAGTGCTTCGATAAAAACATGGACAAAGGCAAATTTTCACCAGTAACACCGCGGCACGCAGGAAGGTTCTTCAAGATTCTCTGTTCTCTGTGCATTCCTGAAAAGGATGCCCCACGAGTCACTGCTAAAATCTCCACAGCCTGCAAGAGTGGGTCTCTCAGGGGAGATCCACCATCTGATGTAAAAGTGGCAATTTCTGCACAACCATCAATAATCTTTAAACCCATTCTCATCTTGTATGGCTAGATTTTTCAAGGCGCACCCAACTTAGCAACACAAGTCCCACCAGCTTCCGCGTGCAATTGTTCTCCACATCATGCTGGTACCTGTGAAAGTTCTACTGAAAGCTATTGAAAGGCCAGCTTTAAAACACAGCTTAACTTCTTTCTGTACTCTTGATACAGGACGCATTCAGGTTTGCTTTGTTCTTTTTCTCCTCAGAGATGACAATGAAGCACCTAGTAAAATAGATTAAATTTTGCAGCAGTTCTGCTGCTGTGTTTCTAATCATGAGAGTTGTTTTGTGCCTTGGCTAGATGCTGGATAGAATGAAAGTAAGTATTTTAAATCTCCTGTGAGAAAACCAGGCTCTGGCAGGGTGGCTCACAATCCCAAACTCATATTAGATTGGTGATTATTGTTGAGTTTCCAGTTGAACAGCACAGCCTCTTGTATTACCATTGGTACACAGGGACTGGGAAATACTACTCTTCAATACTGCGGTGATCTATATCCTTACAGGTATAGGTGCAGATAAAGGCTTTGTTTAATATAAAATTCTGCTTAGAGCTACTTTTGTTTAGCGCTCTCTCACATTCTCAATATGAAACCACAAATAATTTACATTTCACACAAACCACAAATGCAACTCTGTGTGAAAGGTGGGGTACACGTGAGAAATGATAAAGCTCTAAACCCATAACGTTGAACCTGGGACATTCCACCAGACTGCCCTGCAACCCACCTCAGACAGAAAGAGCAGAGAGTCACGTCTGATTTTTCAATGCTGAGACATTTATGAAAGTCAGAATGGTAAATATTTTTACACTTGACATTTCAGGGCCCCGATAATAAATATTTTCATAACTAAGTATGGGTTTTTGAGATAACAGTATTAATATTTGTTTGAATTATTCTAGCATGAGGTTGCCAAGCAAAGAATCAATGGGCACTATCACAAATCCTTAAAAAAGACAGCGATTAAGTGTACTTGCTTCTTCTTTTTGCAATAGAAAAATAAAGCCTCTGTAGCTCTCAGCAGTGCAATTTTCTGACGCCAAAGCTATCTCTCCAAAATCCTTTCAATATGCAAAAGCAAATCTCTTTCATAACTAAGTATGGGTTTTTGAGATAACAGTATTAATATTTGTTTGAATTATTCTAGCATGAGGTTGCCAAGCAAAGAATCACTATCACCTATCACAAATCCTTAAAAAAGACAGCGATTAAGTGTACTTCTTTTTGCAATAGAAAAATAAAGCCTCTGTAGCTCTCAGCAGTGCAATTTTCTGACGCCAAAGATATCTCTCCAAAATCCTTTCAATATGCAAAAGCAAATCTCTCCTCTCTCCATTAAAATACATGAAAAAGTATATAAAAATATTACAACTCAGTGAGTGACTTCAGATCACGAACATGTCTTCATAAACTGAAGACAAAACTATGGGTTTGCCATTTGTGCAAGCAAAATATTTGCTCAGTTGCTCATAGAATGCCACAGTATTAAACACTGTCGTTTATTTGAATTGCACATTTAGAAATGAGTTGAGAATTTGCCCTTTTACATTTATGTTGCCCTTTTTTTGCCTTTTTACAGATCTGACAACATTCTTTTGTCTGAAGATCCTGTTATTTCTGAACTTGATTCTGCTTCCCATAATACTCATTATAAAATTAAAGTCAATACACGAAGTTCAGGTGAGTACACAGTTCATAAATTCAGCCTATATGCACTAAGAAACAACTCAGTTTGCATTTAAAAAGATGCTCTGCCTTTAATCACTCTTATTTGTTTTAGAGTATTTAACAACACTTTTGTCACATAGATTCACACCACAAATTCAATTAATAAAAGACTGTTTGCTATTCTGAGAGGTAAGATCTAGAAGGTATTGTCATCTTTGGAGAAAGTAAGGTAAAATTTATCTTAAAAGATGGCTAAAGCTAAGAAAAGCTAGGGGAAAAAACCTAAAAGCAATGGAAACAAAACCCAAATGTCCTTTTCGGTATGATTCCTAAAAGCCCCATTCTAAAGAATAACCATGTACCTATCCAGATAAGACACAGGGACAAAAAATAGTAAATGAAAACCAGACATTTTCTGTAGTTTGGAGAGAGACATTTTTGTTATTCAGCATCAATTATGCAGAGAGAACTATTATCTGAATAAATAGTTTGATATTTTCAGATATAATGGCATAATTTAACTGCTGAAATTTTGCAGACATAAAAGAAGAGTTGTGCTGCAGCATATTCAAAAGTAATCTAGAGCACCCTCATCTCTAACAGGAGGTGTGTGCCAAAAGCAGACTTGCACCCCGCCCCCCGAAAATGGGGTATGTGTAATTCATGCCTGCTATAAAAGGCAGGATGTGCATATGTAATTCTGTGAACATGTATGTGAGAGTGTGCAGGGGGATTAAAACTTCTGAGATTAGCGGGTGCTTAGAAATTTGCAGGTGCTTACTAACATTTTATGGATGTCTAGTGGTGTCGTTCCCTGCTGTATTGCCGCTCTTGATCTTGAACGTTGGTTGATTGCTGGTTAACTGTTATTAATAAATCAATAAACCACCTCGATCTTGATTTGATTTAAACCACATAGCTGAACAGTTTTTCCATGTGACAATCATGAGGGAATAAATCATGAAGAGGGAATACATGCTCTTTTTTTCTAATACAAGAATACAGAGACATCAAATGAAGGTACCAAAAGATAGGTTCAAGACAAAAGAAGGAGTTACTTCTTCAAACAATGTGTAAAGTAATCTAAGAATTGTTTGCCAAAACATGTACTGGATGCTAAACAGGTTAAAAACCGATTGAAAGAAATTAATGGAAAAAAAATGGCTATTAAATACAATAAATACATCTGAACTACAAATTACTGAATATACTGAATATATTCGGTATACTGAATGATTACACAGGAGAAGTAGCACTACATGGTTGCTCTATTCTTGATTTTTTTGCCAGGCATTCACCAGTAGCCACTGGTAGAAAAAAGATAGTGGACAAGATAGACCTTTGGTCTGAGCAGCTGTCTGTTGTTTCTCTGTTGAAGGATTTTTTTTCTCTACTAAAAACTAGTTCAGGAGTACTGCCGTGTTGCTTAAGTACTGCACATAAATCTTTTTGTATCCCGTAATAAATACCAAGGACACACTGAATTTCCACAAAACCGCAAGTACCAAATTTTATAAACCAGTACGAGTCAAACTAAATAAAATTCCACTCCTTATGCTAATGGAGTTCCAAAGTCCCCCCAAAGCCGAGAAACATTGGCACAGTGTACAATTTATGTAACAATTCTGTGGAAAACCCTTAGAAGTGCTGGAGTAATGCTCTGCTTTTCCCCTACCACAGGAATGATCCACAAAACAATATAAAATCAGTTCTCAATTCAATGAATTTTTATCCAGACAAAACAAAGAAGAGGAGATGCCCGTAACTTGGCTTCCTTTACTCTCCTGGGAAGCCTTATGCCATCAGCGCGTGTTAAGAGAGGAACAACAAATGGTCCCTATTTGCCTAAGGATTTAGATTAAAAGCTACAGCCAAACAGTAAATGAAGAGCCATTCCTATGTGGAAGTGGAAATCACTGGCTTCAAAGTGCTCTCACTTCCCCCCCGCCCCAGCAAATATTTTTCATAAGAAATAACAGATTTTTTTCACAGCACAGTTTTCTTCCAAAGCTGAATTTTAGAATCACAAATAAGTAGATGTCATATCCAAGAAACACGGTTTTAGGCCTATAAAAATACTTTTCAATATTACTCACATTACTTAATCACAGTAACAACCTAATCTTTCCTAAGAAAGATAAAATAACACAGCTTAGCTCCATTTAGTTTTGAAAGCAAGTATTTTCACAGCAGTTCAGTGATAACACGGCACTTCGGCTAAAAAACTGAGGACTCGACTCCGTTGTTAGAGAGAGCTGTTTTCTTGGGAAGTGCACTTAGCTGTTAAAATATTCCACTCCATCAGAATATGAGGATACTTACCCTTTTCCAAAGACTTACGCATGCTGATGTCAAGACAATGTATTCCAGAAAATCCCAAAGCTTGAAACAAATTTCACAGGGACAAAATACAGTCACTGGACTAACTTTTTGTTATAGTTAGGGCATACGGTACGTGGCTGAAAGCGATCTTACCTTCAAATGCGGTATATGGAAGGGGTGACTGAGGTAAGAAGGATCAAACTGGACTAGAATCTACTGGCGAACTATTAATCTACCACAACCTTTTTAGAAAATAAATTCTGGAGACACTGTGTCAAAGATAGTTTAATGCCACTATTTTACAAAACAACATTAAAAATGTTTCATAATCTCAACATAAGTATTGATTCTATTAACATTTTTATTGAACGACATTTATTCATTTTGATTCCTTTCTTCTCCTGTCCTCATTTTCAAATAGGATTTAAATAGCTATTTTTCTAGAGAATGTCAACACTGAGATCAGTTTACAAAAATTTCTCAGACCACCCGCAGTATTTGAGTAATAATGCTGTATGGCGAGTCCCTATCCCTTCTTTTGCCAGTTCAACCACTAACAGTTGAAACTGTAATGCAATATCTTACAAAGTCACAAAAATAATTTGCAAGATTTGTTTGTGTATTTTAAGGAAACTCCAGAAGTATTAATATATTTTGTGTTTTCCAAAAAGAATTCAGACTTTCATGCCATTTTCTCTACTATTCCATCTGGCTTCTTGGTTTATTACATCATCCTCTTTTTGGAGATCACAGATGCGATTTTTAGGAGGGAAAAACACAAATCTCCTCCAACGAGGAGAAGCTTAGGCTCTGATCCTGAAAACATATATACGCTTCATACTGCAGCAAAGTATATTCCCCTCCATGAGAACCTTAGAGATAGATGACTAATGTAATTTAGTCTTTTGTAGGCAGATACTGACTCTTCTGTTTACTGCAGAGTATACAGAAGTAAATAATGTTTTACAGGTATGTATTTTCAAATTCTTAATTATGTCTAATCACCAAATGTGATAGTCAAAAATTATCCCTGAACAGATGCATTCTGACTCTAATGTAATCTAGACCAGATTCTGAGACTTGTATTTGTCTTTTTGCACATAACTGTGTGCTGACACCAAAATAAGAAGTCAACCTTAAGGCCTTCAAAAAAGCCCAGGCCACCATTTACCCAGGCACGTATTGCCATTTACCTCCCATCTACCGACCCATGTAAATTTGGCAACTTGTCCTTTCTTTAATTTATGCCGATTACTCAAACATTTAACCAATATATGAACAGAAGGAAAGTAGGGGGAATGAATACGGAGTGATACCAAAATTTAAAAATATGTATCTTTGATGATTTACTGACACTCCTGTCATATAAGGCACATTAACAAGTCAGCTATCCTGCAACTAAAACTGATGCATTACCTTAAGAAATCTGATTCAAAGGCAAAGAAGATTACAGTACTACAATATATAATTCATGTTGTCAGCATGACATTATAATTTAATTGAGGCAAACACATTTTGCCTCCTCAGCAATTATTTTTTTAAAGCTGTGTCATACATGATAAGGATGATTGTGTAAATGACTGTATCAACAATTTATATGATTTCTCTCATAAGAGCTTCCCAAATCTAAACATTTTCTTTGTCCTTTTCAAGAAATTGGCACTTAAAGTATATGCATAATAATATATTTTGACTACATTAATTTTTTTTAAGTAATAAAAATCAATCTGCCATAGTTCCAAAGTTTCTTGAATAGGCTTAAAATGCATTTCCAGTAGTCTATGCTACTTTAGTGTTAAATAATGAGGTAGCACATTGTTCCAAAATTGTTCTGAATTATGTAAACCATTTGCCACATGCTGTTTGGACTTCAGTTTTTGTTTAGAGCTGTTTGGTAAAGCAGTACTTTCTGTCTTTCCTGGCTTCCTGGTTTTGCTTTTCTTTTGTGGAAGCTTATTACTATCATTTTTTCTTTTACCTTTTGCTTTTTCCTCTTCCTCTCCTTCTTCCTCCTCTCCCTCATCCTCTTCTTCCTCCTCTCCCACATCCCCTTCCTCCTCTTCTCCTTCTTCCCCCTCTCCCTCTCCCCCTTCTTGTTCCTCCTCTTCCTCTTCCCCTTTTTCTTCTCCCTCTCCCCCTTCTTCTTCCTCCCCTCCCTCTTCCTTCTCTTCGTCCTCTCCCTCTTCTTCCTCCACTTCCTCTACTCCCTCTTCTCTCTCCACTCCCTCTTCTCCCTCTCCTTCTTCCACTCCCTCTTCTCCCTCTCCTCTTCCTCTCTACTCCCTACTCCCTCTTCTCTCTCCACTCCCTCTTCTCCCTCTCCACTCCCTCTTCTCCCTCTCCTTCTTCTACTCCCTCTTCTCCCTCTCCTTCTACTCCCTCTTCTCCCTCTCCTTCTTCCACTCCCTCTTCTCCCTCTTCTTCTTCCTCCCCTTCTCCCTCATCTTCTTCTATCCCTTCTCCCTCATCTTCTTCAACCCCTTCTCCCTCTACTTCATCTTCTCCTTCTTCTTCCCCTTCCTCTTCTTCATTTTCCCACTCCTCTTCCTCCTTGTTTTCATCTTCTTCCCCCTCCTCCCCTTTTGCTTCTGCCTCTGCTCCTTCCTCTTCCTCCTCCTCATCTTCTCTTTCCTCTTCCACTTCATCCTCCCCCTCTTCTCCTTCTTCTTCCACTCCATCCTCCCCCACCTCCTTAGTCCTCCTATTTGCATCTTCCTCTTCCTGTTCTTCTTTGGATACCTCTTCTTCCTCCCTCCCTGCCAATGATTCTTCTAAGTCCTCCTCTTCACCCTCTTTGTCTTTTTCATTCTCCCTTTCTTTGTTTTCTTCTTCATTTTCCTTTTCATCTTCTCCTTCCTCTTCTGCCTCTACCTCTTTTTCTTCCTCCCCCTCTCTATCTTCACCTCCTTCCTCACTCTCATCTCTTCCCTCACTTTTAACCTGTTCCTCCTTTTTTTTTTCAGTGTCTTCCTCTTTTGCATACTCCTCCTCCTCCTCCATATCCTTGTCTTCTCCCTCACTCGGCATTTCTTCTTCCTCCATCAACCTGCCTTCCTCATCTCCTTGCTCTTTGCCATCTTCCTGATTAATCTCTTCAGTCCCTTCTGCACCCTCATTCTCACTGTCTCTTTCAGCCTGTGATTCCTCTCTTTCATTTTCTTCCTCATTATCTTTTTCCTCTTCATCTTCATCTCTTTCTACTGAAACGTCATATCTATCTTTTTTAACCTCACTCTCTTCTTCTTCCTCCCGTAGTTCACCTTCACTGTCAACTGTTTCATCTAGTTTTTCTTTTTCACTTTCACCCTTTTCACTGACTTCACTCTCCTGCTCTTGATTAGATTCCTCCTCATTCTTAATTTCTAACTGCCTGTCTTCATCAGATTTAGCTTCAGAGTTTGTTTCTTCCTCATTCAGACTTTTTATATCAGTCTCTTCTACATATTCTTTCTCGTTGTTTGTAGCTTGCACCTCCTCAATCTCACTGTCTTCTTTTTCTAAGTCCAAATCTTTCACATTTTCTACTGTTTTCATTGCCTTCTGGATGTCTCTGTCTTCATAGTAGTCCTCTTCTTTTTCCCTACTCTTACGTACGTATTTTGCAAGATCATTACTACTTTCCCCAGATGAAGATGATGACATAGTTACAGCCATTTGTTTTAAAAATTGATCCTTTTGTTTTAAACCCCTCTGCTCTTCACTACTTTCTTCTCCTCTGATGCATATTCTTTCACATTTATCAGATTTTTCAACAACATCCTTTATTTTGTTTCGACTTTCTACTGCTTCTTGACTTCCTTGCTTTTTAACAGGACTGTATTTTTGTACAATTAATGAATCAGGCTGGGGCTGATCCCTGGATGCAAAAGGAAGTACATCTATTTTAAGGGATTGCTTAGACTTAACAGCCTTTGACTTTTTATTGGAAGAATTTGTTTTTTCAGTCAGAATTTGTTGTTCAGTGGGAAGATTGTAAGTTACTTCCTCTCTGAGAAATTCAGGATTTTCCACATATTCTTTTTCCCTTTTCACTAATCTGCATTTCTCCTCAGTAATTTGTTGAACACAACTTTTCAAAGTGCTAACACTTTGTGCATGCTCAGATTTACCTTTCATTGTATTTTTTTTGGCCACAGGCTTCCCTACAAAGGCACTACTTTTTTCTATATCTTGTCCCGGTGATTCTGAAAGTGAAGACTGCTTTTGTAAAGAGCCAGAGTCTAATTTTGAGCCCTCCTTCATGAAATGAGAATCCTTGTTTTTCAGCCCACCCTTACCATCTCTTTTCAGTTTCGCATTTTTATTGTTCTTCTATTCCACATCAGAAGCAGAAAATTAAAAAGAAAGAAGGAAAGCATTAAGGACAAATGACAGCAAAAGAAAAAGGTTACAAAAACATCTGAACAAGAAAAGAAATAATTTGTATGAGGGGACTAACAGATAGCATAAAAGGTAGAGTCTTTCACATGAAATGAATTTACAAGTGCACATATTAGAAGAATGTAACATTTTGTCCATGATAAATGTACTACTACTCCTTTTTCGCTATCCAAGCACACAAGAAAAAAAGAAAAGAAAAAAAACCCCCCCCAGCCAGTATCATGTCCCATAGGCTAGAGCACATGCAATGTGTGAGGCTGTGCGAACAGAAGGAAAGAACTACAGTTCTCTCACACCTTCCTCCACCTTTCCCCTTGGGAAATCTTCTGATGCACTCACTATTATGCTTTTTCTAATATGTCTGAAAATCTGTTGTCTTTCTGCTTTAAATTTTACACTTAATAAACAAATTCTGTAGAATATTTTTAATTATAAAATAAAATTATAATGAAATATACCAAAATGCTGAAATGCTGGGATCACTTTAGGAGTGAAATAGAAAGATAATACAAAAGTATTTTAATTTCATAATTAAAACCAGTATTATTGCTCCTTTAAATATACTCCATGGTGAATTTCTGTAAATAAAATCTTTACTTACATTGTGTCCCAAATGTCAATTAAAATACTTTAACATCAACAAACCAGAAGAAATGTATGTTATCAGCGTAAGTTACAAAGTGTACATGATAGTCTTTTGTTCCTTAAACTGGTGAAGTATTATATACTCTCATCTCAAACTATGCTGGATATGAAGAGTTCTATCTGTGTGCATAAATTCCCTCTGACTTCTGTCAGCTTCTTTGAGTTTTACCTTGTGGACATTCAGAAAGTTAGCAAGAGGAGGCCTATAAAATTTGCCTAGCTTTTGAAACTCAAAGCAAAACAATAAATTACAAGGATAATACAAGAATTATAGGTCTTTTAAACATCAGTGTAAGTATACGTGTGTATATATATTATTAGTTACAGTACCTTTTGTTTTTGGAGTGGTGATAATTTTAAGGACTGGTCACTGGGATTCAATTTCATCGCATGTGTCTGCAAAGAATAAGATCTCTTTTAAAAAAATAAATATAACTAATAGGGAAAGCAGCATCAAAGCCCAGTTCTACTAAACAGAGCTATTTAAGTTATATGAACATTTTAATACTATTGCACAGTCAGGTTGAGACAAATCTGTATGATCACTCAACTCACCTATTTCACTTCCACTCCCTCATTTACTCCTTATACAGAGAGGGAGTGGTAACCAGCTTAGATGTCAACACCTAAACTGTCTGTAGAGACTGAAAGCTACATGCCCTCTCTTACAGCCCGCCAGCACATTTTAGATCCACCTTCCACTCACCATGAAGTTATGGCTACAAATATAACACCTTACTCCCTTATCATCACAACCTTCAACTTAACATCCAGTTTGATACGACAGCTTTGAAAGAACATGTTCAAAGCAACATTATACAGCAGAAATTTTCACTGGAATCTAATGCCTTTATCTCTTTTATATAAAGCAAAAAAAGAAAAGGCAAGGCAACGTAGAATACTACTAGGTGGGCAAGTATAGTGAGATTTTGGTCATCCCTTCCCATATACTCCAAATGACAAGATAATGTTCTCTGCTGCTGTTTGTTAACTGCTTATGGTTTAACCACCATATTCTTTTTCAACACAGTGAGCATGGACAGTTCTGGTTTCTGACTCCGAAGAATTTGTATCATCAATACGATATTAAAGGTCTTTCCTCCTCGTCACACTTGTCAATAAGATGTATGTTGCCACAGTTTAGAAAAATTGAAACAACTATGCTGTAACAGATTATTTTCATTCAGATTCAAGAGGAGCAATAATTTTTCTTTATATTTTGACAAGTTTGCCTGACAGAATTTTTCAAATTTACTGTTTCATTCTGACAAATGTTTTAAAATTGATTCACAATGGGTACAAAAACAAACAGGAGAAGGAAGTCTAGCACAAAAAGTGTGCAGTATGTTATAAATAATGAAGGCCACATTATGCATCATATCTGAAAACAATTTATTGTAAATGAAAATAAAGTTTTATAACTGTTAAATAAAGGGTATGCACAAACAGATTGTTAAATTACTAAGTACTGTTACGTACAAACAAGTAATAATTCCTGTAAAATGTGCAATCCCTCCAGCATAACTGACAATGTATCCTGAGGTGAGTCCACAGTAAGTTGCTCATTTGTTTCCATTCCACTGAAGTTAAAAATAAAGACAAAACCCAACACTCTTCCGAGTGCACTGCATTAAGGCCAGGACAGGCCTTATCTGCTGAGAGAACAAAATGTTTTGGAAAGGTGTACAAGTGATAAGGTGAACATATTTTTTAAATAAGAGAAACACGTAGGAACATGCTTGGGGATCACCAAATAATCAAAACGTCTGCGTTTTGGTCTTCCCTTTTGTGCTGGTTTTGGCTGGGACAGAGTTAATTTTCTTCATAGTAGCTAGTACGGGGCTGTGTGTTGGATTTGTGACCAAAACAGTGTTGGTAACACAGGGATGGTTTAGTTACTGCTGAGCAGTGCTGACACAGAGTCAAGGCCTTTTCTGCTTCTCACACCACCCCACCAGCCAGTAGGCTGGGGGTGCACAAGACGT
>NW_008795695.1:16612196-16620848 GCF_000699145.1 Aptenodytes forsteri | reverse complement strand
CAACCCACGAGTTTTCTCACTTTTACTCTTCCAACTCTCTGCCCCATCCCACTGGGGGGAAGTGAGCGAGCGGCTGTGTGGTGCTTAGTTGCTGGCTGGGGTTGAACCACGACACCTTTAATATGATCCACCTGTACTAAAAAACTCTTTTCGGAACAGGAAAAGACAGCTCTCCACTCCATTTCCTGCAGTTCTCTTTCTTGGAAATCATCAAGATGAGGAAGGTCAGAAATAGAGATCACCATGTGGTATCCAGCGTCCTTCCCCTTTTCTTTCTGATATCCCAAGCTAAAGCGTGGGGAGAGAGGCTGCACTACTTGGACTGCTTCAATCTCATATTACAACATTACTTGGAAAATGAAAACAAACTTTAGCATTGGATAATGATAATATGAAATGCACGCTCATTTAACAGTATGTCAGTACTTCTCGATGCCACATATGACATTCTGGGCTAGCCAGGAGTTCTGTACTGGAACTTGAAACATGATTTAGCTGCTTTATTCTTCCCCTGCATAAAACCGATTGAATCACAGATTCATTAGTGGAATATATTACCATATTTAGGATGTCAGTTGTATCTCCAAGGTTTCTGTCATTATTTTCATTATCTGAATCTTCTTCTGCAGAGCCTTCACCAGGTTTATCTTTCTTATGATTCTTTTCTTTAAGGTAAAATAGGGGGAAGTAAACAAATACCATAGGAACAAGCAATACACAGCGAACAGAACACCCCACTCTTGCAAAACAGAGATTATCTCTATTTTACTGACATAGGACTGAAGTCCTGAGATTCCTCATTCCCCCAGCCTAAGACACAGCAGTAACACTTCCACCTCCTTTTCATCAGTATTAACATTAGAGGTAGCTCAGCAATCTGGCCTCACTGCACTGTAGATCTCTGACCATTTTTGCAGGCTTTCAAAGCATAAATACTACATGGGACAAAGCTTCTTTTGGATAATCACTTTAATAACAATGTACCAATTAGACTAAATTAGCTGCAGTTGTATTATCTACATTGCACATTATCTGTGTAATGGATGGAGAGACAGTGAGTTTAACTCCAATGCAGCATCATAAAAATGTACGTACATAATTTTCAGGTTCACCTCAATTTCATCAGGTATATGACCAGTTTCATATGGCACAAAACCTCAGGTTTTAGGCCTCAGAAGACTCTAAAGGCAATTCAAATTTCACTGCATTGCTTTCCTGGAACCAGAAATGCTAATGGACATGCTGGCAGCTTTACAAATAATCATCTTAATTCTAACTGAATTAATTACTTTCAAATTGGATTTGACTGTCCAATAAATCTGAGCTAACTTTTACACAGAAGCACTGCATTCTGCACTCTTCAGCACTGCTCTTCCCAGGAAATCACAGATGCCCAGGAACCCAGATGGAGTCCAGAACTGCTCTAGAGAATCTGTGCAAAAGTCCAGCACTGTATCAGTATCATTGTTATCCAGGCTTTTGCATTAGCTAGAATATTGCAAATCCTTATTATCTTAGATAACAGAGAGCGAAGAGTACTTTTGCATTTCCAAGCGAAGAAGAAAGCTCCTATAAGAATTCATAGACCTCTTTTCTTATCCAAGGTCTCTCATAGGCCTTCCTCTGTCTTTATGACTGTTCCTAATCAATTTTTTTCTGTAATTCTTTTTTTTTCGTGAAAATGGAGAAAGTGGTTACTAATTTTACAGTATTTTTGTGAAGTCGTATTTCCACAGGCTTGAGAAACCTCAGGTACAATTCAGAAGTTGTTTTTCTTTCACTCAACCCTCCTCTAAATCTTCAAGCACATTTTTCCAAACATGAACCAAGTGTGAGGCAATTTCTTGTATGCATTTCTCAACTTTCATGTCTGTATTCTGCCAGACCGTCTTGAGGTAAGACTGAACTTAAACCTTCTTTCATGTTCAAACTGAGCATTTGTTTAGGAATTATGAGACCCAAACTACATAATTCTCAGAAAACAGCAACAAAATGTGGAGACACTTCACCTTTTTCATGGTCTCTATCCTTCACAGGTTCAGCTTTAGGAAGACTTGTTGCAGAAAAACAGAGTGGGCTAGTGTTGCTAGTCACAGGCAATGAAGATTTTAAGAAGCTTTCTCCCAGTGGAGGCAGAGTTCGTGCCAATCGAACAAACTGTTCTGGCGACTCTTCCTTTAGAAGATTTAAAAAAAAAATTATTGAGAATAAGAGTAGAAGAATAAAATGTAAGCAACCTCTCGTACTTAACAGTGGTATTTTCCTTTAGTTGATGATACAGTGTTGTAACTGTGTATGCAAAGCATAAATAAAATTTCTTGTATATTTTAATTATTTATAAAAAGTGGAGAGAGATAGTGGGATATTTTAGGTCGTTTCTATACAATAATCTCAAGCAGTCTTAAAATATAGACAAAGGATAAAAAGAATTTTGATTTTATTTAAAATGAAAATACTAGTTTCTCAAATAACACTGAGTTACTTAATCCACGGCATCAATATATTTTTAGAAAATAAATGTGGTTTTGTGGTAGAGCTATTTTTCAGACAGGCGCTGCTAAAGAAATCACATGGAATGTGTAGTGGAGATAAAGGAGAAGAAACTACTATATTAAGTAGCTACAGGATCTTAGGATCATTTTAAGCTGACTGTGAAACTTTCCCCTTTGATATTTTATAAACTATGAACTTGTTTAATCTATTCAAGGACTCAGAGGGAACACCAAAAAGAGTCAGGTTCTTGTTCTTTTTTTGAGTATTTCTAAGATATTTTTAAAAATGCAAAGGAACAGGCTCTACACTTTAGAATAAAAAAAAAACAAAACCAATTTGAGTTTTTTCATAGAAATAAAGAAGTAAAATCTGACCAATACCTATCTTTTACCTGCATCAATTTTGGGACCAGGGTAGATACTCATTCTTCTTCTTATACATTAAAATTAAACACGTATTTTAAGGAGATATATTTATCTGCTGGGTATATGCTGTGATTTTAGTTTAAAAAGTTATTTTGTTTCCTAAAACAAGTATGGCAACTCTAAACAGCTCTGAATTTACCCTCTCTCGACGTCGCATTCGTGCTGATGTTAGTTGTAAGGTGTTTGTTAGTAGTGAGTCTCCACTCATTTTAGAGATAGTAGCAGTCAAACGGCTCTCATATAAATCTTCTAAGAGTATTTCTTCAGATCCTTTAGGTCTTGGAGCAGCAAAAACTAGCATGTGACAACCACCACAAGCAACCTACAGCACCAAAAAAAGGTCTGCTTATTTAATTTGCAAGTATCAATACAAGGATCTAATTTTCTTACAATCATCTCTAGGGACTTAGATTATAAGAAAAACATAATAAGAGACGTTAAATTGCTTCAAATTTAGCTCCTAATGACGTTAGCAAGATAAAAGTATATAATTACAATTATGAATGACTAGGGATCTACGTTCATTTCTTCTTACTTAAATACAACATATTTGTACTGAACAGAACACAAGATAGGTCTATCAAATTATTGACACAGAAGAAAGCAAAGATATTTCCACTGATTTCGAAGGGATTGGAGCTAACTATTTTGATGCAAGTCGAATGTGGGCAATACTGATAACTTCAGTGATATAAACCTAGATATTTTATCACAAAATCCACAAAATGTAATGCAAAGTCCTTCATCCTCCAATAGACAAAGTATAATTACATAAAGATCAGAGGTTTCACTTTCTAAAAGTTTAAATCCCTTACCGCTTCTGATAAAACTTCCTTAAACTCTAAGTCCAGCAAACAAACAGAAGTGAGCCACAGACTTTTGTCCCAAATTTTGCTCAATCCTGAGTCATCTTTGCATTTTTGATGCTGGCAATTCTGTGATATTTATTTCTTAAACACCTCAGGAAATAGATGAAAACAATGCCCTTAAAAGAAAACAGTATTTCTCATCCCGTTTGGATTCAAAAAAGCAACTCCTCAAATTTTCTTAAGATTTAATAAAAATCCCACTGTACAAATAATCATTAAAATTAAAAAGATGTCACTCCAGTGTTTTCAGGAACAGATATTAGCTTCCCCCCTACTGCAAACAATCTAAGAGCAACAAATACTTAACTTTATAGGCTACTACCAGCTCTACAGACCAAAACACTATAGCACAACACTACTGAATAAAACCCTAAAAAGCAGTCTATATGTGTAGTCCAAGCCAAGTACATTCTAAACTAAATGAACAGTGTGATAAGTAAATATAATTTTTTTCTTTCAAGTTGTGTTGTCTACTAATTAAATGTCGTACTAAAAAATAATTCTATAATGAGATTTCAACTCTCATTAATAACGTATTTCATAAAAATATAAACATTTTGATGTTTGAGAAGCATGAACAAAAGTTTTACCATAAGGACTGTGAACCTCAAGAAATTATAACACAGAGTAGGAGCAAACTGATTTGTAAAATTCTCTTCTCCAAGTCCTAACTTGCCGTGTCGCCCATCTCCAAAAGTAAACATGAGGCCATTCTCTGTATGTAGGAAAAAAAAAAGGATGTTATTAATAACAAAGATTCAGTATAAAACCAGGATAAAACCATTACAAACAAAGTAACAGGCCATGCAAGTAAGAAATATTTCTCTTCCAAAAGCAAAACCTGAACAATTATTTTCAGATTTTCAACAGATGAATATGATCCAAATATATATATTTTCAGACAAAGTACTGTTGGAGATTAGAGTTCTTCTAGACAATTTTGGAAAAAAACCCCCAACAACAAAACACTAAGATTGAAATTGTATAGCAAAGCAAAGGCTTCTAAACAAGAATACTCATTAGCAAGGCATGATTATGAGGTTACAATTCCCCAGGAGATACCATGTACAGAACTATGCATGACACGGCTGTGAATCAGAAATTCCTAATATCAAATCTGTCTTTCTCACTAGCTCACTTAACCTCTAGAACTAGTAAGTCTGCATATGTCTTCTTCTACTGCTCATTTTATAAGAAAGCTTTTACAGTATAATAGAGAGTCACTGGAAGTGCATTTCAGAATTTTTCACTTACATACCTGCAATTACAGCAGTATGATTTTCCCCACATGTAATGTTACATATTTTATGCCTCTTCAAGTGTTTCACAGACTTCGGTACTGAAGTTTCAAAAATAAAAGTACCATGTCCCAGCTGCCCATATTGTCCAAGTCCAAAAGTATATACATCTGTCTCTGAAAATGTACAGGCAAAGTTAACAACAAATATGCTTATATATACATTATAACCTGCTTTCTATTAGCCAAGTGAAAGTCAAATGACATCAGCGTCAAAAAGCAATGTTTTACCAATTAAAAAATGTACCAACTAGTCAATTAAATTTATCAATTAAGAACAAAATAAAACAAAATAAAAAACAGGCAATGAAGCACTAAAATATATACAGAGAAGAATTTTGAATGGTTCAATATGCAATATATTTTCTAACATAACTGCAAAATAATCCACTGGTCACATGTACGCAGAATATCAACTAACAAAAAATTTATGGGACTTCACATACTGCAATTAATTCAAGACCACAGTGTTTACATATATGTGCATTTTCAAGTACAATAGTCTCATCTTAATTTCTGGTTACTTGCATGTACACTGTATAACCCTAAATTTAATAGACTAGACCTTTTCAAACCAATACTAATTTGTGTGTAGGAAGAAACTGGAACAATAACAGAATAGGTTTCAGTATTCTGTTCGGCTACCAAATCAGCCCTGCATTAAATACAGAGAACACTATAATTGTGTTATCTTGTGACAGAATAATAATCTTTCCACATTTACATTTTGTCCATTTAATGGATTGTCTGTGCCAGGAAAAAGAACGAGAGCTTCTCCAAAGCAATAAAGATTCTTGGTGTGTCCATCCCTGGCATTCCATCACAACAGAGGAAGACTGTGAAGCTTGGAAATCTTGATGAGGTCATGCTTGAAAAGGGAAATTCAAAGACTAAGTTTTTTTCGGAAAAGGAGAAGTTTTCCTGGAATTTTATCCCTTGCCCCTTTTTTTTCTGCATGTAGGCATCAAAGGAAAAGCTAGAGAAGTACTAATTAAAACTTGAAAAATTGTTATGAAAACCTGTGAAGGATTGAGAAGGACAAAAAATATTCTATGTCAAGCGAAAAGAACTGAGACTTGGGAGCAATATATCGTTACATCATTGTCATGAATATGGTGCAGAGCATGCCTGCTCCTGCTGCACAGATGCCATCAGGTCAAAAATCTCACCACCTTCAAAAGCAAGAGAGGAATGGGTACCCACAGTTGACTGTGTGGAATGACAATCGACAGAGAATCTTTGCTTTTTGAGCACTTCTTTGTGTCAAGGAAACGAGGTCACTGGTACAGCAAAGTAAGTTTCAGTGCCACAAAAATAGTTTATACTGTGCGACCAAATTCTCAGAGCAGCCACTAACTGGAGAAATACTAAAACCAAATTATGTTACCATTCCCCCAAACTAATCCTTCACTACTGTCAGGGAAGGAGAAAGCAGGGAACAGACGAGATTCCATATTACTGCCATAGTACACTTAATAATTTATATTGAACTTTCCAATTTCAAAGGAACCATGATGAAATACTGTAATACTACATATGGAAATGTTCTCTCTAGGAAAGGGTTTGCCCTTTCTGTCCCTTTTAAATTGTTCCGATAAATTACACCCTAACCCCCCCCCCCCCAACGGTCTCACACTTTTTCAGATTGTAGATTAAAAATATTTAGTAAAGCTGTTTTTCTACTAAATGTAATAGTAAAGCTCCCTCTGCTGGAAGTTTCAGTGCAAGAAAGCAACACCTTCTAGGGATCTTTAAAAAGTAAAGCAATAAGTAAGGTTTTTTCTGTGACATTTAGACTTTCTGGATGAGAATCAAGAAACTACTCCTGAAAGACAGGAGCTTTCTCTAAGCAAACCAAAGTCTCATCTTCATTTTAGTAAATGGCTTTCTCAGGATGGCTTATTCCATAAATTCTGCCTAAAAGTACTGCATTTGTTTTAACGTTTTTTTTGAAACTGGCAGATCTTGTAATTTTCAAACTATATGGCTTTATCTGATTAATATAATTATTTTGAGTGAAGTTGGAGTTTTTTCATATTATCTTTAATCCTAGCTTGAAACACGCAATGCCTTTTTCACAAAACAAGTTAGATCTCTGAAGTGTTTAGAGGGAGATGTTCTCAAATGCTAAATTTAAAAGTACAGGAAACTATTTTCTTTCCCTGATTTCTACTGACAAGGAGGAGAACGGGCCAATCCAAAACCAGGTGAGAGTGCCTTTGTAAGAAGAATGTCTTTTTTTACTGCCCTCATAGACCAGGGGCACCTAAATTTTGCTCCTCCTAAAATTCGCTTGGAAGACAAAAACATTGCACCCATCTTAAATGATTCACCGTTCTGGTGCCAAGGCCAGAGGCCAAACCTCAGTAATAATGCCATTTAGCAGAAATGAGGTATTTCCTCCAAACTATCATTATAAGTACATGGAAAGAGAAGTCTATGGCAAAGCAACCTCATAGACTTAGTGATAAAATGACAGAGGTGAATTTCATCATTCTGACCTTGATTTTGCCTACAGCATGAATCCAAAAGGGGATACCGCCTCACTGTCACCTTCTTCTTACTGTCCTCAGTCCCAGTAAGGATATGGTTGGATGAAACAAATGAAATGTACTGCCAGCAAACAGGTAGATTTTGCTCTCCCGTTCTCTCTCTCCTCACTTACACTCTCTCTGCTGTCCACCTGGCTATGTGGTGACCCAGCTTGGCTCCGTAAGCCTGGTTTTGGGGGGTTTTGCCGATATAGTTTCCTGTGGAACGGTCAAGGCAGCGCCAGAGTGGTACAAGGGGAGAGGAAAGACATATGGCCACAGCAGCACGAGGGAAGCAGCACTGCCTTCACAGCAGCACTGAATCACAAGGAAGGCTCAGCCATATTAACAGCACCCAGAAGAAACAGAAACACACGTCCTGCCTTGGCCTTGAGAAAGGAACTGCTGCCTCCACAGCAGCAGCCCATGAGAAGGGCCCTCGAAGGATGAAGAGAAACAGTTTCTGAGCTTGCACAGAAGCCAATGGCTTCACTGTTCCAAGTGACCTCCAGCACTTGAGTACTGAGACTGCTTCTTCTTTACTTCCTACATTTTCTTTTTTGGAAGAACAGGGATATTTCCCTGTAACTGTGTATCTTCCACCTTTGCAGGCATCTTCTGGAGTACGTAACAGTTCTTGACCGTTGTCACTATAAATAAAATAGTCTTAGGCATAAATCTATATAGCTTTCAGATTTTTTTTAACACATGCTATTTGCTGAAAGAACTGAGTGAGCTCCAAGACTGTTTTTAACATTCATGCATTCCTTGCTACGTATTTAAGGCTACAAAGTTAAAAATCCATGGAAGAAAAACAGAAACAGACAGGTATGCTTATATCTGGTTAACAGGGGAGGTCCCGGACGACTGGAGGCTTGCCCATGTGACGCACACCCACAAGAAGGGCCGGAAGGAGGATCCGGGGAACTACAGGCCTGTCAGCCTGACCTCAGTGCCAGGGAAGATTATGGAGCGGTTCATCTTGAGGGTGCTCACAAGGCATGAGCGGGACAACCAGGGCATCAGGCCTAGCCAGC
>NW_008795695.1:16581004-16611141 GCF_000699145.1 Aptenodytes forsteri | reverse complement strand
GTATTTAAAAGACGTGTAGATGCAGCACTTAGGGACATGGTTTAGTGGGCATGGTGGTGTTGGGTTGACGGTTGGACTCGATGATCTTAGAGGTCTTTTCCAATCTTAATGATACTATGATTCTATGATCTCTCCACATAGATTCACTTCCCTTAAAAATTATTATTATTATTACTACTACTACTATTATGCCAATGGGCTATTCACTCTTACAATAGCTTTATTTTTAAACAGCTTATGCTAAAAAATGTTACTGTAAAAATCAGCTGTCAACACAATACTCAGTTTTACAAGAGCTAATAATTGGATTTGGGGATTTTAATATAAATATTATACAGACTGAAGAATAGTTTGAAAAATCTAGATAATCCTATATAGTTTCAACAGTGAGTTCTGTCAAGAAAAGGTAGAGCTTTTTCATCCTTTTCATTCTCTGACAAAAGGGTATCTTGACTTTCTTTTCTTTTTAAAAGACCTTGAGACAGAAGATGGAAAATCCAACATTTTTCATACTAACGCACTAATGTGCTGTATTGTTATGCCCAACGATCTATTCTTGAAGGAGTGCTTCACTTTTTCCTTTGAAGAGATATCTTCGCTTTTCCTCCCTTCAGAGAATAAAAGGAGGTAATATATCCTTTTATAGAGAGGATTATTCCCAGGGGATCTGTCATCATCTGAAAAAATGAAAGATATTAAGGCCGCTCCCAATCATCTGTTTCTCCTCTGATTTCTAGATTCCCAAGTTATTGTTATTCTACTTTTTTAAAAGCTTTATTGAAAAAATACGCAAATTGGGATTGCTGCTCTCTCATAGTTCTTTTGAAAGTGATGATACCAACAGGTTTCATTTTCACTAGGAAGCATTTGCAAGCATTGTGGGTAGTGGATGTGGTTTTTTTTAGTCTCTGAGAGAAATCATCTGGGATGAGGATATGATCTTCTTGAACTGGCTGGTAGACTGTCATGAAATGAATAGGTTTGTGTTGCTACAGTGAGGGAAAGCTTTGCATGGTAGAATTTTTAACTGCTCTAGAAAAACTGCAAATATTAAAGGCAGAAGTAACAATAAGACTTGTAAAGAAGATGGTTTCCAATACCATATTCAACATTTCTAAAACCTTGTATCTTTAAAAAGATTTTTTCCAAATCATTGCTCTCAACAGTTTAATTTTTTTTTCTCTGAGAAAAAAACCTGAGTTTCCCATTTTGGAGTTTCAGAACAAAAAATGAATTATTTTTACATATACTTTCTACTATTTACTCTGACACTTGCTGGAGAGATTCTGAACAGTAGTTTGATTTAATAACCCAGATAACAGTGCTTCTTACCATATAAAATTGCCAATAGAATAGATAAGACAGTAATAAAAAAGAAATCAAATGAAGTGCTTTGGAATAGACTAATTATGTATGAGAGTCAGGAAGAAACTTGCCTCGTACTCAGTAACATAACTGGATTATACTTTCTTCTAATTTGATAAACCCTAAGTAGAACTGATGACAAGAAATGAGCCAAGATGTGCAACAGTTTCTCCATATGACATTTTTTCCTATCCTATTGCTATGTTAAATGAGATACATGAAACAGGGGAATATACAGTAGTCAGACACTCACTTCTTACTTTTTAAGACTGAAATGACACACCCTGAAAAACTGGAAAGACCCTGGAAAGATGAAAACCGCATCAATATATATTGTGTTAGTAAAGCCAAGCAGCACCCATTTTCACAGAAGATGATACATGAAATGCAGAATTTCTTCAAAATTGTACTACCTTCTTAATTTAGGAAAATGAGCTTAAAAGAGGTATAAATGTTTCTGCTCCTCTTTAAAGATATATCCCTCATAAGAATTCTCAATTTGTGGTCACGCCACTTCATCTCAAGATGCAATATAAACTTCAGTACTGATTTCAAATTAAGTTTCTGGTGCAAAGCCTATAATGCATGTATGCTACACTCACTTTTTAAATGATTACAGTGTCCAAATCCATCTCTTTTCCCAATTTTTTCCCCAAATTTTGAGTCAGAAAAATTTCTGTATGTCAACACGCCTGACGAACTATCTTTCACTTGAGACAGTATTTCCATTATCCTCTACTCTCTTGTTCAAAGTGTCTTAGGCAGAAGTTCATAGCTGTAGCCTATTTAATAATAGCTGAATCACATTAAAAAAGATCTATCTGACCTTTCACTCTTATCACAACAACTATTAATCTTTAGGCAAATGTATTTTGTTGAAGGATATTGTTTTCCTCTTCTCTTGACTCAACTGGATCTTCTGGCACTCAACACTTTGGTCATCAACTGCCAGCTAAGCCAGCACTGAATTTCTTATTTGCCTTCTACTACAAAATCTATTCCCATAGGCAAGTAAATCTTACATACTAAGACACTGACTTACTATGGTGTTTTCTTCACTGTATTTGTTTTTTGGCATTTATATTTTGCCTCTTTGTTCTAGCTCTTGTATAGATTTCACTATAATGCTGACATCATCCAGGTCTACATCTTCCTACTAAATGTCTGTAACAGTCATTAGTTATAATGAAATTTTATCACATGAAATACCATTAAAACAAAATATCTATTGGTTGGCTTCAGATTTATGGCTAAAAAAATAATAATGATAACAAAATTCTTTCTGCAGAACCTCACTTTATAACCCATAAAATAATACTATGATTTAGACATTTGCTGGCCCCAAATTTATGGTAATTTTTTTCCTAATAATGATAATCTGATTTCATGTAAAGAAATTTATTTTATGACATAGAATACTGCCAGGGTAAGACTGTATATTGGTGGAAGAAGACAGACAAAGGCATTGAAATGTAGACAAATGTTTGCATTATTTCCTGGATTAGCTACTGTTATTTCCTCTTCATAGTTTTCCCAAAGGAGTTTTAACCTACCCAGAATCTTGCAGCTTGACTCATCATTACACATAACCTTTCCCAGCACATCACTACTACCTTTACTCTCTCCAGTGGCTTGCAGTACAATACCACATCATATTACTTACAATTTCAGTTAGATTTTCAATTTATATTTTAGAAATTTTGGTTACATAACTTTGAAGGCACTCTGCCAGATTGACAAGAGATGACCTTAGCATTTTCAAAACACAGATTTAAGGACTGATATCTATACATCCTACTTGTTTTTATAGTTTTTGCATTTTGGTAGGAGATTAATTACAGGCATATTATGCAGCTGTGGAATTCATTACAAGCCAAAGCTGATATTTTTTAAATCATCTGTGGGCAAAGTCAAACTCCCCTTTCCTGCTTCTATGCTACTATAGTTCAGGATAGAACTTGTGGAAATAAATAGCTAGCAATGCTTTGCATGTATCTCTTTGAAAAGCTAATTTACCATTGGCACACAACTATTTGATAGTACAGTAATATAAACCATATTTCATCTTCCAAGTACTAGACATACAACCCTGTGAGCTAATATGTAACGGTTGTATTTGCTGGTTTTTTTAACTTGTACGATATGTTGAATGTCTACATCTAATGTACTAGTTTTATATGTATGCTAAAGATTCTGCTCAAAGTCACAGGCAAATTCTGTATCACAAGAGATATTTAATCCATTTAGGCATCCAGTAGATTGTGCATCTCCATTACTATTAACAGACAGCTACTTGAAAAGTGACTTCCTAAATGCCTTCCTAAATATTCAGGGTCATTTAAATTTACTACAGAATGGAAGCTTTCCTCTAAAATTTTCCCCCTCATACCAATACCACTTTCAAGCTCCTCAGAGGAAAGAAACATCAATCATCCGTGTTGCACTAGGAGGTACTGGCTTGTTACAATTCCAGAAAGAAAGGCACTCAGGCTCTGTAAAGTATCTCTTAAAATGCTATTTATTGGAGCTAAGACTATAAAGAAAAAGAAGATAGTATCAATAATCTCATGTCCCTTTAGATGCTGGGAATCCTGAGCTGTGTGGAATTGAACACGCCTCCAAGCCAGGCACAGCATGCTACGCAGATCCCATCCGTGGAAGGTTACCCCATTTTGGTCATTTGAGCTCTTATAGGATTTTCTTACAAGCAAAACAACTCTATTCATCATTTATACTGTCAAATAAAAAGGGCATTCACATGGGAACTTGCTGCTGAAGTTTTAGATAAAGGCAAGGACATGCAGGTGTTGTAACCACTGGTACCAAGTAGAAGCTGCCTGTAAGCTCCTCTGTTACAATTAGCTGGTGAAGTTTATCCTGCAGCAAAAGGATATCCGCAGCACAGGCCTGAACGTCAAACTATACGCACAGCACAGCACAGGCCTAAGCCATCTAGGTTAACTGTTACAAGGATTTCTACCTCCTTGATGTACAATGGTCTTCCAGTTAGGATCACTACAGCATCTCACATCTCAGTGGGATGTAAATTCTTTAAAGTAAATTGAATTTACTGATTAAGTTATAGGGCTGTAAAAAAAGCCAGTTAAATTGCATACCTGTCAGCACCACTGTGTGTTCTCCACCGCAAGCAACCTTATTAACCTTTTCCATAATTCCCAGTACAGGCTGTGGGACTCTATTGTTCTTCAGCTGTTCGGGCAATAATCCCAGTTTCCCATTCTCAGGTTCTCCAAAAGTATAGAGCTCACCATCTCCTGTGAAAACACAGAAGGGAGCAGGATTTCCAGCATGCACTCAGAAGCAAGGATGGGTTGTCAAGACTGCTGCAGACACAAATCAGTAAGACAGAAAAGTATACGAACATTACAGGATAATTGAACATATTTGTATAATGTCCAAACAGTTGGCAAAGCAGTCTGCTTTGATGGGACAAGACGGGGCTAAATTTTAGCCCCCTCCAAGATGGGAACCGCAATATTTAGCCTGCAAGGAATCTAGCCAAGGGAAAAACAAAACCATATACATCCTGCTTCTGAGAGGTTATAATTCCCTCTGTAATTAGTATTTATGTCAGCTGAAGTTGCTTGTAACAATCTCAATTAAAACAGAAAATCGTTTTGCATGGAGTTTTGATGGAAAATCCACACTTTCTTCTTGCAAGATACAGAGAAAAAAAAGAAAAAAGCAGAGTGGAATGAAACTGTGTGGTCTGGACAGCAAGAAAAGAGCTGTATATCCAACAACAGGGATACAGCAGTGGTTTCATAGCAATAACTCCACCAGAATTAAGTTCAAAAAAATACTGAGAGGTCTTTACGGATCTCTTACCGTAACTTCTTTCTGATCTGCCACATAATCATACAAGATGACCCTTCTCATTCACCCAGACTTTTTAAGAATCCAGTTAAAAAACTGTTCAATCCCAAATTTGGGTAATTCATTTTACTTTCAAGTTTCCTTTGTTTTATCTTTTCCAATCACTCCCTTTGCTTTTTCACTGCTATGTAAGTCTGAATTACCATTCAAGACAGCATTCTATATAACCTTCTACCATAGTTAAAAATGGAACATGTAAAATGTACTTTCCGTTGCTTCATTTACAATTTATCTACATTTATCTACATCTTTTACATTTATCTCCATTTTTTTTTTTACAATTTATCTACATCTACATTTCTGATTTTCCATGCTAAGGGGCCCCCAACTGTTCTAATAGGTCAGAGTGAGGTTTAGGTAGAAAACGCTTCCTTACTGCCAGGAAAGCTTCAAGTTAATAGCTGAGCGTTCCCCACTCCTGAAAAAGATTATCTGTGGAGTAGTGTCCTCATCGCAAATTGTGGCCCGCAGCCTGAATTTGAAATTACTTACCAAAAAAATCATCATACACTATTATGTAAGAAAAAGTTTGGGTTTTAATCCCAGTTGGATATAACAAAGCACGAGAATAAACAAAACTTTCACATGGAGCTAGTCCAAGATAAAGAAATGTTTAAACCAGTGTAGGAGCTGCCTGCTAAAGGAAAGTCGAAGAGATAGCTACAGTGACATAATCAACATAATAACAAACCCCAGAAGTATACTCCATTATTAAAGCTCAGTCATCAGAAGCACCCATCTGCAATATTTTTGGAAATGTGCAGATTTGTACTTCAATACAAAATGTACTTTTACTTTCAGAGGGATACATTTAGCGTTCACAAATTTACTTCTACAGCATTTAGAGGCATTACTATTGCATGATGCACAAGTATCTGAGAGATTCTTATTCAAAAGCTATGAATTCCTTGCCAACATGAAAGTTGGGTTAATCTTAGAAATGCTGGTCTTTCCCCACAGACAATGAAAGCAGATGAGCTCAAAGAAAGTTTCAAAGCTGAAGCCTTATTTAGGTGTTCAGAATTGACCATTAGAGAAGTCAATCCTTCTCTCCATTGAACGTAGACCCAGCATAAGAAAACAAACTTATTACTAGTATTCTGTTAGCCTTTGTGAATATTTCCCCATTTGCATAGCTGCTGCATTTGTTGCTTTTTCCTTGCACTTTGTCAGCCACAACTTAAAATTTGGGAATTTAAGGACAATGGCAATGACCAAAAAAAGAAGCCTATACAGAAATAAGAAATATGGAAGAGTTAAAAGTAAACCTATGAATAAAAATGTAAAGTAGAAAAAATGAAGCTACATACGCACTCTAAAAAGCAAATGAGATTAGTCAAATTATTAAAACCAAGCCAATAAAAATGGAAGGATATGATTCAAAATGAACTGTAGTTTATTAAAACTTGGGCATACCAAGCCAAGACAGGAAAGAAATTTTATCTTTTTGAATTTTTCATGCTGATGATGAGAAAGTCAAAACCGGTGTCAGTAAGAAATGTCTTGTTTTTATTGAATCGTCCTGAGCTTTACTCTGGCAATACACTCATTTAAAATTTCCTTTTGCATGAATAAAAACTGAGCAAGAATTTCAGGTTGCAAAACCGCATCTTCATTTTGTATAACTATGGGGCAACTAGTTAGTAACACATTTTCATTTAAGTCACCTAGTAAATCCAATAGATAAACTAGATGCAAAATGTTTTTCCTGGAAAACTCTTTTGCCAGCGATATATAATTTTTTTTCTTTGTGGCACTTGGCTCTTGATTACTTTGTGCTAAAGAGTGACTACAGCAGTGGGTGCATAGAACAGAGCAGCACAGGCTGCTTTTGCCAGGACCCTCCATCAGAAGAGCTTTGATTCATTCTGAAAACCCTTAAACTACTATGTCTTCTAATAAAGCAGTGCTTCTCCTCCCATCCTCTCAGAGGAAGCAATTCTGGAGCAGTCACGCTGATTTGTGATGTAAGTTACCTTTGGTATCGACAGTCCACAATAAGCAAAAAAAAAAGGTCTAAATTATGATCTATTTTCTTCAAAGGAAGTCTGAGGATAGGTTTTCAATGAATTTTAGTTAGAGGGAGAATCTGAAGTATGTCTCTTATTTTATGGTAAAGTTCATTCAGGACAAAAAAAAGAGGTTATGCATTTTTTAAGATACCTCAGCTTCAAATTAATTTAAATGCATAAAATTATCAATTAACTTAAAAAATCTGAAAAAAATGTATGACATACTCAAAGAGCAAAAACTGTAAAAAGGACTTTTTTTCATAAAAGCCAAATTCCTGCCTTAAATGGAAAATGGGTCCTAAGCCTCAACAAAAAGTTGCAACCCAGCACCTCCACCAAAGGTTTAGAACCTAACTTTGATGGCACAATATTTATTTGTAAAGCTTACAAGACCTAAGAAATTTAGCCTCTGCCTTAGTCAAAGAAATCCCAGACTATTTTATATGGTTTCTGTATTTTCCAAGATCACTTCTGCCTCTCACAATGGCACAGATTCTTCAAGTACCGTGCTCCTGGGCCACTAAGGCTAGCAACTGGACTTACTATCTTTACCGAACGCTCTGACTGCACAGAGAGGCAATCAGGGAATGACAATAATACAATCTCACTCAATGTCAAGCTTCCTGCAGGGTTTCACAGGGCTCACGCTATTAAGAGTAGCCACCCACAATCTATTCACAGAGATACATTCTCTTCAGCAAGACAATGAAATGGGATAGTAGCTGTATTTCCCAACTATCACCATCAGAGGTGTAACCCCATCCTCCCAGCTGTCCTTATTTTTTCTACCATTCTGACATTTTCTTTCCTACACACACAAACTACACCAATAATATTATAACACTTCATTTACCTGCATGCATCTGTGCAGAAATGCTTTTGCTGCATTCTTCTACACTTCTTTTCTAAGAGGTGTTTTGCAGTCATTTCAATCTGTGTGTTTTTTAAGAAACAGCAAATGATCTCAGCTGCAGAAAAGTATATTTCATTTCATTTCTAAACTTTGGACTGTGTTTAGGCTTCTCCATCCAGTTTGATTTTCTGTTTTAATTCTGATCTTTATTCTTATACCTACGTGCAGAAATACTCTGAACAGGCTGATACTTTGCAGTTATTTGCAGCAGCATCAATTTTGTATTCTAAAGCAGTAGTCCAATTAACAACAAAAAAATCAACTGCAATGTGAGGCTTTCTGTAACCAAAACATTTCACTGACAAAAAAGACATTTTATTAGGGATTCTAAGTGAAAAAGAAAGAAAAAACCCAACAACAAAAAGAACCCTGTATTTTTTGGAAGGTAAGTATTGTTTTAATACTCTTGGATCTGCCATATATTTCTAGAAACAAGCTGAAAAACCCCCAAAAGCACTTGGGAGTAAACTACTTACGCAGTTCTCTTTGAAGAGACCAGCACTTCTTTTTAAACACTACCACACTGCAAATATTAATTCAGTCACAATCTAATTAATAAGATTAGAGATTCAAATGGCCAAGCTTCCACTGACTTCCCAAACTAATCAAGTTTATTACATTTTTTCAACTTAATAATCCAGCTAACAAAGATAAACCCATTTATTAAAGCAACTTTTGAATAAATTACGCATCCCTTTAAGGCAAACAGTAGTCTAAAAACTATGAAGAATAGCTATCAAGCATAAAAAGCATCCAGTCACACCCAGATAAATTTTGAGTACAGTATGTGTGCAGTACATCAGCATTTTAAGGACATTCTGTTCACAATGGAACATGGATATTTCATTTTCTCCTCTCACATGAGTCACATTCTCATGTGTTGAACTTTCCCTAGTGTGGCACATTTTCCATATCACTAAACTTTAGGTCACAGGAGCATGTCTAGGAAATGGGCAAGCAAATGGAAAACTGTCTTTGCCCCTCAAACGCAAATGCACATACCGCAGATGAGAGAAGATATGAGACCTGACTGGTGGCAAATGAGGACAGTAGACAAAAGAATTGGATCACTCTATGATCCCTTAAATAAATGAAGAAAAAAAAAAAAAAGAAGTATTTATTCAAGACCAAATTGGTTGAGACCACCTCAAACACTGAAATTCTGAGCATGGAAGTGTTTGTGGAATGGATGATCTTTAAAACTAGTCCTTAAAAATAATGACAAAGTACATTAAAAAAAGGAATTCAAGGAACCCGCAAAGCTCTCTATCTTGACCTTGCTTATAGTAACAGTTCAGGCAGGAGGAACACCAGAAGAGGTCTAATATATTCAATTCCTTTCTGGCTCCATGAATGTAATTCCGCTGTAGACACCAAAGTAGTGGTTAGATACATTGGCTTTTCCTGCTCTCCATCTCCTCCAGTGGACAAATGAGCTATATATGCTTGCCAAGCTTAATGCTGTCTGAAAAATTGTCCCCTCTTGAGTGAGCGTGGTCAAAGACTAGTCAAGTAAAGATCTGTATATGGACTCAAAACTGTTGCTATACTCTTTCAGCTCTTTCTTTCTCTGTTCCTTTCTTTGAGACATACCTCTAATATGGGGACCTAACGTCCCAAGTCTCCTGCACTTTGGCCGCAACAACCCCATGCAGCGCTACAGGCTTGGGGAAGAGGGGCTGGGAAGCTGCCTGTCGGAAAAGGACCTGGGGGTGTTGGTCGACAGCCGGCTGAATATGAGCCGGCAGTGTGCCCAGGCGGCCAAGAAGGCCAATGGCGTCCTGGCCTGTATCAGAAATAGTGTGGCCAGCAGGAGTAGGGAAGTGATCGTGCCCCTGTACTCGGCACTGGTGAGGCCGCACCTCGAATACTGTGTTCAGTTTTGGGCCCCTCACTACAAGAAGGACGTTGAGGTGCTGGAGCGTGTCCAGAGAAGGGCAACGAGGCTGGTGAAGGGTCTGGAGAACAAGTCTTATGAGGAGCAGCTGAGGGAACTGGGGTTGTTTAGCCTGCAGAAAAGGAGGCTGAGGGGAGACCTCATCACTCTCTACAACTACCTGAAAGGAGGTTGTAGCAAGGTGGGTGTCGGTCTCTTCTCCCAAGGAACAAGCGATAGGACGACTGCCCAGGGAAGTGGTTGAGTCACCATCCCTGGAAGTATTTAAAAGACGTGTAGATGAGGCGCTTAGGGACATGGTTTAGTGGGCATGGTGGTGTTGGGTTGACGGTTGGACTCGATGATCTTAGAGGTCTTTTCCAACCTTAATGATTCTATGATTCTAAGTCTGCAAAAAGAAAGGAAAGGAAACAGATACTGGGAAAAAGTCCTAAAGAGGACTATAAACTATAAACTAAAAACTTCTTTTCAGTGGAACTCTTTGAAGATGCAAAGTGAGAGGAAAAGGGAGCAAACAATCATCTTTCAAACATGAAGTGAGTAACCAGACCAGCTCCCTAATTTGCATCTGGAAGTGAGCTAGCCGTTGCCTGTGCTTGTGCCTACTCTAAATTTCAGAAGTGTTTTTTATTAAAAATAATTCAGGATATATTCTGTTCTTCTATTCTACATCTACTTTTGGCGTCAGTGGGGCCCACGTGTACATGGTAGAAAACAGGTGACTGGCATGTTTAGTAGTTGAATTATCGTCTGCAGAGAAGGCATTCTAAAAAGCAAAAGTAAGAAAGGTGACAAATCATCTTTTTGGAAATACTAGATTTGAGAAGCTTTGGGGGTGGGGGGAGTGTTGTAGAACTGAAGTACAAATTCAGATGACTGAATGCTGTACAATTTCCATAAAACATGCTTTTGTCTACTAAAGGTTTGTGTCAGGATTCCACTCTACTTTTCATTGACATTGCACTTGGCTTTATAGTAGTTAAACACCTTAAAGACAAATGCCTACTAAAACATCATTTATAAAACCAGCTGTTTCAAAGAAATAATGACTTCAGTTTAAAAAAAAAAAAAAGCTGGAATCCATACTTCTTTTCTCAATAGTCTCTTATTAATGAACATCCTGCCCTGGAGAGGGCACTCTGTGACCACACTATGTATTGTAGTACCCTCATTAACCACCTTTTAGTTTTAACCCGGATATGCCTGTGATCCTAACAGTTTGCTTAGCCAGCACACAGCTTATGTCAAACGTAAATCTATTAAGAAAGGGAACCACATGGTGCCATGCTCATCGGTTCAGTGCGGCAACATGTCCCAAGTCCTACATCCTGCAACTATGTTTTATTATTAAAGACAGTATATTATTTGATGCTTTTTTATGTACAAGTCATGTTTAAAAAGTCAGAATGTAGTAATTCTATAGTATTCTAATAACTGGTAAGTTACAGGTGTTGAAAGCTTTCTATTAACAGTGTTTCTGCCATTTCTTCCATAGTAACAGCAACCACAATACAAAAAAGTTCCTCTGGTATACTTTATTGATGTTGAGGGAATTAATACCGATTATGCACTCACCTGAATTGTTCAAATTTCATTTCTGGAAATACAGAAACACTTTCTTTTCCAGATATTTCCTCCAAAAGTATATATTAAAAATAACACTAATCACTCTAAATTCTAGTATACAAGATAAAACCACACAATAAAAATACGTGGCAAACTCCCTGTGCTATGCAAACTTTTAAACATACTTCAAGGCATAATTCAATGACTAACTGGCAATTTGGGTGGAAAAAACCCAGTCCCTATAATATGAATATTCCAAATACTCCATAATTATCTAGTTTGCTATGTTCTACTACCCCTCAGAGGCACTATACTGAGGATGTGAACCGCTGTTCTGAGCCAGTCTAGCAAGTCCTACAGGCCAATGTTTTCCATACTTGAAAAAAGAATCCTAATACTAATGAAAGAATCACCTTTTTTTAAGCAAAATCTTTTAACAGCATAGTGCCTTGACTTCCTTCCTAACTAGGCTGTAAGAAAAATAAGGTAACTACATTTGTACTCAGACTCAGCCTGCAGAACTTCCAAATTCATAATTTAATAGCTAACTTCATAGCTAAAATAATGTGTGACTATGGTACACTTAGATAAAATGCATAAGCTTTGTTTTTAAACACTGTCTGGATACACACTGGCACTACTGCAATAGAAGATCAATTCAGTAAAAGTACCTTGATGTCCAACACTAAAATGCTATGGTAGTTAAAGTATCAGTCAAATAAAACCGTCAGCAAGGGCCCAAAGGAAAATAATAAAAAAAGATTTCTCCTTTCACCACAAAAGAGGCCATCCACGTGTCAGTAGTTTCAGCGAGATAGATTGAAGCCCAGTTTGTGCAGGACTTGCAGATACTAAGGCTGAAAATTAAGATTTTCCGTCTCACACCCAGGCCTGTTTAAACAGTAATGGGTTCAACAACTCCCCATTTTCACAGGTGCTAACCAGTTCATCTTCTTATTAATATTTTAAGAGGCTCCATTTCTCCTACCCAGCTGCTATCCTAATCCTTTTTTCTCATCCCCCTCCATTAAAAGTTTCCACTTCCTTAGAGCACCTGGCACACACTGTTCTCTCCTTGCTCTTAGATGCTTGTCCTCAACCTTTTTTCTAATGAGAGCTTTTGTCGCATCCCACTGCAGTCTTGTCAGAGCTTCAGCTCTCGGCTCGAAGGCAGAAATACACACTTTCGTACTATATCCTTGAAGTAAGGATCTTCCCCCCCGCCATTTATTTTGAGTTCAGGAAGCTGTAGATTTCCTAACAGGTGCTGAGCTCCTGATCAGTCAGAGGAACTTCATTCATTTACTGTAATAAAGCATCTGTAATAAAAGTTGCACACTCCCAGCATAACACCTAATTAGTATTTGTCCACCATAGGAAGCTCTCATTCTGTTAGCAGCATATTCTCAGAGAGCTAGATAGATATTGTATGTGAAAAAGTAACATTTATCAAGTAACCTGAGAAAAGCATCTGACGGAATAGTTCCTGCGTACCCATTAAAAGCTTTACGATCAAAACTATTGAACCTTTCAAATCTTTAATTACTCTGAGGGGACTGAACTGTAAAGCTTAATAAAGTAAATCTATATGGCTGAGAGGAATTCATGGCTGCTCATATATAATACCATCAGTACTGACTGATAAATTCACCCATATTGGCATTATTAAAAAATGAGTGGCAGCATCGCTTTGGAAACCAACAGAGAGGTGGGAAGAGAGAGGTGGAAAGCAACAGAGAGGTGGGTTGGTTTGGAGATCGGACACCGACTCACTGTAGGGTATGCTTCTCTTCATATCATATACTGCCTGTTTAACTGACTTCAAAACTTTAAGACATAACATCAAACTTTGACAACAATATTGCACTGCTAGCAAATGAGATTAATTTTTCCTCAAAACATAGTAAGTCTATTCAATATTTATATTTCTAGAGAAGATGAAGGTGATTATTTGATCATCACAAAAAAATGAATAATCTCAAGAAAAGTTGAATTATTGAAACCATAATATTAATCCACAACATTTGTCATAACCTTCATGAACATAAAGTGTGGCAAGATAGTCATTCCTTCTAATATACTTTTGCACAACAATGTGCAAGTGCAGAAAAATAACTGCCGTTTTTTCTCACAGTACTGTTAATTCAATGATACTATACAATTATATAGCAGATTACATACAAGTTTCCTAAATAATTCAGTTAGGACCACACTTTAGAGAACCTGTCTCTGGTAAAATCTCCCAATGTGACACAAAACTACATAGATGACTTTCCGCCACATGGCAGTTTTTAACAACTAATATACTTTTGCACAACACTGAGCAAGTGCAGAAAAATAACTGCCGTTTTTTCTCACAGTACTGTTAATTCAATGATACTATACAATTATATAGCAGATTACATACAAGTTTCCTAAATAATTCAGTTAGGACCACACTTTAGAGAACCTGTCTCTGGTAAAATCTCCCAATGTGACACAAAACTACATAGATGACTTTCCGCCACATGGCAGTTTTTAACAACTATGGCATATCTTGTTTCGAAAGTAATGAATGCCTCATTAGCTACCTTTACAAAGCCAACAATTTGAGAACCACTGACTTGTCTCCACTAACCGCTATTCCCATTCTCTTACCTGTTATCAAGGCAGAGTGATAATATCCACAGGATACAGAGGAAACAGGTTTTCCAACATCCACTTGACAAGGGACACTGACAAAGGCTTCATCAGCCAAGCCAATCTGACCTTCCGAATTGTCACCCCACACAAAAAGCTGCCCATCCTCTAAAATGAAGACACAGACAGTTAACAGATTTAAAAACAAAACTAATAAAAAGTTAATCTACCCATTTAAGAGCATTTCATAAACTGTGTATGATACTACTAAATGTCATGATTTCAGGGATGTAAAATGGTATTTAGCACAATGCAACAAAAAAGTCTGAAGTAAGAGGGTATCCCTTAAGCTTTTCAAAAGTGACAGAGAACACTTAGTCATCAACTGATGTTAGACCATAAATAGCAACAGGAAAAGTACTATGTAAAAACATTCCTTCAAAAAGAGGAAGATTGAGCATATAAGACAATTCAGTTGCCAGAGGTCAGTATGAAAATATTACGGTGAATTTAAAGCATCTTCTTATTTCTAGTAGCAAGTCACCACTTTCTCATTCTTCCAAACTTATTCTTTGTCCGGACTTTGGCACACATCCCACTTATTCTTGCCTTATCTTTCAGTTCTCTTCACAGGTGATTATATTGCCCAGCTTCGTTTTGTTTTCCTTAAACTATCACAAAAGCTGTTCCAGGTTTATTAAGACCAGCCTCTGTTGACACAAAGACCAATGGCAGCAGTAAAAACCAAAAAAAGGTAGCGAACAACATGAAAAATCTCTAGATTTTTCTAGAACAGATGAGGTCTTCCCTCTGCATATTTCTTATTGGTGGGAAATAAGTTGTGAATAAAAAAATGTACCATCTACAGTGCTACTGAGATGCTGTTGGGAACTAAAATCATTCAAAGTTGACTTACAAATCTCAGGAGCATGTTAGCAATTGTCACAAAAAAATACAAACCAAATGAGCAGGCTGGCATCTCTCTCACACACTCTTATGCTCTCTGTCACATTCTGAAATGACAGCCTCAATAACTTATCCTAAACATGTACAGAAACAGCTGCTTTATAGCAAAACTTGAGAAATTACATCATAGGGTAATAAAGGACCACTCGTCCAATGGCTGAAAGTATTGTGACTGTGTGGACTTCAACATGTCGCAATTGTGTAATTTTGCCATCGGAGAAATAGGTCATAGGTTAGGCCTCTCTCAGAATTAGTAATGATACAGCGGTGTAGCCTGTACCTGTAGACCAAAACAGCTGCAGTAAGAAGTGGAATTAGAGAAACTTAGTTTTAATAAGATTCATGTTTTGTAGCTGGCTTCCCTGGAAATGAACTGAAGATTTTTCCAATTTTGAGGGTATTTGTACTGTCTCTCCTTTATAAGGATTCCTACGAAACTAGTACAGGTTGAGCTCCCATTGCAGGCTATCGCTCTTGGAAAAGGTCTACTTTCACAAAAATTGTAGGAAGTTAATGAGACTGCCACCCCTTACCAGATTGTGTTGAAATGGGCAATCGGCTATCAAAAAATGACTATGGTTATTACGGAAAGAAGACAGGGAGGCATAGAAAATACAATCACATATGCAGACAGAATGCTGGAATAAATGTTTCCCTGGAACACCAGGCTGCACACACATAAGTAGATTTTATTAGCGGTTGCTCTTACCAGTTACTGCTGCTGAGGTATATGATCCAGCTGCTAGCTGTTTGATCTTGTGCTGGTTGGTAAAAAACCTAATTAAATGAAATGTGGTCCTTTCCTCTGTGTCACCTAATCCCAACTGACCTTCGCTGTTACCTCCAGCAGCATACACATTTCCTTTTTCTGCATACAGAAAAGCAAATGTAATACATAGAATGAAGACATTCTCATCAACGGTAAAAAGTCAGAAAAACTGGAGCAAGTCATTTAATTTTCGATGGAAAAACATTACAGAAAAGTTGGGGTCTACTGCCCTGAAATATCCTCGAGTTGACATTAGCAGTGTCTGTTGTAGCTAGCAAGGAGGCTTTCCTGCACACGCTTGGATCAGAACTTTCTAACGGCCTTACATGTACTTAGACTGACTGCATTTCCCACCATTCTGGAGACTGATCTAAAAAGTAAATATAATTTGGAGTTCTGCAAGAGTTCTGAGAAAATGACTATTAGTAGCCCTGGCAGCCAGAAGAAGCTCCTTCCCCAAATAATGTATATTTTAAGATAAAGCAGGAGGAAAATGGTGAATGATGTCACAGGCAAGAAAACTGAAGTCTTATTAGTACGTAAATTAAAGCGATGCATAACTTGATAGTTTTGAGTACTGTGAATGAAATATATTTTTGCTCAGGTTTTTATAGAAATATATAGAAATATTATAGAAATATTTTTTAGAAATATTTTACTCATTTCAATATTTGAATCACTTTCGATTTAATTAACTAGGTCTTTATTTTGGTTTAGAATCTTAAAATTGAAGTTAAAACTGATGATTGATATCTTCAACTTAAGAGAACTTTAAGATTTATATTTTTAATTTTGTTATGTTTCACATCTAAAGTGTTCATCTATGATGAAAAAGATAAGGCCCATTAATAACACAAATCCAGACACAAATGTGATAAGCAACTGACATACAAATTATAAATGGCCCTAGCTATATAAATAGCCACAAATTATCTAGCCAGCGTGTACACTAAAAGTGACTAATATTACCCTGTGCAGTCTTGCATACACAACTGTTATTAAAATGTTCTGCTTTATTCTAATAGTCTTATTTACAGTGCTTAGGGTCTCCACATATATAAACCTCCTAATAATCAAACAATCCTCTTTATAACATTACTGCAAGCTAAAGGATTGCAACCAGAAAGATGTCTATTCCATTACATAAATTTTAGAAGCATGACAAGAATTTGCATCAACTCTCTGTATACTGTCTCTCTAAAAATTTATTTTTTAGTTTAAATTTACAGTTTGTTTATTTATAGCTTAATAAAGCAATTTGTCATTGAAATAGCAGACTACTTTGTCTAACCAAAATGCGACAAAATTTGAAGACTTGAAAACATTCAGTTCTATTATATTTACTCAAATATATAACTTCACACTAATAAAGATAAATTACTTGTCAAAGGCAAATTTGAGCACCGATATATAAAAAATACTAGTATACCTTTACAGGGCTTAAATGAAATATTGATAATTGTTAACCACACCTCAAATGCCAGCAAGAAATTTTTTCATCTGTCTGTTGCTAGCAAACTCCTATATAACATTATTTTATAAATGCATTGGCTCAGAATAAATCAAGTATTCAAAGAACTGGATATCAAACCCCCAAGTTTTAACAGTCCCATTTTCATTTATTTTTCCTTCCTCAACATTCCTGAGGTTCCTAATGTAATTTTGCATGAAAGCAAAGGAAGAAATCTATCTTTAATATGTATATAATATAGGTTACATACCTGTGTAAACTAAAGTGTGGTTTCTTCCACAAACAGCAAGTTTTGTTTTTTCTGGTTTTAAAGCTATGAATTAAAGCCAAACGGGGGGGAAAAGTTATAAACAAGCTGATAGCTGGTTCAACAACAAAATGTTCTATGCTCTAGAGGGAGCTCTTATTTTTTTCATATTTTTAACAGAATGATTACAAGATTCATTGCCCATTTAAACCTAGCACATGACTTATTAAATCAGGATTCCCCCAAGACAAGAAAACAGATGTAGACCTTAAAAACTTATAGCTGACACTCAGGTTAACTTGATGATGGCTACTTCATCCCAATGCCACATTCCCCAGAATTTACCATTTATGGGATATGCCTCAAAGAATATATCAAGTTGCAGGACAAAATGCATGCTTAAAGCTTAGTTTTCAGTAACAGTACTATTCTTTACTTCCTGTTATGCTTTTCCCACTATCTAAAATCTTTAAAATCATACCGTTCTTTTGTCTTATCATCCCTATCTTCCTTCATTATGCACAGCTACCCTTTTTGCTTGACTTTTGCTCTGCACTGCCCTCTTATTGACCACCAAACTCAATTGCCAAGACAGTCCTATCTGGACTAGTGCCTAAAATTTTTGCATATACCATCCTGTCTCAATTTCAGCTCAGTTACCACCCACCCACCGCATGTACTTCTCTGCAGTCTGGTCACTGTGAAAGACTGGGAATGTATTTGAGAGGAGTCAAGAGTTATTTTGTTGGGAAAGAGAGAATACAGAGGTGCCTTTTCTCCCATGGCAAGTGCACTCCATTTCAGAAACAGAAGAAAAAAATCTCACCGACTTTTCCATCCTCTCTCCAATTACTGATCGTTGCCAACAATTTACCTTCTCTCGGCCACGTCCATGTGCCCTATACAATGCTCTTAAACCAGCACTATTTTTACATAATGCATCTTTAATTGCTTTTCCACTGCACTAGTCCATGACAAAGCCAACAACCATCATTCCTTTCACAAACCCTTTTTCAGTCCTTCCAAATCAACTTTCATCAGCTCCATAACATTCAGATTAAAGTCCCTTTTACCTTCTACCAAGTAACTGAATAAATCTATCTACTTAAGCATGAACTGTCTTTGGTCTATCACACAGACACAAACATAAATTGTCCAAATTCAGGTTCCTGCCTATCCTATCCGACACCTACCACTACCACCAGGCTGGAACCGTAACACTTCCAATGTTGGCTTCCTGCTGTTTTATATCCCAAAACTCTGCCTCCAGCTTCAGAGATGATCTTAATCAGCTCTTCAGAAGCCTGTGCTCCCTAACCTTCCTCCCGCTTAGGCTAATCAATTGTATTTGGTGAGCCATGCTATATTTACAATGCTGCTGGCAATTTTTCATAACCAATTTCATTAGTCTCTAGTCAAGTCCCAGAAGATATTTTCTCAGAAAACATGCAGCCACAACCATTTGGCCCCAAGCAGAAACTGAAATGTGTCCTTGCAACCCCACTCCCAAAGCCAAGTGATGACTGAAAGTTGTGAGAAAAGCTCCAGGACTTTCTCCTGCTGTCTACTGCCAAGAGAAGAAAGATACCCCCCTTGTGACTTTTTTCAATGGATGCCAGGTCTGGTTTGAATTGCAGTCATCTTCTCTTCATCTTTTATTCTCCATTGCAATTTGACAGTAAAAAGAAAACTTGACACCCAATCCATTTAAGCCAAGGTAAGAATCAATCTCTCACATGGCTGACAGAAGATATGAACCTGAGAGTAGCTGCATTCTCCCTCTGAAGTGAAACAGAGAGAGGAGCAGATAAAGGACAGTAGAATAAACTAAATCAGGAAGAAAAGAGTTTGAACAAGCAGGATAATTTGTTTTTAACAGTAAGCTAACAGATCGATCTCCTGGCAGAAAGGATGAGGATAAACATTTACTGGTGGAAAGAAATGTGTTAATGGGATAGATCTGACTTGACATAAGCAAGGGGATAGGGAAAAAGTATTAACTTAGTTTTGGTTGACAAGAAAAAACCGGCTAGGAAAGATCAAGAAGATTAACAGTGCAATGAAAACATATTTTACAACACATGAAAGAATATGGACATTTCTTCTACTGCTTCATACAAATATATTAACATTTATGCCCCCTCGGGCACTTCTTATACTGGCTAAAAATGCAGCAGTACTTGTAGAAAGTTCCTGACAGATTTTTTCATTTATAAAGGTGACAAGACAAAAGTGATACAAAGGTTACACAATGCTGTTGGAAGTCTGATTTCTAACGCATAGACAATGCTGCAGAGACCAAGCATCTGATTAATGTCTTTGCAGTCACAATGAACATACGGTTTGTCAGAAAAGGCAAATATTACATAAAATGAGAGACCTCAGAAAAGACAGGATTCTATGTATCTGAAGTAATCTTCAGACACAAAAGGACCCAGAATCTGGAACTGATGGAAAAATCAATCAGGGATCTTTTTAAGCTACCTTTATGAGCTTGTGCAGTAATGTGCTACACAGGATGAGTAAAGAAGGCAGAATCAGTTATCTTGGAACTGCATCTTACAAAGTGCCTTTTCACAAGGGTCTCCTTTCAAAAAGACAAAAAAAGAAAAATTAAACAAACCTTTAACACATGTTGGTTTGCTGACAGTGTTCTTTGATCCTAGTCCTAATTGGCCCCAGTTGTTACTGCCGAACATGTATAGTTTACCATTCCCTGAAAAAAAATGCACAGTCAGAATCCATACAAATGTTTGAATACCTCATACAAGACAAGATGGTCATTCACACACTGTGCTATTTATTACTCCCTTTTTAATGTAAGGTTTAAGATTAGGCAATTCAATAATTAACGTCCTTGTGATTTTTCAGTAAAAAAGTAGTAATTGCATTGTTCAAGTAAGAAATCCCCAGCCAGAAGAAGGGACAAAAAGCAGAACAAACACCCTCTCCTTTAGTTACAGCACAGATAAAGTGCTCTTCAGAAAATAAAATGTGCTCTTGGACAGACCCTGCAGTTCAGAAACCACAGTATCTATAGGCCTACTTATAAAATAACAGCACATTTAACTGAGCACCCACATTTTCTACCCCAAAGACAGGAATGAATAATGCAGCTATATAATTAATACAAACACAAATTTGTAATATTCAGCTTATTTTATTGTTTGGGGGGGCTATTTCTTTTACCGCTAAATGTCTTCTCTTAAAGTGATTTACAAATTTGCACTTCTACAGAACATAGCTTCTGATAAATTTTCAGATGTGTTCACAAATTGTTACTCTGCACATAAAGAAGGAATGCATAAAAACACCATGCAGCCAGGGAGTTTTGTAAACCTAAATGCAAACATTAGATTACAAATCTTCAACAGGAGCAATGCTAGAATCGTATTTCAGAAACTGGTATGACGTGTCATTGAACTTGCAGGTTTGACCACTATAACAATGAACTGTTGTAATTCCGAATAACCGGTGTTTTTTGAAGAGGATGGTATATGAACAGATGAAACTTTTGTCATCAGGCATGCAAATTAGACAGCCAAAACTGACTACTGACAATACCTTAAAATGAATTAATTTTGTTTCATTTCAATTTTTAAAATTACCACCTTTGGTAAAGCTGTGAAGTTCACACCCAAAGATAAAACCCTTGTTCCAACAGAAATCTTTGCAAAACAATAGAAACTGATTTGTCAAAACAAACACCTTTTACAACTGTTAAAAGGAGTTTGTTTACTTTTGATGAAGTTCTGCAGAGCTTTGTGAGTTAGACTCCATCACGAGGCTGTCACATAAATAAACTTTGTCACCCCAGCCATCAACAATTATCACATGATCGCAATGCATAACAGCAATTCCACATAATAATGCCAAAATATTATGGCTGTTTGTACTTCAGTACTGTAGGTTGCCAGTGAAGGTTCTGAATCTGATTTACAGAGACTTTGAAATACGATATTGAAATGTTTAAAATATACCAAAAATACTTACTTTGTTAAAAAAAATCCATTTATTTTCTTAAATATAACCACGTAGTTAAAAAAACCAAACAAACCAACAACAACTAACAATAACTAGTACCTAAAGTCCCAATCAAATTGCTAGATTTGACAATTTTTGGAACATGGGGCTACATGTCAATATGACTTTCCAAGAAAGTTGGAAGGGAAGAAAGTCTGAGGTCAAGTCCACACTCATGGTGTTTTACTGATAGAATCATAGAATTGTTTAGGGTGGAACAGACCTTTAAGATCATCAAGTCCCACCGTTAACCTAGCACTGCCAAGTCCACCACTAAACCATGTCCCTAAGCGCCACATCTACACGTCTTTTAAATACCTCCAGGGATGGTAGCATTTATATCAACAGCCTGATTTTGATAATGCAATCACGTCAAAACGCATGCAGAGCTGTCCGTCACTGAGAGCAAAACGCACCTTAACAGAAAGAATTTTTATTAGCAAATGGCATCCTATATTGGTATATGCTTCCTTGTATCCTTGGTTTATACTTTTGAACTGCCTTTGTAAGACAGTAGTACTCCTGTGGGAATATGATGCCAAGCTGCCGTAATTCAATTTAAGCACAGTCTCTTTTATCCGTTCAAAATTCCAATAGGTCATGCTTTTCATCCTATAATCTGCTGTTTCTTATACCAGTCTTTAAATTCTCAGGCATTGCTTTGTAAGTCAAGGAGCTTAATAGATGAGAGGAATTTTTTTACATTCTTCTACAACTGAATGACAGCCTTTTATAATTTCAGGCTTCCAACGCTTCGCAATGTAGCAGAAAAAAAGAAAACTGGGAAGCAGGTAATTCAGACAGTGAATGAAAACTAATAGGCACTACAGAGGAACCTAAACAAATGCCTGTAATGAAGCAACATTTCTGGGTCTGTACAGCAAATCAGGTTTTGGAACAGACATGATGCAATCTAAGCTGGCCAGGAAACACCACAGAATTTTGTATGCAAATGGCCCTATTTTCACAGTTGCATGCTGAGATATCTCCAGTCATCACCACAGATGCACTGAAATGAGAACTAATTCAACAGCAGACAGATAGGCAAGGATCACATTTCAAAACTTTGCAAACTCTGATTGCGCTTGTCTTTTTGCTTCCACTTTGGTGCTAATGTACAGAGATTGTGGCCATCTGCCATCTGGAATGGCTGGCAGAGGACAGGTCCAGCAGAGTAAGATTATGACTCTGGGCAGCAGAAGGGAAACAACAGGATATAGAGAAAGGGACTACTAGGACTGTTTGGGTGATGAAAATATACTTCCAACACCAGTCTCCACCTTCATCCTCACACAAGACTGGAGTCTTTCTCCAAAGTATGTATGCATTGCCTTATCACCAGCAGATGTTTCACCAACATTAATTCAGGGCTATTAGGGAAGCCACAAGATGCTTACATCTTTAGGAACCGGGGATTTTGTGAGACACTTCAGGAAAAGAGCGTCTCCTAACCAGTACATTTCTCATATGAGTAGCTGCTATCACAACTGTGATTCCTGGGAACCCCATCTGTCATGTGCTCCCCTGGTTCATGAAGCGCTACTAAAGGCATTCATTCAGCAGCTGGGAAATACCAGCTGAAATCCTCGACATGCTTCGTGATAATAGCAGGCAGCCAAGTGTTCCTATCATCTATGTTTAAAGGTATGTTTTACATATTCCCCTCCTTGCTTTCTAAATTATATTAGTGTGGGAGGGAAATAAAATGGGGAGACAATGTACAGACTTTGAGAATTTATTACAAGATTCTGTCGAGAAGCTATACCTGAAGAAAACTTAAAAGCGAATATTTTGGACAGAGTATCATATGCCAGGCACCATGATTTTTTGTATTTATTTGTGCTATTTTGTGAATAAACTATGTTAACAGTTCATTTAAAATTCATATACAATTCAAATACATCTCATGAAAATGGGAGTGACATCAGTTTTGTTCGGCAAGTCACGATATTCTCAAAATAAAAGCTTTACTGAGCAATAAGAACAGTCATGCTTAGGACATTAGCATCACACAAACAAAACCAGCACAGTATGTTGCCTGCTCCTACACATATCAAAGATCAACACAAACATGTACTAATCCTTCTCATGTTCCCCTTGCAGCTGACGTAAAAGATACTGTGCCATGTTCTGATGGCCTGCTGGTAGGCAGAAAGAATAGAAGGAATCGGGCATCCAAAGACCTGGAGAGATTCCAAGGTCCTTTGGTGTAAATTGTTGAATGTTTAATGCCTTACAAAACTCAGAATTATGAGCATACTATCTTCTTGTGGTTCCATATGCACCTCTTTTCACTCCTTTTACACTTGGTAACTTCTTTCTTTCCTTCTACCCTCTTGCACTGGGGGCTTCACTTCTCTCCAGAGCCGAGTTCAGAAAACGTGTCTTCCGTCATCGTCATTTTCCCCCTTGTGAACAGGATCAGTCTCTTTGATCAAATGTGGGCAAGCTGCCTAGGATATTCTAATCAAGGCAAATAAACAATAAGACAGCTATTAACTTTTAAGTGTTTTGTAGAAAAGAAAATTAATGGAAAAGTATTGGGAGGAGATTTTTAAAAATATGCATAATGTCACTTATTTCACACCAACTCCCAAGAGGATGAATAAATTGCCTTCCAAAGCCTGCAGTTATAAAAGATGCAGGGAGTGGACTGTCAGTATTCTTGGGCCAAAAAATATAGAAATGGGGCAAGAAACGTTATTAAATATATTACAAGTGATGCCGGAAGGTATACTGCTTATGACTCCATTAAAGAACTAAAGATGACAACTGCTTAAAAGAATTCCTGCTTGAGTATTTTAATGAAGATTGTGCTAAAGGTAGAGAGCAAATGAATAAAGAAACACAAGTTTCAATCCCCAACTCCAAAACTGGAGGAGGAAACGTTTCTCTGACTAGCTCAGCAAGCCAACTCAAAGTCAGCAAGTAACTATCACTGGTCCTTTCTATTCCAACATACAGCCACAGTATGTAAATAAAATTTTGGACTCTAACTCCTGACCTGGAAAGCCAAAGAACAGAGTGTTTTATATTTACTTTACACTTTTCCTCCTAAAAGTCATGTGGGAATACTGATGCTGGATTAGATTAAAGAAGTATTTGAAAATTTCTTAGTATTTTATTTGAATGCTAAATATTAGTTCCTGTACATTTTCTTCGTTTGCATTCAGTCAAGATTCAGTGCTAGATGTAGCTGTCTTTCCTGCCTCAAACCAGCTTTAAGGCATGTTTTGTATCAGTTTGGGTGATTGTTTTACTTATGATTGTTGAGACATGTTAGTGTAAAACTGATATACTTCTATCAGGTTTGAATCTACCTCATATTCCCACTGTCCCCTACATACATAGGTCCCACTACCTCTTCCAGGGGGTGGGGAAAAAAAAAAGGAGGGGGGAATTTTGTGACCTGTAAATAAAGACTGAAAATAAAATGAAACATGCATTGACACACACCTGCTTGAGATACTTTTCCTTTCTCAGTGATGTTTGTCTTTTATCTCTTCCAGGTCACATTCAGCTGGATTTCAAGAAGCTCCTGGTTTCCCACAAGGTCTGTACCCTTCTCAGTAAACTCATTATCGGCATGCACTTCTGGAGCTTTTATTCCAGGTGTTACTGCAGTTCAGTGTCATTCACCAAGGGCTGTAATTCCACTGTATCATCCAACTCCATCTAACAGCAGAAATGTGCGGTGCACACGGGCATGCACAGGTGTGAAGGACAAATGAGGAAAAAAGATTTTCCGTTTCCCCTTCTTCACTTTTTTGTACAACGCTTGCGGTTTCTCTACCTTTGCTTGTTGTTGATCAGTATTTTACCCTCACTTTTGCCTCTACTTTACAATGTCCCAGAAAACCTTTTGGTACCAAAGAAATTCTGTACTCATGCTTCTACAGTTCCTTCTCCTCAAAAGCTTTGAGAAAATAAAGATCTGATTATGTAGAAGTTTCCCTGGTGACATATCTGCACACTACAACAGCAAAAGCCAGCTACAGAGACATTTCTGAAACATGCTGTATATCTTAAAATAACAGGGAGAAGGGGAGATAGTAGAGAAACGGTGCTGCATGCAAACCTATGCAAGTTGACTTCTTCAAAAGCTTTATCTAAGTGGCCACTGTTACAGTGACAAGGGAATTAGAGGATTGTTGCTGATTAGGGTAACAGTGCTGGCACAGGCACATGCTGGGGGAACTCGAGGCAATTTAAATTGACTAGTCTAAACCAAGAATTGTACTCATGTTATTTCAAACTGGGTGTGGGCATACAAAAGGATATATAAAAAAAAAAATTTCAAAAGGAAAATTTCACAGTGCCCCAGGTTATATTCTGATTAATTTTATGCAACAGGCAATTTAATAAACTGGTTCAATCCAAGAAAAAGTGTCAAGTTTTGTTCAAAACACAAACTATTCACAGATAATTCATCTTCTATGAAGTTAGGCTTGAAAAATTCATCATACAATTTCACTTCAAGATGTTCTGCAGTCCGTGAAATCTACACTCTTCTTTTATCATGCCTGGAATTGTTCATTCTAAAAATCCAGCATCTTCAACCTTGCTTGGGGACATAGCAAGAAACCCTCAAGAAATTATTTAATAAGCAATGCCCAAATGGGCATTGATGAGGAATAAATACATTCCAATAAAAAAAGCCCTGAAAATATGCATATAAACTTCATAACAACAAAGTCTTATTTTCTATCAGCAGTTGATTGTCAATACAATCGACACACGTGCTCATCAACAAAAGAGTAGTCCCTTCCACGTAAAATAAATTGAACAAGTTCTTCAATGAGTATTGCTTCTATTATCTCAAAAAAATGAAAATGAACATAAATACTGCTCACTGTATTGCATCTGAGCTTCTTTGAATGCTTTTGCAATTTATTTCTGATTTTAGTAGGATTTTCTGAAGTTTTTTGAGTTGCCCTTTCAAGGGTTATTTTCAGTTGACAGTTAACGGTAATTCAAATCTAAATTTCAGAGATACAATTTTATCTGTTGTTTCAGGCAGATTCCTAGTGAACTTGTTGACTGTGTTCAACAGATACTGTTTACTTCCATGATAGAAACCTCTATATTTAAGATTGTCTACTAAATAACTGTCAGATTCACAGGAAACATTCAAGCTGAACAAAGTCATGCTTACTTTAAATCCAGTGTGATACGTTCAGTTATTATCGATTCACTCACGACAGTTCTTGGGCATGCCTCATGAAAACCTTCAGTGACCTCACACTAACTTCAAAGGCATCCAATAGCCCCCACAGAAGAGTACCCTCTCCTCTCCACAACCCCTTTTGATATATTACCTCAGGATTCAAATAAGAATCATAACTTTCCAAGCTGTCCAAATATATAACCTTTTATCATATACTCCATTTCCAATACTGACCTGTAACAATAGCAGTATGTTCATCTCCACATGATATATGTACAGGCTTGTCATTTTTGAACCAGAACTTGCTAGGAATATCTTCTGCAAATTTGCTTTTTCCAAATGTGAAAACAGCACCTGATTCTAAAACACAAAAAGACAAGGTCAATTTTAGTGAAAACAAATTTTGCCTCATACATTTTGAAATAGTCATTTCCTATTAATTCAATTGCACATTTTAGTTTCCCATCTTCTTCTTTTTTTAAAAAATGGCTGAAACATTTTCTTCTATTCTGTTTCACCAAGACTACTTCATTTTCAGGTTCACATCATAGTCCTTCTGATTATTCTTAGCCTCCATGAATTTCCCAACAGAATGCATATTGTTGCTGGCATATTGTGTTCTGAGGATACTGTACTGGGTTTGCGTGGCAAGGTTTTGGTAGTGGGGTGGTTACAGGGGTGGCTTCTGTGAGAAGCTGCTAGAAGCTTCCCCCATGCCCGACAGAGCCAATGCCAGCCGGCTCCAAGACGGACCCTCTGCTGGCCAAGGCCGAGCCCATCAGCGATGGTGGTAGCGTCTCTGTGACAACGTATTTAAGAAGGGGAGAAAACTTCTGCGCAACAGCAGCCGGGAGAGAGAGGAGTGAGAAATATGTGAGAGAAACAACTCTGCAGACACCAAGGTCAGTTAAAAAAGAAGGGGAGAAGGTGCCTCAGGAGCCGGAGCAGAGATTCCCCTGCAGCCTGTGGAGAAGACCATGATGAGGCAGGCTGTCCCCCCGCAGCCCGTGAAGGTCCATGGTGGAGCAGATATCCACCTGCAGTCCGTGGAGGACCCCATGCTGAAGCAGGTGGATGTGCCCAAAGGAGGCTGTGACCCCGTGGGAAGCCCATGCTGGAGCAGTTCGTGAAGAACTGCAGCCTGTGGGAAGGACTCACATTGGAGAAGTTTGTGGAGGACTGTCTCCTGTGGGTGGGACCCCATGCTGGAGCAGGGGAAGAGAGCGAGGAGGAAGGATCAGCAGAGACAACATGTGATGAACTGACCGCAACCCCCATTCCCTGTCCCGCTGTGCCGCTCGGGGGGAGGAGGCAGAGAAAATCGGGAGTGAAGTTGAGCCTGGGAAGAAGGGAGGCGTGGGGGGAAGGTGTTTTAAGATTTGGTTTTACTTCTTATTACTCTACTCTGATTTTTAATTGGCAATAAGTTAAATTAATTTCCTCGAGCCGAGTCTGTTTTGCTTGTGACAGTAATCAGTGAGTGATCTCCCTTACCTTATCTCGACCCATGAGCCTTTTGTTGTACTTTTCTCTACCTGTCCAGTTGAGGAGGGGGAGTAATAGAGCAGCTTGGTGGGCACCTGGCATCCAGCCAGGGTCAACCCACCACAGATACAATAATTTGTTTTAAAGTACACTAATGTACTTTATCACTACCCTCTAAGAAAAACTACTAGGTGCGTAAAAGAAAGAAAAAAGAACTCTGAATAACTGCCCCCAGAAGGTAAAATAAAAAGCTCATCCTGAAAGCAGATTGAGACAAAGAGTTCTCACTTATGTTTATACTTGAATTCAAACACGTTTTCCAAATTGGATTAGAGAGAGAGACACACACACACTGTAAAGAGGTGACAGGCTCCAAACTGACCACTCTTCCTCACCCATCTGAAAAGATACATGTGCTCTAAAAATGGCCCCCTAAAATCAAAACTCTTAGCCTTCAAAACATGGGTTGACACAACTGTCTTTGACCATAAAACCACGATCTAAAAACCTCAAACAAAAACACCCCCTCAAAAAATGCAGACAACTCTTCCACCCTTGTAATCTGTCTAGTTGTCTCAATTCTTCCTACTTTCAAAAGTGTCAGCACTGTTGTTTTAAAACATAAAATGTTAACTATTCATTCACCTTTTGGTCAAGCATGTGGCTTGACACAGAAAATGTTAATTCTACAGGAAAATAAATGACCTCACAAGTTAAATAATTTGCCAAAAGCCATGCAGACAATGTGGCAAAGCACAATTACACCTTGTATTTTAAAATGTCAAAACTTGTGCTTTAAGCACCGAACCATTCTTTAGAAAAGAAAACAAAGAAAAAACCCAAACCTTTTCTTTGCAGACTTTCTGTTAACATGTAAGCTATGATAGCAAAAATACAGTAACATTAGACTGTCTCTGTAAAACTATATATAATTTGATAGTAACATTGTTTCATTGAAAATAAATACACTGAGATGTTTCATTCTCATCAGTACTCAGCACCCCAGCTCCAAAACCCAAAGTTCTCTCCTACACTGTAAATTTGATATTCACTTTGAAATGATTCTTTAATACACAAGTTTCCCATATTTGCAAATGACATCTTATTTTATGTACCGTGTTCAGCAGCCATGTATAGAATTGTATGTACTGCCTCTCTAGATGTGTTTCACCGTTTTATTATAAACAAGCCTTTGTGCAGTCAGATTTAAAGAAAGGGCACACCTACAACCATAGACATCCTAAAAGGCATCTGAAAACATGATTTTGTTTTAAGTTTTACTCTCCAGCCAGCCAGCCATGCTGCATATTCAAGCATGCTTACAGTGATGTCTTTGGCACTCGTGCCAAAGTGGAGCTCTCTGGTTAATTTCTTTTTCTTTCAGAAGCATTAACATGAAAAAATATCTATATTTGTAATTCAATGTATACAAAAACCAGACAACTTAATTCACAAATGTCCTTCGTATCTCATTAATTTCACAACTGAAACCTAAGCCGCCAGTTTGGAAATTAGATCCTACCAATTCATAAAATTAAATCCCACAGAACATAAGGGAGGTTTTTGCTGTCTGGGCACCGAGCAAATGTTTGAAAACTACAAACCACGGGCCAAAACTTATTTATTAACTGAAAAAGTCTGTCTGCTTAACACTGCAGCACTGTACCATGCCGGTGACGACAGCAAGGTTGCCCCGTCTAATCTCTGACGTCAGCATACGTGTTTCCCCCCAGACGCCGG
>NW_008795695.1:16534339-16580427 GCF_000699145.1 Aptenodytes forsteri | reverse complement strand
TGTCCGCGCCTCCTAGTGTGCGGTGAGCACAGACCGTCCACGGAACGCCAGACGGGGGCTCACGGGTGCTGAAAGGAGGGAAGAATCGCCTCCCTTGAAGGCCCCTTGTGAGTCTCATCTCCAGCGGAGCTTTGCCTTCCTGACACCATCCCTACGTGCCTGGGCATCGTTTCTGTGTCCCTCCTCTGTAGCCTGTCCCTGCCTCCGGCTCCTGTAGCAGCCATCTCACGCTGGGGCTCTGCCTTGAGCTCCCTGCTTAGCCAAGCCAGGCTCCTGACACATCTGCTTGCTTTGCTGAGTGCTTGGGGGTGCTGCCCTACCTTGGATGGATGAACAGAACATAACTCAGGAACTTTGTTGCTACTGGGATTCTGCTGTCCTAAAAGACAAGCTTCCTCTGTTTGATGGTCTCTGTGGTTCACCAGGGTGTCCCTGTAAAGTCTTCTGGTCGAGTGCATGAGAAGAGGTTCAAGCTTCCACCCAGCCAGGGACACTTAGGTGATGGCAGTTGTGCAGACCCCACTGGAATGAGTCCAGGGGCTTGTAGCCTTTTAACCGTATTTAATATGCAGTGCCAAACTCCCAGTGGTGCTTTCCCCCCTCCAGAAAAAATCTATGGTCGTTTCTGGATTTCCATTTTCTTGCTATTCCACTGTGTTTCAGATATGCCAGGTCATCCCTTGCTGAAAGAAAAAGGTCTTGCTTTCAGGATGATGTACTGCAATAGAGGCTGCAGCTGGCAGCCTGGACAACCAATTTAAGCCTTGTTTTATGCAGAGTTTAATCAATACAGTTGTTGGTGCATAAGATGAGGTATCCATGTAAGTACACACAAAGAAGGGTGGCCACATTCTCAAAAGTGACCAGAAAGTCTTTGTGATTTTTGGCCCTACGTGAGGCAGGGATTTCATCTCTTTGAACCCCTTTGTCCCTCTGATGCTTTCTGCCCTAACTGCTTCTCCTAAGTCTGGAGCGAGGGGATATCCAGCAAAAGCTGTTCAAAATAAAACTGAACAAACATTGTTCCACAAAGTGATGCCTGAGATTGTAGTTGCCAGATACTGTGGATGCCAAGAATATAAAAGGGTTATGAGGCAATTAGACAGATGCATGGGAAGAAGATGTCAGCAACAGGGTTTTGGTTTCTGTGACTGTGAGATTGTATTTGAAGATCAACATCTGGTTGGGAGAGATGGGAGACACCTTACTAGGTGGGACAAATGTATCTCTGCCAGTAGGATGGCTGACCTGGTAAGGAGGTCTTTGAACAAGGAATGATGGGAGAAGGAGAGAGTTACCAGCAGTGCCTGCAAGTGGCTGGATGCTGAGCTCCTGGAAGTCGTCGTTGGCCACCACAGAGTGCAGGATGGACTGGAAAGGCTGTTTATAGAGTGGGTGTCTGGCATTGGTTTTGGACAACCACCGCACGCAGATGAAGCAGAAGTCGTGTTGGCAGAGGTCCAGTTATGCCACATTGTCCCAGGTGTCCAAGCAGATGTACCACTGGAAGATGCAGCTGTGGTCATGGCGGGCTGCAGCAGGTTGGAGAGAGCTGCAGGGGAGGAGCTGCTCCCCTCTGAGGTGCCCCAGCTGCTGAAGCCCCACTCTGCAAAAGAGAGGCACCAAGGTCAGGCCCTTCCTCAGGCCAGGGGGTCAGGGAGCACATGAGCTGTGAAAGGACATTGACCTCCCAAGGTGTTTTTTTCAGGTTGAAAGGAAGCAGCATGGGCATTATTGCTGCACCACCCCACAGCCACTGCTGCATAAATGCTTTTCTTGCCTTTTTCTACCCTGACTGCTGCTTCCCCTCAAGAAAGGAGGTGTCAAGGGTCAGTCTCCTGCCAGCTTAGCGAGGAGAGAGGCCTTATGTTCATATTAGATGACTATTGATATGACTATCAATATCCTTCCATTATCCTAATCTACTTTTCTCTTACACTACATTATTCTCTCTTCACCAGTGTGTCTCAACCCATGTACTACTATTGCTCCGTTTTCAATACCAAGCCCTGGAATATAGAAATATGCCAAACCAATTCAATCCTGATTTCAACATTGAAGCATTTTATGGTGTTGAGATGAGTGAGTCAGTTTTTCACATGGTAGCACATTGAGTCCTGGCAGCTCAGGGGCAGCTAGCAGGAACAGGGGGTGGCTCCGGGGCTCCACACTGAGAGATGCTGCTGTCACCCCACACATAAGAGAAGTGCATTGCACCAACAGCAATGCCAACACCGGTCCGACTCTCCCCCCCGCCAGGCGCTGCTGCTCGCTCACAGGACCTTACGAGGGAATTGGTTCATGTGGGAACTGGGGTTGGGCAGTCCCTGTCCCGGGATGACCTGATAAAGGCGCACTGGCACTGTCCCCTCTCTGCGGGGCTGCAGGATGAGGCTGGGGGCCTTGGCACATCAACCACGTTTCCTTTCCCCTCCGTCTTTTCTCCTGGGTACCACCAGTGGCACACGCTCAGCCCCCAGGGGCTGGGCTTGAAGGCCATGAGAGTCATTTCCCAGAGAAGGGCAACCAAGAGGGAAGCCGTGGCCCGGCTTTTTTCTCTATGTGCAGTTCTTCTGGCTTTTTCATTCCCATTAATTTCTGTTGGGTTTTGCTTCTCCCTGACATTTCCCCTGGCAACTGCTGCATTTTCCAAGTATCTCAGGGTTGGCTTGGCATGAGGGGTCCTGAACAAATCCTACCAAGAGCTATCACCCTGCCTTTCATGGCAGTCTCTCTGGGGAAGTAAGTTTTTTTTTTCAATGTGTTTTAATTATATCATCCTCACATTGCAATTTCGACATATCACCGTCTCTGATAGATATGCCATCACCTTGATTTATACAAGTACGCTTCTCCTTATACAGAGGAGGAAATGAGAAAGTAATGGCCATATTTCAAAACCGCCTGCAGTGCAGGTGGCATAAAATCTTATCTGACAATTATATTTGAAGGTAGAAATTTAAATGAAATCACTTTAATATTTAGCAATTGACCAACATCAGATGATACAGCAAGCAATTTAACATAAGGAGGCATGCAGGCAGCAATATTTAAGTTTCTGGGCCTCACTGAGGGCTTTTTAATGCTACCATAGCACAATTGAAAACTTGGTCCAAAACTCCTCCAGCAATATATACGTTTTTTAATGTAGCCCATCTCCCATCTTGTCCGGGCCCTGAGGGCACAAATAAGCCTTAATGGCCCTGCCCAGCCTGATACCCGTGGGCCCAGGACCCTCATTTTGGCTCAGCGCGGGGCCATCCGGCCCTGCCCAGGCCATTCTAGGGCCGGGGAGCCCCCCACGGTCGCAGTCCCGTCCCCAAGGGAGCCACCCTGCTCATGCTGCACCCTGACAAATCTTCTTTTGCCTTTTTCTGCTAGCACATGCTCCTGTACAAATATTTAACAAACACAAAATTGCTACGAAATGGTGTTGACACAGGTATGATATGATGGGCCCACACAGAAGAGCACAAACTGCGCGTGGTGCAATGGGCCCTGTGAGAAATCTCTATCTGTAGAGTTTGACCAAGGAAAAGCTTCAGTGTCAGCCCCCGCCAGGCCCAGCCCTGGCTGGGGCAGCCAAAGCAAAGACTTTGGTTCTTGGTTTTCCCTCCTTTGCACAGCAGCACAGCTCGCTCTCTGCTTCATACACCTCCGTTTCTGTTAACTTTATTTGCGGGACTGAGAGAAGTCTAATGCGAACAGAAGATGCTGTTTCACATGAGGAATTTCTTCAGTGCTGCAAAACTAACATGGACCAGCAAGCAGCTGCTGCGACATTTTTGGTAAGCTTATCCTTTAGTTTTGTCCGGTGTTCAGTGCCATTTAGTCAGAAGCCTGGAGACAAAAGCTGTTGAATCCTGTGAAGGAGTGAGTGTTTCAGAGAAAGGCACTTTTTTTCGCATTTTTAGTGCCCTTTTGCCTCCTGAGGCAGAAAGCTCAGCGTCTTTGGGAGACTGGAGGTTTTTCCCTTTTAATGTTTGCGAAATGCTGTTAATTCTTTCTGTGGGATTTAGCAGCAAAGTCAAGAAGGAATGTTTCTTCTTGAGGTCAGTGTACATTGCAGGTACTGTAATCAATGAATAACTATCTGAATAAAATACAGGAAATTCTTGTGCATTTAGACAGTTATCATGGCCAGTACTGGGGGGGGGGGGAAGTTGTCTCCTTGAAGCTGCAAGGTGAATCTCCACTTCGGGATTTTTTTGTCTCTATATACAATGGAGGCATGCAGGAAAAGTGTGATGTGATACAACATTCAAAGTTAGCCAGGTAGACCTGGCTCTGTGACCTGGCTTTGGGTTCTTTCTTCAGCCACATAGACGTGCCTGTCCCCTGTGCCTTCAGAAAAGTACCTGTATGACAGTTTTCAGTAAGCTGCTTCTCATTTTTATTTATCATTTCTACATTACATCAGATGAAAACCAAATGTTTTCCAAGTTCTGTGATTTCTTTGCTACAGTTTTAAAGTGGTCCTGAAGCCTGGGTGATGATTTTTTTTATGGATTTTGGATTTTCACTGCTGGCAATTGGTGGGAGCTTTCTCTGGTTAGCAGAGATGATAGACAAGCAAGTTTGGAAAACAACTGCAGTAAAGCTGGTTTTCCAATAAAGTCATCCAATTCATTAAGCTCCCCACATAATGTTGTTTTTTATTTTTAGGGTTTTTTTAACATTGTATCATAATGTTGGCATAAGCTATCACCACTGTATATGAGCATTACGAGTTAAGCACGCTGTGGTTGATATTGCAGGATAACCTAATACCTATCAGTCTGTGCTAATAGTCCAAAGTAATTGCTGTCCCTGCTCAGAAGGGAATAAGCCAACTGTTTGACCTTGCAATTCTGCCTGTTACATTTTAACTTTGGTATGTTGTCTCATGCTCCTTCTCTGGAATTTATTAGTCCACTTCTGCCTCTTTTTCAGAGGATGTGGTCAACAGGGAAGGGAGCAGATTTCTTGAAGGTCATAGCAATAAAACAGAATCATCATGGGAACATAGAGGTCAGGAGCAGACCTCTGGTCCAACTTTCTGCTTGTAGCCCGACAACAGCATACGAGGTCAGCTATGTCTTTGCTTAGCCACATCTTGAAAATCTCCAAGGATGGTAATTCCAAATCCTCTCTGGGTAACCAATTTTAGTGCTTCACTATCTACCAGTGCAGAAATTAGTGGTGGATATTTCTCAGTCCACTTCTCAATATTGCCAAGTGGTAAAACAAGACCCATGAATGGAAGTTCCTGCTTGGCAGGTTGAGATTAGACAATCTCTAACTCCCTGGAAGGAATTGTAGGCTGCAATTAGAAACTCGAGGAGCAGCATCAAAGCTGCTCTGGGAACAACGCAGCGAAGGAGAGTAGAGTGACCAAGCAGCAAAAAATTGCATAGATTTTAAAACAGGACAAGTATTTTTTTGTTCCCCCAAACTGGATAGAGTAGCAAATTCCTATTCTGAAAAATAATAACAATAAAAAGTCACAGTTATGAAACTAATTTCTTTCACATTATACACATTGAAGTTAGAGCCAACCCCTTGAATATCAACTAAGAGCCTTGGTATTCAAGGCTGGATTTCAGTAGCTTGCCTTGGTAGGCCATTTTTCATGCTATGGTGGAAGCTACCTGACCTACGAATGCCCAGCTTTTCTTATAATGTCAGGTATATTCTATTCTGCAGCTGTTGAATATAGAAGTACAGGAAATCATTTTGCTACCTCTGTAACTCCCACTTCAAATTCAAAAATGGGGCATTTGGATGCTTCCTAACTGTTTCTAGGTTGTTTACCTCAGGTTGGAGGCAAGCATGGGAACAGAAGGATAACACTTACAGCAAAATATGTAACTTTATTTTATTAATGATTGTAATGCTGTGAAGATTAGTCTTTATGGCTTGGAAATGTGCATTATTATTTTAAATGGTACTGCCACAAATATTTGTTACTGAAGTCACACATACAGTTTAGATTGTATTTCACTTAAGAATCAATTTTCAGAGACACTCTAAGAAAATACACAGGCAACATTACTCTAAACTTAGAAAACAAAAAATCCACTCCTTTATCTGCATCGTGCTACAGAAAAGTCCTTCCCTCCTGCAGTTTGGGGGCCTGTGCAGAGACCAGACTCTGATGGTGCACATTGATGGGAATCTTTGTGGTGCTTTGTGCTTAGCTTAGCGGTGGACCCTCTGGCAGTCTGCATAATCTCTGGAGCACATTGCCCTGATATATGACAGCATTTACTGATTTCCAGCAATATTAATCTGCAGGACATCTGCATGGACTACTTCTTCATATATTCTCTGTGTTTCTGCTGTTACACATAATCCTTTTCACTGTGAAAAAAGTCTTCTTAGTAATGGCAGTGGCATAATGTGTATCTAAAGCACTTTTAAGGTGTCCAGAAGGAAAACACACAGCATTTAGATATCTTCAGTTAAAGAAAAAATTCTGCTACATGATTTGAAAAGTTGTGCAGTTTGTGCTGTGATGTCAAACGGACAGTAATAGTGTGTGGTACCATTCCCGTAAGAGCTGCTCTCTTCCTCCAGTTCCAGTTGGAGCCTATGCGACCAAATTCTATAGAAAAAGTCTTTCCCTCCAGATTTAACTAATATAACACCAAAATCTTTAGAAGCCATAATAGGCCTATCCACTACCAGGGCTTTTATTCATTGGAATTAACAGAAAAATGAACAGAAATTCTACTTTTTCCCCTGAATATTCCTAGCTGTGGGTTCCAGAGCTTGGCAATTGGCAGGTGCTTTAACTGAGCCTGGCCTCAAAGGAGAGCTAAAGGGAAGCCTACTTGGAAATACTAAAGTGGTAGCTGCACTCAGTCCATTTGTTTGCATTGCTTTGGTTTCTATTCCATCAGATCAGTCTAAAAATGCTGCCTTTAGTTAAAAAGACATGTTTAGCTTGTACCCATCCAAACCTTAGCAAGAGTACAGTGCAGACTGTGTTATGCTAAGGAGGGCTGTAGACAGTGCCAGGGAAGGGGCTAAGCTGCCACTCTCGCTTACTAATCTTAAGCCTGTGGAAACACGGGCTTGGACGTGACTTTCATTAAGACACCTCATCTAAGCTAGAGGAAATTCATTAGATCATGTAACTTCTGTGGGTGATTATCAACATCCAATTTCATAGAATCATACAATCATAGAATCATTAAGGTTGGAAAAGACCTCTAAGATCATCGAGTCCAACCGTTCATGTGATTCTGAAGTCATAAATCTGTCTGGAGGCCAGAATACACTGAATAAATACACTGCACATGCCCAGAACATCTCTTGTGTGGTAGGAGAAGGACCAGAGCACATGGCTATTTTGTTGGGATTTTTTACCCTCTTCCCTAGTGTAATCAAGAGATTTCATACACCTTTATAGAAATGCCACCGTTTGTATTGTGTATTGTTGTGTACTGGGGTGTATTGTTCCACCTCCACGGTGGAACATGGAAAGTGTCTACTCATCCACAAAGCATGAAGGAAGGAGAAAGAGCATCAAGATCAGTTCCTCGTATTCTGTGCCCCCAAAGGGCAGCGTTGTGGTCTATGCGTAAGCCATTTCACCAAGCCCTGAGTGTCTTTATGCATTTGGGTTTATTTGATTAGGCAGCATGCAGTCAAGTCTTATGCATATCAGAAGGCAAAAGAAACTACATCTAATGTACAGTTTATAATACAATTTGAGACACGGTTATAGTGGTGATAGATATAGCGCATAGTGGCATGTTGTGTCTGTCTGACAGTAATTAACACAGTCCATCAAGCTGATCCAGCTGGGTCAAAGGAGGGGAGTGGGAGAGATTTCAGCTGCTTGCTCATTGGCTTTAGGATGAGTACAATTTAGTGTCGAATGACAAAAAGCGTCTATTTTTTGCTCTTTTGACACAGGTATGGGCCAGCAGCTCAAATGAATGTTCATCTGAAAGGTCGTGACCTCCTTACTCTACAGAACTACACAACAAATGAGCTGAAGTATTTGCTGTGGATGGCCTCAGATTTGAAACAAAGGATAAAGCACAAAGGAGAGGTAAAATGCTTTAACTGTCATTTAGGTCACTCAGATGTTGAAATGAATATTGTTCTGAAGAGTATTGGGAATGAGCCATTCAGCTGTCTTGTTCTAAACAACATCACCTGAACTCTTAAATACTGTAAATCATGTGCTACAAATCAAAGAGCCTTCCTGTAAAGTGTTCAGAGATATTCTTTAAATACTTCAGAGAACTTCGCAAGTGAAAAGGTTAAACAGCTTTGCACAGTTAACTCCCTGTTGTTGGCTAACCCCTTCCATCGACACATGGTGTACGTGCAGCGCTAAATGTAGGAAATGGAAGACACTTCCCTGCATGGGATTAAATTAGTATCAGAGTTCTCCTTAATGCTAGCTCAAATTGAGTGCCAAAATGCAGTTGCTTTTTGCCCCTAGAATGACTTCTTTCCCTTTAACCTTTCCACTGCTAATAAATTCCTTGAAGGGCAGGAGAACAAAGCTATGGTTAAAAAAACACCTGTGTAACTTTTCTAATGCTGAATCAAAATGTGAAAGAAGTATTTCACACTGTAAAGTGTATAATGACTATAAAATTGAAATGCCTTCAATTTTCATATTCCAGTATTTGCCTCTGATGCAAGGAAAATCTTTGGCCATGATTTTTGAGAAGAGAAGCACAAGAACAAGATTATCTGCAGAAACAGGTAGGTCTAAGCAATGGCACAGCCAGATTTTATATGAAATCATATACTGTGAGGATGTACTGAAAAACACTGCATAATTTTGTATTTAGCAATTTCTACTCAGGAGAAACCTAAAGTTTGAAAGCAAAAATAGGAAAAGAATGGTAGCTAAATGTGTTTCACCTTGCATATTAATTTCACAAGCACATGCCTTTCGTCACCGAAATTTCGCCAGATCATTCCAAAACATGATAGATCAGAAATAAAGTAACAGGCAGAAGTAAGCATTTCAGGTGTAAGCGCCTAGTTGTACTGGCAAGATGCAAGATTTCCTAACATCTATTTTAGTAAGCGTCACAAATTTAATTCCATGCAAGCTCTAATAAATATTTTTCTAATGTATTATCCACTACCATTGTCACATTTCAGAGTGTGTTTAGACTGGGAATCGTAGTAATGCCTTGATATAAATTAGGGAAAAAAAAAATTAACATGATTACCTACAGGGGAAGATAACTTGATGGAGACTCTAGGGTATTAGCCTAATAAGACCAGGCACTGGAACATTATCCTTTTAGGATACAGTCCTGCAAACACTGAAACACGTGCATAGCTTTATTTACATGGTAGTTGTTGTGAAGTCAGTGGGACTGCTGAAATAAATCATTCACGTGCTTGCATTTTAGCAAGGAATAACTATGAATTGGTGACTGTCTTATGGGTACATTTTTACACATTAAGGAAGGAGAAGCCTGCCCTTCTCACATTTAAATTGACCCAGCATCCCTTAGGCTGACTTCTCCCTGGTGAAGGGACAGGAAACTTGTTGAGTATTCACATATCTTTAGAAGGTGTAAGGGAGAAAGTAAAAATAATGGAAGGAAGAAGCAGATATGTTATCTGCAAGCATTTCTGAATTTGCCTTTGTATCCTCTGGCATAGCCAGTTACCTGCTGATCCTGGTCTTTATGTAGAATTGTTGCTGCTTTCTGTTTTCTCCAGATAAGCAGGACTTACAAATGGGTTTCTCTTGTGCATTCCCTCTCTGTGAAGACCACCCACCTTTTAATTCCGGAGTTTTTAGTCCAGTTTCTAGTTGCCTGCCACACTGGTATATGGGCAGGTAATGACGAATTCTCTGAATCTGTTTATCCTTCGTGCTTCTATATTCAGAGGGAAGCACTATTTAGTCCTTGGCTTTTGAAGGCTTATGGAAGGGGGAAGCTCAGGAAAGTTCAAATGAATTAACTCAAGGATGGGAGTTAATGCACATAAATTCATCCAAGAGGGATTAAGCTCCAGTGAAATAAAACCAATTTATTTCTGAGTGAGAGCTTCCACAAGGGAGTTTAAGGCAGTTTAACTTCTGTGCATTAACTTCACACCTTCAGTTAATTGGTCTTAAGTCCCCTAAGCCTAAGACTTTGTTTCAAAGGCAGACTCAAGTTTTTTCTGTCCATGGAAACTCTATACATTTCAGCTGCTTTTTAACATACATGATTTCTCCCTTGGAATTTCTAACTCAAAACAAATGTGGGGTCACATGTGTTCCTTTTAGCTAAATAAGCTAATTTAATACCAATTTTCTAATGTCCAGTGAAAGTGGACGTTGAAGTGGATTGGAGTGTTTATTTATAAAATACCTGAGCCATCTCAAATAGCATTTCCCACGAGTTGCACCTTCAATATGTTGAAAGAGATCACTTGTGGGACAAGGTTCTGGTGATGAGATTAGTCTAAACAAACTTTGCAACTCTCAGGAACAACTAGATGAAAATCAATGGGTTTCATTATAAAGGAGTAGAGACTTGGAAAGCACTGGTTACAAAATCTGCTCTGTGCAGTGCCTAGGAGATTGTTGCCATATATTAACACCATACAAGTCTTTTCAGAAGTCCTGCTGTCCTTATGTCTATAAAGAACATCATTATTGAAAAATAAACAAACAGAATCACGGGGTGGTTGAGGTTGGAAGGGACCTCTGGAGGTCATCTGGTCCAACCCCCCTGCTCAAGCGGGGTCATCTAGAGCCAGTTGCCCAGGACCGTGCCCAGACAGCTTTTAAATAGGTCCAAGGATGGAGACTCCACAATCTCCTGGGGCAATCTATGCCAGTGCTCAATCACCCTTTCAGTAAAAAAGTGTTTCCTGGTGTTCAGAGGGAACCTCCTGTATTTCAGTTTGTGCCCATTGCATCACTGAAAAGCACCTGGCTCCATCCTCTTTGCGTCCTCCATTGTATTGATATACACTAGTAAGATTCCCTCTGAGCCTTCTCTTCTCTAGGCTCTGCAGTCCCAGCTCTCTCAGCCTTTCCTTATAAGGGAATTGCTCCAGTGCCTTAGTCATCTTCGTGGCCCTTTGTTGACATGGACATACTGACTTTTTCCAGTATGTCCGTGTCTCTCGCATACTGAGGGGCCCAGAACTGGACACTCCAGGTGTGGCCTCACCGGTACTGAATAAAGGAGAAGGATCACCTCACTCCACCTGCTGGCAATACTTTGTCTATAGCAGCCCAGGATACCATTTGCCACCTTGGCCGGAAAGGCACATTGCTGGCTCATGTTCACCTTGGTTTCCTTCAGGATCCCCAGGTCCTTTTCTGCCAAGCTGCTTCCCAGCTGGGTGGCCCCCAGCCTGTACTGGTGCATACTTCCTCAGGCACAGGACTTTGTACTTCTCGTTGCTGAACTTCATGGGGTTCCTGTCAGCCCATTTCTCCAGCCTGTCGAGGTCCCTCTGGATGGCAACGCAACCCTCTGGCGTATCAGCCACCCCTCCCAGTTTTGTGTCATCAGCAAACTTGCTGAGGACACACTCTGCCCCATCATCCAGACCATTAATGAAGATGTTAAACAGGACTAGACCCAGTATTGACCCCTGGGGTACACTGCTAATCACTGGCCTCCAACTAGACTTGTGCCACTGATCACCACCCTCTGGGCCTGGCCATTCAGCCAGTTTCAACCCACCTCGCTGCTCATCCAGCCCGTACATCAACAGCTTGTCTATGAGGATCTTATGGGAGACAGTGTCAAGGGCCATAATGAAGTCCAGGTAGACAATACCCACTGCTCTCCCCTCATCTAACGGGCCAGTCATTTCATCATAGAAGTTTATCAAGCTGGTCAAGCATGACTTCTTGGTGAAGCCATGCTGACTACTCCTGATGATTTTCTTGTCCTTAATGTGCCTGGAAATGGTGTCCAGGATTAGCTGCTCCATCACGTTCCCAGGGATCGAGGTGGGGCTGACCGCCCTGTAATTCTCTGGGTCCTCCTTCTTGCCCTTGTCACCATAGGGGTGACATTTGCTTTCCTTCAGTCTTTGGGCACTTCTCCCAGTCGCCAAGATTGATCAAAGAAGATTATCAAAACATTGATTTATAATGCATTGTAAGACAACAGTCGACATTTTTGGCTTTTCCAACATACTATACCTCTAAACTGTTTTATTCTGACGACATTGCAACTGTACTGAACAATGTACAGCTCCTTGTGGTATAATTCATTGCCCCTTTACTCTCTTGAATAAATCTAATCTTGTCCTAATGCATATTTCTGAAACCCATATTATTTTACCATTTCTAAGAGTAGTAGTGGTGTTGTAAGTTTAATGAAGAACTACAAGTAACTTCCATAGGGTATTGGCAAAGTAAATCCAGTTTTGTGGAGTCTACTAGATTTATTGCTATCACTAGCTGTTATATTGGAAAATGTCTATTTTCTATATATCTGCTATTATACTGGAAATTGTCATCTGTTTGCAGTCAGAATCCCATACCCATTCTGCATAAAATTTTGCGAACTTTTTGAAAACAAAGATATTCCACATGGTCATATATTACTTGTAAAATAAACATCCTCAGGCATGGCATAAAAGTGAATGCCCTGGTTTTGTTACAGCTTTGGTGTAAAATATTCTGATTGTCACTGATACTCTTAAAATATACAGCTGCAGTTACATTTCAGTGAACAAATTATAAATAAATCCAACCATTTCACAGACGCTGAATGCAGACAATATGTCACAAGGTAGAAATGGAGAGGAAACAATACAGGCAGAAAAGCTCTGTATACCTTTTTTCATTGTCCACTGGAATATACAAGGTCTTAACAGCTTTACAGAGGTTCACTGCCACTGGCTTTAGTGGAATTACTCCCAACTCACTCCTCTTACACAGCAGGGTGAGAGAAACATCATGTCCATGCCTGAAGACTACTACATACAGTCACAGAAATAATTGCATCACTTCTTATGTTCTAATGTAGTGGGGATGGTATTACATGGCAGGAATACAGGGTCTGTTTTTTGTTGGAATGGGTAGTATTATTTAGCTTGGCCACATTACAGAGGGGGCAAGAGTACTCTTTTAGCTTACTCTCCATTTAGAGGATAGCTTTAAAAAATTGCTTATCAGTTTTTAAGTTTCTACTTTAGGGATATTCTTGCAGTTGCTGCCTAGAAGAGTTCTTTGTTATCAGTCTAAACTGAAAAATACTTTCTAGATTGTAAGTCCTGGCAGGCAGTGAGGAAACTAACAAATCCAAATCCAGATGTCTTGAAATATAAAACCAGATTGTTCCTTTGAGTTTGGGCATGTGGCTGTGTATGTCTCCTGGTGATGGCAGAGCAGCCCCACAGCTGTGTATCCAATGTGTGAACTAGAGGATTCACTTTGGCCCACTCACCCAATGTAGCAGGGGCTGTCTGGAATGGAGATCTAACCCATGTCTGTACAACCACCAGCACACGTGTCCTACGTGAAAGAGTTTGCATAAGTGGGCTCAATAATGTGCCACAGCCTGAGGTATAAAACTGTCCATTTTTGAAAACTAATAGTAGTGAGAAGTGTGGACATGAGATAATAATCTATTCTGGCTCTGCAGTATGAACATTTAATACAGTTTGTCGAAGGTACCAAGATTCATATAAACACTCAGTATGTGGCTTTGGATATGACCAGCTTGTGACAACAAAAAGGGTTAGATCTTCCAGTTTAACACAGCACTCCAGCGTGTGCTTATTTGTTGAATTGGTGCCTGCATATCTTCAAAAGTCATCATTTTTTTCTTTCTACTAGTAGTCTGGATGAAAGCATCTGAAGCAAAGATTCTTTCTCTGCAACTATATACAAAGCTAAAGCACAGAGCTCCTGTGTTTCCAGATGGAAAGTTTTGGATGGAATTATGTTCCCAGGCCCTGCACAGATGGCCAGTTCACGAGCAGAAAGCCCAACACGTTAGGACTCTGCTATGTACACAGACTCCAGGTGGTAGCTCCGACTGGGCTGCCTGACGTCTGGCAATTCTGAATAAATGGCCAGATTCCTCTTTTTCTACCTGGGCATCATTTATAGAAAACAGAATATGTCCATGGGAGCCTGCCTGGACTGTGAAACATCTACCAAAGTGTATGCATTTAGAAGCCTAAAATGCAGAGCTGTTGTATTGTGTGGAACTTGCGGGGATAAATCACTGACATAATTGTATATGGCTTTGGAAAAAACCACAAGAAGCTGGACAGGAAAAGTTGCTACAAACAACATTTCAACCTTGAGGTCTTGACTTAAAAACTTGCATTGAATAGGTAGGCTATAATGTCTAGGCAACAGTTTGCATACACATTCCCATAAATACAGTGTTTGTGTCTGAGCTGCAGAGAGGAGGTGAAAGTATTTGAGGAAACCTAAACATTTTTCCTGCCTTAATACAAAAATGCTTCGGAATAACCAAGAAAGGAGGACAAAGCAACCGGCAAATGTATAGTGCTTTTCTAACAGCAAAAAGTAATAGTAGAACAAGTGATGCTTCATTCTTAAAAGTTTGCTGGTTCTCACTCTAATCTTGTTGAGATTTGGAGCAATCCTTAATGATGACAAAGGGAAAGTAAAATCAGGCCCATTCAATAAAATGAGTATACACTGGCTGGACGGAGCAGAGATTTGCCCTTCAGGTGGGGTCTGGAGCATCATTATTTTTAATCTGACTTTTAAGGAAATTGAGGCAGTCAAAAGGCAGTGATTTGCCAGTATTATTTTTATCTATTGCATTTTAAAGTCTAGAGTCTGGCTGAACTGATGCAAAGTGGAAGACCTCACCTCAACCCTGCTGCCCGCATGGGATGGAAGTTAATAAGGGCTGTTCTGTGTTAGGGGCCCAGTTGTGGCGCCCAGGCCTGCCGCCTGAACCTAGTTGCTTGGTTTTATCTGTGAAAGGTTTCAGTGTTCAGTCCTGGTTTAATCCTTTTTTGAAGAGTAGCAGTGGGATCAACTTTTTAATGTACAAACATCATGTTGAAGCTGCAGTCCTGGTGATGTCTGCAGTGCCATCTAACGGCTACAACCAGCCCAAGCAGCTTTTAACCTTTTTTTCTTTCATTTTTTTCTTTCCTCTTTTTTTCCTTTTTTTTTAAGAGCATGAAATTTGTTAACACTTGCAAGAGATCACAGTTTGGTAGAGAAGTGGGGTCTCTGCTCTTCTGTGCTGTATGCAGCCTTTCTCTTCCTGGCAATAAAAACAAGATGGGCTTCCTTCTAGATTTATCACAGTAAAAGGCTTACTCCCCCGCAGTGCTGTCTTGACAAGGTTGGTTTGTCCACACCAAGATTCTCTGGATATTTCCTCCATCATGGATATTAGTGACAGGGCAAGATCTCCCTGACAATTTCTGTACTAGAAGGGAGTTGTTCTTATGCGGAAAATCTTCCCCAGTGCACAGAAAATGCCTTACAGGGCTACCTACAGCCCAGTTTAAATCCTACACTTTGTATGTCCACAGTTGTAGGACCCTGTGTCCTACAGCTAGGCTTATGCTAAACTATTTGTGACAGTTCATAAAACAGCCCCCCTCGGGCTCCATCCTTCCAATATGTGGCCACGATGGACTTTACACTGAGATTCAGTGGAGGGAGGCTTTAGGCTTAAACTGGGCAAAGGCAGGGAGACTCAAGCGTTGGTGAAAAAAAGCTGTTTTTCTCTCTGTCTGTGTCACCTGGTTGCTTGTGGTAGCTTTCTAGTGGTGGTGCAACAGGAATAAGGCAGGACAGAACCTGACAGTTGTCCTTAGCATGTAATTTGTCTTTATCCAAAATACCGTCCAGACACCTTTTAAGTTCCCCAAAGTGTTTTATATTCTTAAATGATGCTCAGGTCTTTCTGTGGTTTCCTGTTCAGGAGTGGATTTCATTCTTCAGACCTGATCCATCCAGTTCCTTGGCTCACCTTGTAAATTCCTAACTATTGCAGGGTGGAGGAAAGAAAAGATCTTTCCTTTTCTCTCTGCCACATTATAATTTTTAAGGCACTTGGTTCATTTGTGACCAAGCTCAAGTTTGTTATAGTGTATGAGGAGACTTAGGGTTTTCTATCTGAGTGAATATACTTAAAGCTTCTTGCAAGGATGTGGAATTACACCTAGTGACTCAGATGGCCCTTCTAGGATGCTAAGTCCCTTGAAGTAGAAATTCAGCATGATGAATGGATTACCTAGCTCTTAAGAGGGAGCCACGGTGATGCTTTTGGCAATATGTAGCCTTGCAGCTTGAATGACTGTTCCTATGAACACAGATCAGAACTCATGCTGAAGGATTTCAGCAAAGCATCGCATTTGAGTGGGTTTATTCCAAAATAAATTTATTTGTGTCTTGTGTGTCAGACTTTAAGCATTTGAAACATTTGGATGCCCTGCTGAGTTTTACTTTTATTGCTGTAAATATCTTTTACATGAAGAAGTTTTTGAATCTTGGCTGTAAATATGAGGTGCTGGTGTTTAATTTCTTTTTTATTTGTCCTCACTGTAGGATTTGCTCTCCTTGGAGGACATCCTTCCTTCCTTACAACACAAGACATACATCTGGGCACTAATGAGAGTCTCACAGATACAGCAAGGTTGGTAAAATGTCACTTGATTGATCACTATGTATTTGGTAGTTGATCAGGCTGAAACCTGTCTCACAGAATTTTGGAAGCTAATATTTTCTTTCTGGAAAATGTCAGAAGGCACTCCAGATTCCTTAAATATTTACAGATCAGCTCACAGGATCTGTAGTTTGGTACACCATCATTCCATCCACTCTAGCTCTCGAAAATGTCTCACGACAAGAAATATTTTTATCAAATTTGGCTTACAGAGTGTTAATGAGAGTGACAGTCACACAAACGGAAACATTTTATGAACCTCAGTAGTATAGCTCTACTGATGACAGCACATATATTCAAACAAGACTAGAACCTTCTGGTTCTGTTGCTCCTCATGGAGCTAGAAGTACAGCTGGCTGGCAAATCAAAAAGCAAAGACTTTATTTATCCTAGTTAGGCCAGCTGCTGGTGGGCCTTAGCCTACCTGCAGTGACAGGGTGGCACTGAAGGCCACTCTGATCCCCCTATTTCAGCAGCACCAAACTTGACCAACACTTTGCAGCCAGTTTCTGATTTCACATGCCCTCCTCCACAGCTGTACCTGCTGTCAGGACTGCTGTGGAGGCTGGGCTATGGCATTGTTCTCTTACTGGCACCCTTGGAAGATCTTAATCATGCCCAGTCCCACATGCATGCAGGGATGAATAGCTAGCAGCCTATCCCCATTGCCATAGCAGGGAAGAACTGAGCTCAAGGCTGTTGTCCAGCGGATTCCCTCCAATGTTGCAGAAAGTAGGCAGAACATGAGGTTGTCTTTTGCAGGTGCTCTTGCTGTTTTTCATAGCACTCCATGTATTAAAGACTCATCCAACCTCAGTATTGTGCTGCTTTCTAGGCAGCCCTTTTGCATCCTGAGGTCAATTCAGTCAGGCTCAGCTGTTGGAAGGTTAGTAGTGTCTGAAAGGTCCTTTTTGTTCTGGTGAAAGATATGCAGTGTCAGGCTCGTCAGGCTCAATTCAAAATACGCAATCAGCCAGCTGAGGTTCCATTGCCTCTGCTGTATACTACAGTTTTCACAGTCAGTGGGAGAGATTGTTTGAGAACAATGTTGCTGTTCTCTCTGTGATGAAATCCAAGGAAAATGTAAGAAAAAGACCAAACATTTGAACATTTTAAGTTTTCCTTTCTTGCCTTTAACTACTGAAGTGGAAGACATATGGGTGTTGATAGTAGAAAGTCAAAATTTCAGTCTCTTGAGGCATGAAAGTACTTAGCGCTCACTCCCTGCTAGATATGTAACTCTGCCGGTATCAAAGTAAGCTGCAACAGTAGTGTGAAGATGTTTCAGAAAAGTGTGTCCCACTGCCTTGTTTAGTAACTACAAATTTAAAAGATTAAAAAATCATATAAACTTGTGGGCCTACAAAGGGAACAGATTAATCTGAGACTTAACAGTCAAGTCTGAGGTACATTAGGCCACTGTGTCCAGTGGCCACTGTGGCCAGTTCAGCAGAGCTCGTACACTGCCATGGGATTCAAATACATCCCCTCAAAAGAAATTCTTCATACATCATGGGACATAGCCCCAGTTTGAGCAGGACAGCTATAGCTTCATCAAAGCGTGCCATTTAAATGCTTCAGAGCACATGCGTCCCTGCTACAACTCTATTAGCATGAGAGATGGAGGATTTTTCAAGTCAAACATACATAGCTTACTATGTCACATTAAAGGTGAATGGGAAACATATCAAAGGTAAATCCCCCACACTGATGTAAATAAGTATTATTATTCTCCAGGAGTCTTGCCTTTTCTTCCATTCTCACTGGACCATTGTAAGCAGAGAGCCTCTCGACAGAGAAGGGAGAGGAGGAGAGGATGCTGACAGAGGTCGCAGTAGGAGGGAGATGGGAGGGCGGTGCTGAGAGACTGGGACTGAAGACACAGAACCTGACATGGTGAGCAGGGATACCGGCATGCCAGGCCGGAAAGATGAAGATCAGCTATTTACATCAGCTTAAAGGAACTGAAATTGAGAAGGGATGGGACACACCAGAGCAGTGGAGAATGAATTAAAAAGTGCAGAGGTGTCACATTTGGGAAGGAATGGCTTCAGGCTCCAAGACAAAATGATGTGGAAGGATTGCAGTGTCACCAAAGGTGGCAGGTGAAGCCAAAGGAAGGGTTGATTTACCAGGGCCAATGTGAGATTGCACTGTGGCACTTGTGAATGGGAAGGGAAGGACAAATAGTGAGACTCTTCAGAGCAGTATGTCAGGCTGCCCTGTGGGCTGGTGGCTCCTTGGCTACTAGGGAGGCTCGGGTGCCAGGCGCTCCCCGTGGGTCAGACAGGGCAGGGCCTCTTCAGCCAGCACCTGTCCCACTGCCCCTCGCCAGGGAGCAGGGCAGCTGGGAGGCAGCCGGGGGCAGCCACAGCCCAGGGCATTGGGCACCTCTGTGGGGATGGGGGTGGGCCAAGGCCAGGCTGGGACATCAGCCCGCAGGTGGGGGTCCGGGTCAGGATCAGCATGGGCATGGTTACAAAGCAGCAATAGATGTGACTCCCAAGAGAAGGAGGTTGGCCCTGATGGAGGCTCCTCGCAGTGCTGTCTGGGAGCCTCACCCCCTGACATCACAGTGATGAGGGGCAGCCCTCAGCTGCGCTATTGCAAAGTTGGCTCTGAGCCCCAGCAGCCAAACCTCCAGGAAGGGGAAGGATGCAGTCAGGGCCCTTATGCAGTGCTCCCCTGCAATAACCTCTCCAAGCACCATCCCACCAGACATGCAGGACTGTCACCCGGAGGCTCTCTGCCATTCAGATGCCAACCCTGCAGCAAATCCAGGTGTGTTCTGATGCACATATGGACATGCTTTGTATAGGCCAGTTTTCATTTCTTCTTCTTCCCAAATGGGATAATAAAGGACCATTAAATCTTTGGTTCACAGTCTCTTGAATGACCTTTGTTTGCACAAGCAAAAGGGAAAGACAGTAAGCTACGAGAAATAAGGCAAAAAAGTAGAAGCAAGCAAATCTTCCAGCCATTTTGGAGAAGTCCCCATGCTGTGGCGAAATCTCCCACAATACCCACTTCCCATCCAAGCCTTCAGCCCCCCTTTGTCACTGCTTGCTCTTCCAGGTCAAGTCCTGTTTATGACCCCTGACTTGGGGATTTTGCTCCTCTGCTGGGGCACAGCACTTGCCTGCTACAGTGGAGTGAGGGCTTTACCAAGTCCGTACAGAGCCTCACGTGCTCTGCTTCACTCCTGCTCTCATTTACAGAATTATTGTTGACTTTGCATAATCAAGGCTGAGCAGCATACCCAAAAGAACAACCTGAGTGTTAATTCCTTGGCATTTCTTGTGAATGAAGCATAACACGCCAACCTCATTCAGTTAATGTAAGAATAAAAAAAGAATGCCTGTAGTAGACCCGGAGGGTATTTCAAATATTTACATCCATGTGTCTAGGGCTCTGAAGGCCTTAGAAGTACTTGAGATTGAGACTTAAAGCAAAAAGGGCACAGATCTATAAAAGTCCCCAGTTTATATTAGAATTGCTGCAGGTAAGGGTTGAAAGCATTTCTGCTGTGAACATATTTTTAGTGACTTATTACCTGCTCATAATACAGTTCTTCCATGCTTCACAAGACATTTACATTTACGCTGACACAGTAGCAAGAAGTTACCACCCATTAAGGAGCTCTAAGCCTTTCAGTGCTGTTTAGCATGTCTGATATATTACGTGAAATGGAATATAAATACTATATCTGTATTTTCCCCTGTAGAGCAGTTCCATTGTGCACCACTACAGTTCAGTGGCCATAAGGTTCAGTGGCAGCACTGAAGAGCTCAAAGGATGATTTTACCAGTCCGCTGGCATTATTAGGGGATGAATCTCTGCATCTCTGCATCTCTTACTTCTCACCACTTTTATTTGTGTTTAATTTTGGATTGCTTAGAGGATACACTTGAGTAAAAATTTCCAGCTTTTCTCTGTAGAAATGAAAGTTATTTTGAAAAAAGAGATATGCAGCATTCCAATACACTCTTATATTTCCAAGCTCTGGGATTTTGAAGTTTATAGGCTCCCAATCTTGCAAAAAGACTGAAAAGAGAAAAAGACCTTATAGTCGGTGGTAACATAGGAACCTTAAATGAAAAGTCACCTGATGAGCCTGTGCTTACTCCCCTTCACCTTCCAAAACTTCATCTTTACTAAAGACTCTTATCTAGCCAGGTCTTTTTTCCTATGCAATCCCAGCCTTACCTGGTTTCCTTCAAATTGGTTTGATTACAGGAGACTTCATCTCCTCAGATGAGGTCTATTTTTTTTTTTCGGAGTTCAGTTTGGTTTTGATTTCACAAAGAATAAACCCAGTTTCCACATGGGTTTCCTACTGTAAGATATGACATCTAGAAATGCTGGCAGAAGGACTGTCTGATGTCCTGCTGGTAAGCATCTAATAATTCTAGTGTCTACTTTCAACAGATTAAGGAAGAAAATCCAGCAGTTTTCACTAGTTGGTAATTGATTATGCCTGAATTTCCTCTAATGGCATACCCTGTAAAGGAACCATCTTCTTGAAATTCTTTATCAGTTGTGTCGGGTAGGAATCAGCTGTCCTGACATCCTAAAAAAAAGTCTGAGAAAAATGGGCAATTTCCCAGTGTGATTGCCTCTTTTCCTTGACTGGTGTGACTGGCTATGTCTTGTTTAGGGTGGACACCTGTTAGACGGCTAACAAAAGCGACCATGCATCCCATCCCTGAACAGAACAGGTTTTCCACAGTCACATGCTTCAAGCCGGAATAAACACACAGAAAAAGAAACTCATGAGCTAAGAAGAAATAACAGCAAAACCAGCATCTGTTCCAATACCTTGCAATCAGTAAATACCCTGTTCAGTCCCTCCTTTTAACTTGTAGCTGCTATCAGCAGTCTTTTCTTCAGAGAGAGCTCTACAGGGAATCTTGAAACCTTTTATAAGAGTTTTGCTTGTGTGAGGAATGTCTGTTGTCAGTAAAAAATATTTGTTACTGACTTCATCCGGAGATTTGTCTGTGTAAAGGCCATGGCATTAACAGCCATATTTCCACAAGAGGAGATACCAGAATTCTTCATGGCTAATCAGGAAGATAGATACTGCAAGGGTTTTTCATACTCTTCTATTCAGTCTCTTCCTTGTTTTGTTTTAAGGTCCTGTTAGAGATAACATGAAAACACACAAAATGCTACTTCAAAGTCATGCTTCAGGGCCTGATTAAAACACAGAAATGCAGACAAATGCAGAGCTCCAATCCATGTTTAATTTATCTAAAGAATTCAGAGCATACTGAGTATGCTATGCTAATCCACTATGCTAATCTCCGAGGCTTTCACACTTTGGCAAATGAGGCTAAGGCCAGAGTGGTACAGTGTCTCCCACATGCCCCTATCCACAGACAGAGTTTCAAATTTGGGAATTACTTTAACGCTGATACCATGTACGTCAATACACAAGTGTGTAGGTAGGAGAAAGAACAGGCTGGTGGTGTTGGCTTCCTGTTTCTGTGTTCATTAAGATCAGTAAATAATTGTGGTAATCTAAGACAGATCTGTGTTCCTAATCCTCACAAAGGTCCGGCTACCTTACAGAGACACTAATATTCAGTCAATGCTACATTTGTTCTTTGCTAAAAGACTCAAGAAATCTTACACCTTATCTCTTCAGAAGTTATCAAATTCTTCAAATGTTACATTGTCATGCCATCTCTTATCTTAGTTCAGCTACCCTAACATTTATTGCTGTTACCTCTGTAACTACAATCAAACGCTAAAGAGAAAAAAACATAAAATACAGCAGCAGTTTTCATTTACTTACTATAGTTTGTTAATAAGTAAAACTGCTTACTTATTAGCAGCTTGTTAAATGTCTGCATTTAAGTGTGTTATGCAGGCATGATAAATTATTCAGATAGCTGAGAAAATTTGATTCATTACCACCTCTCATTAATATTTATGTGTTGCACGGTGAAGAGTGCAACAGGGATATATTTATCATGTTTGACTTGGGTATTTTCTGCCATCCTCTAGGGTGCTGTCCAGCATTGCAAATGCAATCTTGGCTCGAGTTTATAAGCATAATGATCTGGACCTAATGACAAAAGAAGCCACGATCCCAATAATCAATGGATTGTCCGATTTATACCATCCTCTCCAGATTTTAGCTGATTACCTAACTCTTCAGGTAAGAATATAATCACCATTTAATAACAATTTTTTTTTTTGCTAAGTCTTGGTCTTGGTAAGTATGTGGGGAAGTCAGGTTCAAAACCATTTATTCCTAGGTTTTTCTAAGTGGTAATTACATGGCACTTGTTATTTAAGGAGATCTTCATCCCGCAATATAATTAAGTACCTGTTTAATTTAAAACAATTACCTAGTCCTATCAGCTGTAGTGGGACTGCAGTTAAGCATAAAATTAAGTACTTCATTGGAATTAGGCTGCAATTCAAAAAATGTGCAGGGGGCTTTACATCTTAAGATAAAGGCGAGATGTTGGCTCAACCAAAGCTAGTGGAAGTTTTTCCACTGACTTAAAAAAACTCAGTAGTTCACTCTTGATTCCACCCTAACCTGTGAAAAGTTTAAAAGGAATCACTATCCATGTTTTAGGAAATTGGTTGAACAAATTTGTTTTGAAAAGCCAGTTAATGCTACCAGTGCAGACGCCTAGTGTTCAGGCACTTAGACCTATTTAAACTTTGCTCACATCAAAGAATAGTTAAAAAAGATCTTATTTTGTAGTTTAATCTAATGCAATAGTTGATTTGACAGCAGGATAATGTTTTACACATAGAATACCAGATGTCTATCTGTGAACAGAAGTACTATGTTGTTTTATGATCAGTTGAGGAACTGACTTATAAAAAAGATTATTATACTACAGTGCTGGTTGACAACTATGATGAACTCCTCTGACCTTGTTTACTTTCTGAATGAATAAAAAATCACACTGCTTGAAAAAGGGAGGGCAGAATAATTTCCTGATTCATTCAGCTGTGTTTCTCAGCTGTCGAAGACTTTGCTATGGGACATTCAGTATGTGGAAAAGATCTAGTGAGAGTAATATTAAATTATTCATACCTTAAACTTTAAATACCGAAAGACTCATATGTTTATTGAAAATTACTTTTTCCTTACTTTGATTAGTATTTTTCGTAAAATTTTCAACATTGAAAGTGAAGAGACCAGCAAAAATCAGTGAACTTGAAACTAAAATGCTTCACATTCCTCAGGATAAGGTACATTTGCAAGATCACATTGAGCCAGCTTCAATGAACTGTTCAAATTACATAAGACAGTAAGCTGTAATGAGAACGTCATCAATCATTAAATGTCATAATTTCATTTAAACACTGTGTGCAACTGTAAAACAGGTGAATCTTATGGTTGTGTTTTGCGGGGGGTTCTGTCTTGCAAACACCTTAGTTATTAGCATTTTATCACTTGTGAATAGCAGGCTTCAGGAATAATCTGTGACTCATAGGCTGCACAACTATTGATGTCTCTGCCCCTAAACCTGATTTTATCCAGGCCACTGACTACGGCACCAAAGTTCAGAGTGCTGTTGCCCTGTACTCCATCTCCAGTCAGTGAAGAGAGACCGCTGAGCATCTCAATCATCCTCTAGAGATGCATCTCTTTCTCCACTGATCTTAGGGAGAAACCTGTGAAGATCAGCAGAATGAGTACATGCCCTGTTGATCATCCTCTGCTCCTCCTCCATTGTGTCCTTGTATAGGGCAGTCGTGGTAGAAGCTCCAGCTGAACATGAGCCCACAGGCTGGACTTTTCCTTGGTTTGAATACCTAGGGCAGCAGCAACAGCAGGTAGATGTCCTTGTTGCATCTAGCACTGAGGAGGACGTCTTTGGAAAGAGCGTCCCTGCCCATTTTACATGATGGGGAAACAGGACCATAGCAGTTGGTGCTCAAACAAAAGAAACATTTGACGTGGAGAGGTATCATGACAAAGTGAGCACTTACAGAGATCTCAAGGAATGGCTCGGCTTTTGGACAGCCATGGAAGCTTTTTAAAACTTGCAGCACTTTCCCAGTCAGCCTGATAAGCAGAGCACTGTTTCCTCCAACTGTGCCCATCTCTCCCCCAGTCTTTCCAGCATGATCCTTAGCCCAGAGCTTGTCAGGAGGTCTTTAGAGGGCAGCTGGGTGGCCGCCCCACTTTGCCAAGGGCATGCTGCACCACTGGTTTCTGACCCACTTTCCATTCTTGCTTTCTTACCCAGGAGGGAGGGGCAGGCAGGGGGGAGCTCTCAGCAGCGCGCTGTGGGTGTTGGCGCTGCCTGCCCTTTCCCTTTCTGACCTGCCCATCTGCTGCCTTTTTTCCTCTCTGCACTGTACACTGAGGTGGAGAAGACTGGTCTTACAGCCAGTAGCAGGTAATAAAATGGCATTTTAATCATATAATGAACTTTACCAGGTCACAGAAGTAGGATTAACACTTGAAGAACTGTGAGCCACAGGGTCTAGCTGTTACTTACCACAGTCAAACTTCTTATGGGATTTTCAGCGGGGTAAAAAGATGTTATCTGAGTACTGCCTGCAAGAAGATTAATATAGGGATGTGGAGTAGTACCACAGTTCTTTAAATGAGTTGAAAGTTCATATATAACATTTGGACTGCTTTCCTGCAATGCAAAGGCAATTTATTTGATTTATACATACATGCAAACTACAATAGTGGCACAGACTGCTAGCCTTATATTTAAATGTAACTACAGATTTTGTGCAGCATATTTCTCTTCAAAAATGTCTCTTCCTTATCCCTGTAAATATTTTCCTGCCTGGATCTGCTCCTCCTTGTTGTCAGTATGTACCCAAAATGTACTTTTTTTTTTTCCCTCTTCTTTTTTCTCCTGCTGCATTTGCCAGTGGAGCACTACATGCACTCTGGCCCTCTTCCTGCTTAGCACGTTTTTATTCTTCCACTTTCTAAATCCTATTAATTTTGTCATGTGCCTTCTTGAATCCTCTTCAAGCACTTTCTCTTCAGTCTGAAACTGCCTGATTTCCTGGTTTGTTTTGTCAGAATGTCTTCTTTCTTATGGCTTCTGATTCCCTTTTCACAGGTGCATTTTAGTGTGGTTATTTTAGTATAGTCTGTTGCATTCCCGAAAAATGTGGCTGCTTTATTTTCAGGGCTGTCAGTTCTCGTTCTGTATTCAGGGTGTTCTTGTCAGATCACAAAGTGTGCTCCTGTTATGGATACTGGGGTGAGATTCTTCAGGTTCAACATCCTCTTGCCCAGTGCCTTCTTCTCGAGCAGCCTGGAGCCCCTCACACGTTTGACGTCTAAGCTGGCTCTGCCCTTTAATACTGTGGTCAGGATTAATGCTCTCTATTACGCCAAGAGGGGTGTTTTTCTTAGCGTACATGCTACCCTCTTTCTTAAAAGTTGGGCTGACCTGAGTTTGCTCATGAGTTATAACCCACTAGAAATGGTTGTAAACGTTACGCAACCTGATTTTGAGGGTTTGGGAATTTGGCCTTTAATGACTAGGAGTTTGTGTGCTGGTACTGTGCACACGCAGAGCCACTTTACTTCTCTGTCTGTGCTGAGGGCGTGTAACGGCCACTTGCTGAGTCCACCCAGTGCCTCTCAGTCTCCTGGGCAGAAGCTGTGGCTCACAACTTCTGCTCTGCGAAGCCTGGCTGGAGGGCAGAGTCACACAATTTGTATTCCGGGGACAAACCGGGTATTGACATTGATTCAATTGATATTAATGTCACTGGCCAAATCAGCTAACTTGTAGCTGACTGCAGGATGGCCAGGCTGGTAATTAGAGTGGATCCATATGCCGCTAGCTTTTTATATCACTGGTCTGAAGGGAAATTTCTTTTTCACTAAGAAATGGTTGGCATAAGAAATACATCAGTGATTCCTTTTTAAATAGCGTAACAAATTACAGTGTTGCCCAACTTGAAGAGGGATGCCATGTATTCTCAACTTCTCCTCGATGTGTGACTCAAAGAGCTCAAATTATTATAGTCTTCAAATTCATCACCATCATCATCATCATCATCATTATTCTAACAATTAGAAATCCCAACTAAGATCTAGACTGATCCTCTAGAATATACTGTTTCAATAATCATAACAAAAAACAATGTGGGAGTAAGAAGGATAGCTGGCCCAGCATCTGCCTTCAGCTCAGTTTGAGAGCCGGTAGATGCAGAGTTTGCCCAGTTTCTCATTTACTGGATTGCACTGTCTCCCAAAGGGCTGAAGCTTGGATTAGTCCCCTGCTTTCCATTTTAAATTTTGACAGATTATTGATTCATTATTCAAAAGCTTGTTTTAATTGAGGGCTGTTATGACTGTTGTGGTCAAACATTTCAGAAGAAACCTATAATGGTGTCAGAGTTTCAGCCTAGCTGGAAACAAGTCCAGGCAGAGGCAGACACGAACGTCCCTAATTAGTTAAACCAGTCTTCTCTGAACATACAACAGTGCTAAATCACTGAGCATGCTTATTTTTCCTGAGGGTTTGATACACTGATACACTCAACCATGGATAAGAACAGAGTGAAGCATTGTAAAAGCAGCACGAGGATGAGAAAGTTGACTGTAAACTTGACATTAATTATTTAGCAGGGATTTTTCATGAGAATAGCAAAGCCAAGTTTTGTGGCACTACAGCAGCAATCACTAGTTTGCCAAAGAGGCATTCATAAGGGAGAAGGGCTCTAGACTTTCTAAATGTGTTATTTTTCATATGGCTTTACTAGGATTATAAATATTTTGAAGTCAGGTTCCAAATGTAAAGAGAAACTGCAGAACACCCAAGCAGGTAAAAAGCCTACATCAGTATAACAGAGTTTGGAAAAACTGGGGACGGATGTAAGGGGCAAAGTATCTTCAGATGTTCAGGTGATCAGCATGTATTGTAAAGGTTCTGGTTTAACCTAGAGCGTTACCGTCGTGGCAAAACACTTTTAGCAGGATTTTCTCTGTGCAGTTGTATAAGCATCTACTATAAAACATACACACACACAAAAAGTATGTCTCATATACAGTAGCTTTTGTATTGCCTCAAAGCTTTCTGGTTCTGACCAACACAATCATCTCATCTTTCTTGGAAGCTGAGGATGTATGCGTATAAGCAGTACAGTCACAGTCATAGTGAGCTGGCTTTAGATGAAGAGGTTTGCGTTACAGCAGCAGTGTACCACTGGCAGCATAAAGCTTAGCACAGGATATAAAATAGGCTCCACTAGCACACACACAGCTTGATTCTCCCTTGTCTACGACTTCTTCCATTAGCTAAATGTCTTCATTAAGATTATCTCAGCTATGTCCACTCTATAGAGTAGTCACTGCAGATGTGGCTTTGCAATTTGCAGTGCATATTGAGGGTCATTATACAGAGATCTCCAGTACTTCGTATTTTATCTGTAACAGCTAGCAGCTTGGGAAAACAGAGAAAAGTATTTAGTATGCACTGTGCTTCTTTTAATGCAGAGTAGCAGCTGGTATAAGGTGGAAGTTATTTAACATAGCAGTACATTTGTGACTCACTAGTCAGTGCTTTGAGCATTACAGGCTGCAATGTCTATTTTTAAACAGTAAGATCAAAAGAACTCAGGGCTGTCTCATTTACTCCTGGCTGTGGGTTCATGTCTCAGCTATCACTAAGCCCTAGCTGGAAACAACCCCTTAAATAAATGCTTTAGTTTGGCCTTCTCCTATGAGCACCATTGCTAGGAGATGTGGAAGGACTTTGAAAGATCCTTAGAGACCTGCAGAGCTGTTATACTGAAATAACTTCCATGTCCACAAAGTCCTGATTTGCTCTCCTGTAAATGCCCTTGCATCAAACCTGTGCCAATGAGCCTGCTGCTAACAAACTTCAACTGAAAAGGCGATAGTTTTACAATACCATAGTTTTAGCCCTTAAACTGTAGGCAGCCTAGGACTCTATTAAGCTTAGATTTCAATGGCATTTTAATGTCATTCAATATTTCAAGTGCTGTATTTTTTACTCAAAATTGTGGTCACTGGCAGAAATGCCGATAACTTTGTTCTGGAACAACTTCACAACTATTTGTTTAGGAGAAGCTGCTGCCAGGAGAGGAGGGGGTAGTCCCAGCCCTTTTCCTGTTCAGTCTTTTGGCATCTTTGCTGCGACTGCCTGCAAGGTTGCCAGTTAGTACAGCTCTACAATGTGGATGCTTATCCTCTCTGACGAGCATTGAATCATGTCACACAAAGTGTTGAAACACTGTCTGGCTTCCAGCTACTACAATGCAATTGTAGCATGGCCCAGTTTTGAACTAAGAATAAAAGGCTCTCCATCGTGTCTTTAGTCTTTCGAGTCATGAGGTGGAGCTGTACAGAGCAGGCATATAGAAGTATTTGGTTATGTCTTTACAAACTTTCTGGTATCAACTTAAGTACCTGTAAACATGCATATTTAAAACAAGGCTTGCTGAAGGGCCTCAAATTGTCCTGCTCTGGAAATATGAAACTCCTGTTACTCTTGTTCCTCCTTACTCTTGTTCCTCCTTAGGCCTTATTTGTTGGTGGCTGAGGGCCAGAGTAGCTGCACATGTACAGGCTGTAAGTGCCATCAGCCAAAGCTACAGTTGACGCTGTAATGCTGTTTCAAGTTTGGGTAATCCACACTTTAAAAAAGTCACTGCACTCTTTGGCTGTACAACAGAGAGCAAAGCCTGCAGGCCATGAGTGGCACAGCTGCTTTCAAAGTATTGCTCTTTGCTGTCCTGTACAGCTGTGACGGTTAAAATGCACTCTAAGGGCATGGCCACTGCCATGGCCGCAGGGAACATCGTGTAGAGACAACCAAGCCAGAGCAAACCTGAATAGGGACACTTTCACAATTTGGGGGAAAGCTGGAAGGAGTGCTATCCTAGGCATTAGGACTGCCTCTAAATTAAGAATTTCTACCATTCGCTGATATTTATGAGCACCAACCCATGGCTGTACGGCTTTGGTGCTAAAGTTACTGTGTGTCTGGTGCTGTGTCTCTCAGCCTGGGCCCCGCCATATGGCATACGTGTCAATGTGTCCTTCACTGGAGAAAGCTGCAGCACTTGGGTCTTCATGTAAGACACGGGGGGCTTTCCCTCCCTGACCATCTTGTAGCTGCAGTAAGTTCAATTAAAGGTATGGTTCCATGCAGCTAGCATTTGAAGGTGGCCAGCCTTCTTTGCACCAGACCCGTCTGATCAATCCCTCCCACCTAGGGCATCAGCTTGCTCAGCTCGCCTGGAACGTAACCCCAGGGCTGCCTGATTCGTTTGGCAGGAGCACTATGGCGGGCTGAACGGGCTCACTATCGCCTGGATCGGGGATGGAAACAACGTTCTTCACTCCATCATGATGAGTGCTGCAAAGCTGGGAATGCACCTGCGTATTGCAACTCCCAAGGTAAGAAAGCCATGCACACGGAGTAAGGAAGGCAAACTTTGCCCATTCTTGTCTCAGCCACTTGGATACTTCCCAAGGGCCTCAGCTAGTGCTGCTTGCATGTATCTTGAGTGGCCAGCTTTCAGAACCAAGGTTTAGAATCCTGATTCAGTTATTTTGATGCAAAGCAGGAGTGATTCTACTGAGTCCAACTTCAGAAGGGCTGAGGGGAATTCACGACCGCAGTATAAATCACAGAGGATGATAATTCCGTTTGAGAAAGTGTTACAAAGTCATCCAATGCCCTGTCCCCCCAAAAAAAATTTGAAAGTTGTTTCACATCGGTGGAAGTGTTGCATCTTGGTTGGTCCAGATTGGTGATGCAGCTTTTTAGAGTGCTGCATTGTAATACAATATAAAATGTAAAACAAAGAATCAGTTTAAAAAATTAAATGATGTATAGGCATTTCATTCTGTATCTGTTGAAATACATTTTTCTTACCTTATCAGAACACTTTCCACCAGATTATCTCCAAAATAAACTTTCAACAAAATCAACATAATTTCCTCAAGTTTTACAGTTCTGAAAGACATTCTTCTTCCCATGGCAAATGGTTCAATCAGTATTTTTCTAATCAGTGTTAATAATCAGTAAGGATCTTATGTATGTTCCATGATACATTACCTATCATCTCTTTTGGCAGGGCTTTGAACCAGACCTCAGAATAACTCAAATAACTGAACAGTACTCCAAAGAGGTAGGAGCCTAAGAAATAGCCTAGTAGAGTAGTTTGAATAGATTTTATTTTCGTTATAAACGAAGTTGAAGTTCCTCGTCTTCCTGATCTTCCTTATTTTATTCACATTAGTATGGTACCAAGTTACTTCTCACAACAGATCCTTTGGAAGCTGCAGATGGTGCCAATGTCTTAGTTACAGACACATGGATAAGTATGGGACAAGAAGAGGAAAAGAAAGAAAGACTAAAGGCATTTCAAGGTTATCAGATTACAATGCAGGTAAAAACTGAGATTTAGTTTTTTGTTGATGCTTTTACAGTTTGCATGTATAAGAATCAACATCAGCAAAGCATGGGTTTGGTATTTTTTTGAGTGGGGCCGTGGAACAACCACATACAAACCTCCCTCCAGCTTGAAAAACTCACAAAGATAACAAAGTTTGAGTTACCTTATACATTTCACATGGCTTGGCCTCTTTCAGAGCTTGCCAATGAGATCTAACTCCAGAGCATGTGCAGGAGAGCTAACCCTTTACTTCTTTATGACCTAAAAACTATTTCTAACTTTGCATTTCCTCTTTGCTACCAGAAATGATCCCTTATATTTTATTTAGAATGAGCAGCTCACAGATGAACTCTTAAATGCCTGGGCAGCATTTGGCGCAATTTTGTGTATATCTGTCAATGAATAAAGCATTAAATATATGTCTTTAAAATCGTCTAGTTGAAATGCTTATCAACATAAAATCAGTTAGAGAAAACGTAAAGTCATAAACTATGAATTGTCCAAGATAAAAAGGACATTTTCCTTGCTGATAGAATTACTGGTTTAATTGACTGTATTTTAACATAAGTTCACAAAATACTAGTGATGGGTATGTCTCAAAATTGGCCTAAAATAGTTTAATTCATTGTTCATTGGTGTTAGATCAATATCTTATGAGTGACAATATCAAAACAAAAAAAATGATAGCCTTTTAAATCATGGTTTAGTAGGTTCTTGTTGCAATTATCGATAGTATTGTCATGGTCATGGTTTAGTAGGTTCTTGTTGCAATTATCGATAGTATTGTATTACTCTATGGCATTCAAATAAAGATCGCACTTTATTGATCCACTAGGTCACTGGAGTTTTTACTCCCCTACTGAAGCCAGAGAAATAGGAGTAAAAATTTGACTTTTGTGAAGTCAGCACTGTACTCTTACTGACTTAAATGGGGATATTCCCATCTTATTCACAGATGAGGAATTCTTTTGAAGTCAGTGGAATTCTTCTGAGTTCATCATCAAAGTAACTAGAGTGGGAGCTAATATAAAATTTGTTAACCTTTTTACTAGTTAAAGATTTTATTAATGTGCTCACATATTTCTTTATTTTTATACGCTTTTTGATCTACAGACTGCAAAATCTGCTGCTTCCAACTGGACTTTTTTACATTGTTTACCCAGAAAACCTGAAGAAGTTGATGATGAAGTATTTTATTCTCCACGATCATTGGTTTTCCAGGAGGCTGAAAACAGAAAATGGACAATTATGGTAAAAAAGGAAGATAACAGTAGTTAGAGGTTAGGGTCAGCTCCTGTTCTGCCTTACACTACAGGCTTGGATTCAGCTTGGTTCCTTGATAAATAGTAAATGTTAATACATATGTTTCAAATGCACCCCACAACACATCACAATTTTGACTATAGGCAACATGTATATATATGTAGCACAAATACTTCTGGACACAAATGTGACGTATTTTGATGATAATCTGCTGTTGCTTGACCCAGTTTTTATCACTAGGTGAAATCTACAGTATAAACTGTAATTTTTTGGTATTTAAATCACTGGGTTTACTCTAACGATTAACTTAGCTGCTCAATTTTAAAACATGTTAAATGCTGAGGTCCCAGGGACCGGCCTTAGAAACTACAATTTCCCAAACACACTTAAAGCTAGAGATTCTGCAGTTTTCTCTCAAGAAAAACTGCTGCTGACACCAATGGGAACTTTCCCTGAGAAAGTGCTGCAAGAGCAAAGCTTTGAAGGACCCTGAAAAGTTATGGTGTGGGTAATACCGTGTGATCCATGGGAACCACGAGAGGACACTTGGCATTTAACATAAACCATAACTCCTCTCTCAGCATTCCTAGAATTTCAGAAAATTACTGCCAGATCTCAGTAGCCTGTTATTTATTGTCGGCTTTAGAACCATCATGTTGACAAAAGCTAGCGAAAACTTTCAGAGGGGGAAAAAAATCCAGAAATGGCATTGTCATAGCTCTCAGACGAACTCTAGATGTGCTCCGAGTGAATAAATGCTCGAGTGTTGTATTTACCAAAACCTCAGATTTTGGACACAGTTAAAATTGTTACCAGGTTTGTGTTAAATTCATAGTTTCAGTCTGCGAAAACTTTCAGAGGTGGAAAAAAATCCAGAAATGGCATTGTCATAGCTCTCAGACGAACTCTAGATGTGCTCCGAGTGAATAAATGCTCGAGTGTTGTATAACCTCAAACCTCAGATTTTGGACACAGTTAAAATTGGTTTGTGTTAAATTCATAGTTTCGGGCTTTAAAATTCCCCAAAAGCCCATTTTTTTTTTTTTTTTTTTTATTTCTGTGCTCCGAGTGAATAAATGCTCGAGTGTTGTATTTACCAAAACCTCAGATTTTGGACACAGTTAAAATTGTTACCAGGTTTGTGTTAAATTCATAGTTTCGGTCTTAAAATTCCCCAAAGTGCTCATATTTTCTGTTTTAATTTGGCAATGTCTCTAATTGCCCTAAATATTATTTTTTAAAAAGAAAATAAACCCTTTTCTTTGTGTTCAAGCTACACATTTTGTTTGGTTAAGAAAAATGTCATATTTGTATTTTATCAGGTTATAAGAACAATGAATATATGGGTCTTGTTTATATATTATTATCTACCACTTTCAGCTCAGACAGCAAACTGAAAAATAAATTATTTGCTCCGCTGTAGTTCCACCCAGGGCTGAGTGCAGCTACGACACGGGTAGCAGCGGGGGGCTGCACAGCTCTATGTTCAGTCCCCACCGTGTGCCTGGGACTACCTGTCACACTGAGCAGTGCTGAAGGGAAAGGAAGGACAGGCAACAAGACCGCAACCCCTGGAGTACCCTTGTAAATCCAGTTCTGGGCCAAAATACCAATTTGCAGTCCGACATTGCTGTGAAATCGCAACAGAGTCAACCAGGCAATACCTTGTCGAAACCAAGCAAGCATGGGGCTTGTTATGTCCACGGGTGTGAGGAGGACGGCAGAGCTGCTGCAACACCATGTTTTATTTAGCTGACATTCCCATTACCGTCATTTTGTGGCCATACCTAAGGTTTTGTTGGAGTGCGTGTCAAATACTAGGGGAGGGCAGGAGGGGTAGATGACAGACTATTAACCTCAGTGAGGATTTTCTATGTTTTACCACAGAAAGTATAGCTAAACTGGGATAAATTTCAAAGTCCTTACTCAAGTGTGGCTCTCACTGATGCTAAGGGAAGTTCTGCTGAAATCCACGAGCAAGCCCATGTGCTGTTCGGGTACCTACAGCGTCTCCTAGCAGTAGCTGAGGATACAATATAACTCACCAAAAAGGCCTCAGCATTTGGTCTAAACATGCTTTGTCTGAATTTCTCCTAGGCTGTCCATTAACATATTTTGTCTGCACTGAGAAAACCTACCGGCTACAGTACAGAACATCCTAACTGATTTTCAGCTCTTTCCTGATTCATCATCAGAAATTCTAGGAAATAAATCTAAGTGTGCAGTTTTTGTCAGGGCAATAATTTTCAACACAAGACTTTAGAGCTGGAAAATATTTCCCCCTTATTTATTTTTATGGAGTATCTGTTTCCAGTGTGATTAGATTTTTTCTTTTCTTCCTCCTCTAGGCTGTCATGGTTTCCCTGCTGACAGATTACTCACCACAGCTACAAAAGCCTACATTTTGATGCTTGGATTCCTGCCAAGAGCAAAATATTCCTCATCGGCAGAATATTCTGGTCCGCAAATACGTAGACATTCTTCAGAAAGGATCAAGGCAACGAATGATTCTTTAATAAAACTGTATAGTTAGCTGTATGATACTGCATTGCATTCGTGAAAATGTTCAAGACAATAAACACCACTGCAAAAGCTGCTTTTCATCTCGACGCTCCAAGTTGTCCATCCTTTCTCGTGATCAGCATCACAGAAAATGTTCCAAGGTTGTACTTTAATGATCGGCTCTACCAGCATCACAGGCGTAGCATAGTCTACACAGAGCTGTGTTGGAACTCGTATATACGACAGACGTAACCTTCTCCCTAAACCTGTCCATTTAATTGCTGATCTCGGGGAGCGTGCGCAGAGAAGCAGTGCTTTACTGTTTGTCTTGGTTGCCTGCACTTCCTGGGCACCCTGGCTCCTGTTTCTGTTCTCCGGCCAACCTCCAAATCCCGCTCCTGTTTGACACCAAATATAGAGACCCTGAGAGCATTATCTTTCTCCATGACATTCCTGTGGGCTGGCACAGGAGGATATTGCTGCGGAATTGGAATAGAGCAGCTTCCGCAGAGTTGGATGCGGCAGAGAGAGACGGCTGGAAGGAACCGGTTCGTTCTTTGTCCATCTCCCCTAGACCTTCACTCCCTAAACAGAATTTTGGCTAAAGAAGCAAGTTTTCTGTTGTTTTTTTTTAATAAGCAAACATGAGGGGCACTGTATGATGGAACTGTATACAGCTCCTTTGTGGAAACAATTTGCTGCATTTTGTCCGGTGCTGTAGCATGATGTAGGTTTCAGCTAATCCCTCTCAGTAGTAAACAGATTCTCGACATTTGTAGTTTTTATGGTGGCTGGATGTGTGCGTTTAATATTCCAGGTAAAGCTTTGAGTGCTATTAAAACCCACGTTCTTTGTTGTTTCTAATTAGTTTCAAGAGTATGTTGATTTTTTTCCTGCTGTAATACTGGAACAATATCTGTGATTTTTTAAAAATTCTGCAAATGGGTTTCCATTTTCTGACCAGCTGCAAAACATTATTTAATACCTTTCAAAATTGGAGTTCACTGCTGGGCCACACAGATCACTGAAACGAAAATAAAAATACATTTGTACATCTACCCACTTATGATTGATTCATTGTTTTTGCAGGCATTGTGTGTCTCTTGTTAAAATTAACATTTTCCATTACAACATTACAAGGGTTTCAATAATTCAGCAGAGATCTAGCTGCGTCAGTGATGGAGGAATAGGGTATGTGCTAGAAATCAATATTTTACCTCCCAATTTAGTATGTGGAGGAAAATGCATGCAATACAGTATATTTCTGGTTGTTTTAGGTCCTGCTTTGTGAATTAGGTTCCCGTTCAGCAAGATACTTAAAAGTATGGTTGGTCCTCTTGGAGCTAGTGGGCTGTTCCTGTGCTTGGAGTTGTAGATATCCTTACTAACCTGATTTTAGTGCTATCTGAGAGTAAGACAACTCATTTTGCTAGTCCTTTCATAAAAAACGCATTAATATCAGTTTTATTGTGTTGATTAATGCACTATCAGCGAAGTCAGGCAGATTGATAGCAACGAAGCTGTCTTGTTAAATGTTTCACGGTGAACAGATTAACAGTTGTCTGCTACTCTTTTGCTTCTCTGTGCTCTGGTTAGAGCTAAGGTGCATCTAGGATATCGCAGACCCTTTTTATACTTGGGAATCTGAGCAGGATGCCAGACATCTGAATCCCCTTGATGTTTTTAAAACACATGCATAGGTCTGCTGCACAGCACGTGAGTGATGGAGTCCAACGTTTCCAGGGGGGTAATTTCGTATGGTTCTATTCCTCTGTGAACATAAACGGCAAAGGATGATAGTCCTTGCTCTGTCTTGCACAAACTGCTCACACCACCAGCTATTCTGATGCTTTTTAGAAGTACTGGGTGGGCTTAATGCACGTGTGCTGAGCGACTGACCATTGTGTGGAAGCATTGAACGTACTGCACGTTTCTGCACGTGCGATATCCAGTTTGTGTGGTGTGTGCTGGGAGGCAGGCACATCCCGGCGGGGCAGATTTACTGAACATGTGCAGGCTGTCTGCGCGGTGCACGCAGAGCAGATCTGACATTTCCTAGAGGTGTTGGGTTGGTACCAAATAGGCACGTACATTTCTGCCCCAGGGACCCAGGAATATGGTGCCCTGAAGGGTTCCTGTTCTGCCTGAAGGGACTTTCGCTGCCTCCCCACGCAGCAGAACCGCACTGTGAGGCTTAATCCACTCGCACAGGTTAAGCATCCTGGGATTGCCTGGTGGTAGCTGTGGTAGCATGCAAGATATAGTATTATTATGCCATCCAGACGCCTCATGAATTCATTACTTGAATTTACAGCTGATGACTGCAAATGCGTTGAGTAAAGGAAACAGCGGTAATGTAGAAAGATTTTCTAGGGGAAAAAAATAGTTATCAGCATTCAAAGGGCTTAAAACAAATGCATAACAGGTAGCAGTCACTAATAGCTTACAGTGTTTTTAATTACATTTATTATGCTTTAATCAGTAGAAGTGCTGTTTTCATCACCAAGTGCACTTGAAGGATAGGGTATTTTCTCCATCTTTTTACAGAGAGGCTTGGGCCTGGGTCCTGACAGCCTACACCTTCCTTCCCCAAAAGCCCTGCGCTTCTGTTTGACCTAGAGAACGGTCCTGGGCCAGTTCGGGTCTATCAAGTCTTACCCACACCTGACATTTAATAACCCCCTGCTCCGGTATCTCACCTTCGCTCATTTGCAGTGCTGTGTTCTGGTCCCTCTGCAGGACCATGCAGCGGTGGGGGCAGCTGCCAGCCTAATCCATCACCTGCTCAGAGGCACAAAGAGAGGACTGACCCCCCGCCCTGTTCCTCCCACTGTGGGGCTGGTTGTGTGCTGCCCTATGTACAGCCACATCCAGACCTCACACACAGACAGGCCCTGCGGTTGCGCTGTGTCCCAAGGGGATATACGCATGCTAACTTCGGTGCCCAAAGCCCAACCGCAGCTCCAAAGCTCGGTACTAGATCTGGCTTTGATGTGACCAGGGTAAGTCTGATCCCAGCTGAGGCCCCGGGGGAGGATCAGGGGCCCAGAGGTTACTCCTCTAATGTCATTTTAGACAGCTGAGGGTCTCGGAGACATCCGCACAGGCCTGGCAGATGTGACACAGGACCGACAGGGCACTTCTTAGAGCAGAAACTAGTGGCCAGCAAGGACATCCTACGGCATTTCAAATGGCCCTAGGTCTTGTGCTTTGGCACCCTACCCACTGCCTCAGTATCGTCATGGCCCTTTAGAGGATTACTACACCTAGAGTTAGAAATGTAGCGTTGCTTATTAGCAGTTTATGCACTCTGTAAGCATTTGTTCTGCAGCTTGTTACCAGCAGTGGTGGGATTCTTTGGTTACCCTTACGTGATCATCTGAAAGTGATCTAACATTAATTAGAGATTCAGCGGAGAAAGAGGGGCAAAATGCTGTTCTATAATTTTCTCAAGGAGTAAGAAAGGACATCATTTTTTCCCTGTGTACTTCTTTATGTACAAAGCTAAGAGACAGCACAGTAACTACAGCAGGTGAGAGGCCTGCAGAAAGAATTGACAAATAATTGAGAAATTGAGAAACAATTGACAAATCTCTGAGAATATGAGGAACAGCAGCTTAGAAAGGACTGAGTGGGGAGCCTGGACAATCAGGAGGGAACAAAGAAAATTAAGAATTCTCAAACAGAACTGAATATTTTATTTGCACCAGCTTACGTCAGAAATGACACTGGAAAAAAATCTACAGCAGATTTACTCATAGTCTGGTAGCAAGCAGTCTCCTGGGAGAAGCTGAGTTGCTAAAAGGGAAACAGAGGAATAATTAGATGAATTAAATAGCAAGGAGGCACCCAGGTTTGGTTGCATGAAGTCCTCCAGAACTCCTGAATTAACATTTACTCCTAAGACAGGCCAGTAGGTTAGCCATAATCATCTCGCTGCCTTTCAAATTCTGTGAGAGAGGGAGGAGGAGCTGCATGAAGGTCTGAGCAATGCACCAAGCCGATCGTTCGGTTCGGGGGGAGCTTTCACGACTGAGCTGAAGTATATTGAGCTTAGTTTTGTTTTCCAGGAATGTGTAATACTGATGGAAAGTCTGAAAAACAGACTGCACACAAAGGGAACGGTTTCTTCTTTCTTCTGGGTCTCCCATTACTCAGTTAATCACTTGGTTAATGTATTGAGCAAATAAACAGTGCTTTTTTGATTATTTTGCTATGGCTATTTAACCAGCTGCCTTTCAAATGCAGAGCCCGGAATTTCTGGGTCTTGCCCAAGGTTATGTGTACAGAGACACTTCATAAGCCACAACAAACATTTTATTCAGCCCAGCATTTGCTGTCATGACTAATGGGATACAGCTATTTGCAAGGCTATTTGATTCTTACACAATCTTGTTACCAACTCTTTGAAGAAATCCCAAAACTTTGTGGCCCCTGTAAATGCTGATGATCCCTTCCATGCATATGTGTGTAGAGGATTTTTCTCTAGGGGCAAGCAATCTGAGGTGACTCCATTCAGAGAGCAGATCTTTCACACCCACAGTCAAAGCATCGCCTGACCCTGCCAAATCCCTTGGAAAGCTCCTTGTGGTCTGTGTTATATGTTAGAGGACTATTGAATTCTGCTGCTCTCTAATGGGCCTGTTTTAAGGGGATTGGCACCCGTGCAAAGTAGGCTCCAACACAAGCATAATATATCTACAAAGAGAGACGAGCATCAAAATTGCAAGCTTTGCTGATCAAAGTTACTTAAGTAACTTACAAAGACTTAAGTCCAACCGTGAGGAACGGCAGCGATAGCTGGGGAAGAGTACTGAAGAGCGGGCAGGGCAGATGCAGGTCATGCTTAGTGATTTAAGCACAAAATAATGTTCCTTGGAGGGAGAAAGCTAAACTACTCGTACAGGTTATGGGACTTCACAGGTCCCTCTCCAGCTCATAGCCAGCAGGTTCAACAGTGTCTCACCTGACTGACTTCTGTCCTCTCCGCGTCCTCAATTGAAACGCTCACCCGCTCTCTGAATGTGAGGTGGATGTTCTCCATGGGACACGCCATGGTCCCACTCCCGCACAATTCGGACTAGTGGACACGGAGGAGCACGCCATGGCTCCCTTCCTGCTCACATGCCCCGATTCCTTGCCGATGGGAAGCAGGGCATACGGGGTAGGGTGTGCAGACGGTTTGCTGTCACAGCTCCAGGAGGTGGGAAGCCCCCCGTGCCCCCAGGTACGGCATGCGGGATCCACAACTCTTCTGCATGCCCCAGCGTGGGGCACCCTTTTCTGAAGGTAACGACCAGGCTGATGGCAGTAACATCAATGCAGTGATGTTAAAACACCTGTTTTGGGGTGGCCCACACGGCATAGAAAGCCGTCTGGCAGAAACTAGATTCTGTTCGTGGCATAAAACAGAGGCCATAGCCTTTCCCATCTTGCTTCCTATGCTGTTCCCCAGCTGGATTTGGCCAGGGTGTTTACTGTACTAACGGGTTACGTTTGACAAACTGCCAGCCACTACTCCCTGGGTTCTCCAACAGAGCTAGCGCTCAGGGCTAGCTGTTGCTCTTACTTGGGTAATGAAGAAAGAAAACCTGTGAAAACCTGAAACAAGAGACACTCTAGTATGCATGCAGAAAAATTACACTACTGAGTCCAAGTATAGGCAGCTGCATAAAAGCCTTTCCTTAGGTGTCCCCACAGGGCTGTAGAAGACCCAGGTTAGAAATGCAGGTGCGAGAGTGCTCTCCTCACATGCCACCCCCTGCCAGAGCAGCCTGCCATGCTCGCCAGTGGCGTAAGGATGGGTTCTGCAGCCCTCTGATCGCCTGGGAGGCTCTCCTGCATGCCTGGGGCACGCTCTCCCCATAGGTGGGCTTTGGCCGCAGCAAAGCCCTTGCTGCTTTCTGCAAACAGCTCTGCTCAAGAGGAGCTCGTGCTGTCCCACCGACGGGCTCATCCGCGCCCTGCACCCTGCTGCCCTGCCGGGGGGCCGGCTTCCCTGGGTCCCCCTGCCTGGCGCTGTGGGGCTGAGCCCCCACCCCACTGCAGCCTCAGCAGGGGCAGGTTTGCACCCATCCTGCAAACCTGCCAGTGCGGGGCACCCCAAGGATGGCGCCCCACTGATGGTGCATTGCACTTTCCCTGGGCAGACTAGAATATTTCGTAACCGGTATCATCTGAAGGATATTTGCTTACTTTGGGAATTTAACTAATTGAAAAGAAATGTCTCTCAGCGCCACAAAGTCCCTGCATGAGTCACCAGCAGGCTTTCAAGCCCCACTCTGCAGCTCAGATTTCTGACTTAAATCCCAGAGCAGTTTTGGGGGATTTCTGAGGACCAGACACTAGAGGGTGAATGACACATGCACCTGTCCGGGAGGTTTTCCCTTTGTCGGGGCAGCCCTGCGGGCTCCTCTGGGGTACAGCCGCCTCCAAAGGGAGCAGGGGCACGAACCAGGGGCGGGGTTCGAAGCACTTTAAACTCAGACCTCCTTCAAGCAATCATATGTCTTAATCCCAATCCAGCAATTACAGAACACACCTCATGTGGTGTTCTATACATATGCCTTATGGGCATATAATCCTATAATGCAGAGCTACTGATAGTATGACCTGCAAAGGAAGAAGAGAGAGCTTTCAGATCCCCCTCTCTTACTCCTCTGTGCTGTGAAACAACTGGGTCTTTCTTAAGTCCGTTTGTAACCCTGAATTTCCCATGTTTTGCGTAATTACAGTGCCCCATGTTTTTGCTTACACATTTGTGCAATAGGAGGAATTTTTAAAAGTGTAGCCAAGTAATTTGATTTTGAGAAGTGCTGTGGAGGAGACAAGGATAGACGCATATAATTTGTCTCCTACCAGGTTTATGAGTGTCTCTCTCTCAGGAAAGGTAACAATTCCATCCAGAAATAATTCCATTAGACATGAAATATCAGAGCTGTGAATCACTGGGCATTTCAGAGCATCACTTCACAGCAGGAGAGCATCTGAAAACTGCTCCGGAGACAGGAGTTTAATTCTTATTGTAGCACTAGGGAGGAAAATGCAATCAAAACCAGCTATAGGAAGTACAGCAGAACTATCTATTTTACTAGTTGCCTTCCTGGGAAAAAGAAACCAGGAGATTATAGTTATTCTTCCAGCAATACTGTTGATTTGGTCAGGGTAGTAACTAGGATTCACAAGACTGCAATTAAGGGCTCAGGAAAACATGTTAAATAAATTCCTCAGAAAGACTGTATTGTAGTGACCACGCACACATTGCTTTTAGGTATCCATATAGCAGGGTAATAACTGGTTCTGCCAAGGAAAAGCTTTTCTGATGTGAAAGGGCAGTGAGACTAATCTGTATCAGAGGTTTATAAAGGCAGAATGGATTCTAAATTGTGGGGGCAGTCAGTTACTACAAGTTTGAAGTTTTTAGCTCTGACTACATCAGAAAGTCACCCGTTCCTTGTTCCCGTCTCTGCAGCTAGACCTAACACCGCTATTTCAATGTAGATGACTGTGGGAGCTTCCCTCCCACTGAGGTGGACCTGTGAGATCGTCACTAGTTAGCCAGGGCAGTTGCTTCACCTGTAACTTTTAGGACTTGCCCCATTTTGCAACAGGATAAAGCTGTTTCCCAGTGCTGAGCCCGCTGCTATTGCTCAGGACCACAATGGGTTTTCTTACTCGTCCCCATTGCTGAGGTGGACAGAAGAAGGAGAACAAGCATGTTTATTCTGAACACCATATGTTGCAAGTGACAATAATCTGGGTCCTGCTGAGTTGCCAGGCTAATTTATAGATATGGGACCTGACCTTCAGGAGAAATAAATTCACAGAAATTGCATGGACCTTAAGCTCTCAGTGTCTCTGAAAGCTAGCACATACTACCTGTCTCCAGATTACCGCTGCCTGTGTAAAACAGGTGTCAAAGGCTATTATAAAAAATAAAGAAGGCCCTTGTAGCTGGCAGCATGTCAGGGTTGTTATGCCAAAGTCTAGGCAGCTAAAAAAAGGTAATCTGCAGAGTATCGGCCTTACATGGCTTAACTGGATTAGCCTTTACATTCTAAATGTCTGGACTGTCTCCAAAAGAGGTAGCAAATGCCTTTCTTTGAAGCAGTCCTCTTTTTCAACCAGTTAGTGGAGAGCCACTGTTCACAGAGATGCCTGGTTGCCTAATACCGCGATGAAGACAGAGAACGTGTGTTACGGTGGCTGTCCGCAGAAGCAAACATGGGACATGCTTAAGCACATGCTTAAGCAGGAGGACGAGGACATGCTTAACTGCGAAACCTCTGCAATACTGGTGACATTTTTTTCAGCTGCAGCTGTGACACTCAGTATCAAAACGCTTTGCCAAGTCAGTTTTTCATGACAGAGCTCAGTCTTTCTTCAGGTAATCTTTTACTTCTCTCCAAGTTTCTTCAGCAGGCTGCTGAAGAGAATATGTGTCCTTTAACCCAGGTGTTAACCTGGTAAGGGGACAAAGAGCTGAAAGCCTACAAACTTTGGGATTCCTCCTTCCCAAGCATCCGAGTCCGTGGCTGCCTGACACCCTGGGCTCCTGGTCTGACCATCCTGGAGCCACTTCTAGTGTTTGGCACTGAGGTGCTTGTCAGGGGACCGTCCTGTAGCCAGGATCTTCTTTCTGTTCTTCAGAGACTCTCAGCACAGCCAGAATTATCAAAATAATCTGTGAAATGGACTGCCTGTTCCTCCTCTGCCCATTCCCATCTCTCAGTCCCAGAATCCCAATGCATCTCTCAGCTTCCCAGGACCCAGGAGTGTAATATGGTGTGGAACAAAGGCCTCAAATGAGAGATGATTTTTTAAGGGGAAAAAAACTGTGGAACAAAGGCCTCAAATGAGAGATGAGAGATTTTTTAAGGGGAAAAAAAACCCCACTCTTAAATAATGAATACAATGTGTTGCTCCATTTATGTCATATATTGTCTGTAACCACAAAAATAAGAGAGAAGTGATCCTACATTTATCTGAGATGGAAGATTTTGGAACAGAAAGAGAGCTGCTGGAGATGCCTGGGTCTATAGAGAAATGTCTGCACAGCAAAGAGGTAGATGTCCAGTTTGGCAGAAGACCTTGCTAAAATAATTCATGATGTATTTCCTGCATCTGCCTCGAACCGTCAGGAGGCCTTCAGCATGTCCTTTGTAATTTCCCATCCTTTTTCTTCTTAAACTTCAGTCTCTGCATCAGTGTTGGCGTTGTGATCTCAAGTGAAATCCAAGAGGGGTGCGCTTCTGGTCTCTGAATGCCGTTTTGCATTCAAAGTGGTTGGTGGACATCAGCAAGTGACATCAACCACTCCAACCATTCATTTAAACATTCCTGTGCACTAATCCGCACAAAGTTATAAACAGTGTGATCTATCATGTGTGTGTGTAAGCGTAGGAAAAAAGGACAATCTTGAGAACTGTGCTGAGATGATGCATGTCCTTGCTAGAAATGCGTTGAGTTTGTAAAGGCTGGGCAAAAATAAATAAGAGGGGGAAAAACCAGTGGTTCCCACCTGCCTCCTAACAAATAAATCACAAAGGCTCTCCATGCCTCCCTTGAGATACTTGTTTGCTCTGCACTCCCCCCAGCCACAATGAAAGGGGCTTTTCTTCCACTTGAACTGACTTTTGGCAAACATCTCCCTTTCAACAAAGATCTGAAATGTCCTTGTGGACTGCTGTTGCTGGAGACAGCAGGGAGAAGGCTCTCTGAAGCCACTCACACAAGAGTCAGGACAGAGAATAATTACCTGAATTCATAAGGTTAGTTCCAGTCTAGACGAAGGCAGAGAGAAGTCATCTAGAGGTCTCCATTGGAAAACAATATGTTTGTCTTTCTGGACTTTCTGGTCTCCCCGTGCTGGCTGCTTACTATATCCTATGAATATTTCTCTCATGGACTGTCGAGCAATTACTGTGTCTGAGCACTAGGCTCGCTGTCCTCATGTCATTATCAGTTTTATAACCCAGTGTGAGCCTCCCAGGAATGAGGCTTTGACTATGGCTTGACCTGGCTCACTGGAGCAAATGGAAAGCCTCCTGTGGACGGCTGGCTGGGCGTGGGTGTTTGGCACCGGGGAAGTTGTTGCCTGAGTGAACTAAAGAAAATTTATTAAAAACATATATCAAAAACTTGCTGCATGCAAACTTCAAGGCGAAGCCTAGAGCGGCTTAATATACAGTCTCAATAAAAAGGGCCAGGATGACTAGAAGAGGTAAAAGAAGAACATCAGATTAATGCCTGCAGGAACTTCAGAGGGTTGCACTGAGCAGAGCAGGTCGGTGTAATGTTCCTGTCCAGCCTAAGTTCTCCAGACATTTTTGCAAATTCTTGCTAAGGGGCCAATATTGCAGGCCCTTTCCTCTCTCTAAGCTTCCTGTCAAACACAGCAGCCTATGTGTGCATCCCTGTGCCCAGAGTGTCCTTGGTCAGCCTTGTGTTCAGTAAAACCACACTACAGCAGGCAAATTACTGACTGGAGACTGGCTATGTGACGTGCTGTGTTTCACAGTACAATTATCTGGGTTTCATGACACTGCCATGTCACATCAGCTGTATTAACGACGGTGTCACTGTTAGGATGATTGAAGGATACGATATAAGCTTGGCTTGTGAAGAGAAATAATATCTTTCAAGACAGGGCTCTTGCCACGCAACTAATATTCTCTCATCTGCTCCTGTGCAGATGTAAGTGAAATGGGACGAACAGTGGCCCAGTGCTCATGTGTTTCTTGGTGGGTGGCACATAGGGTAGATGCCATCGCTTCTTTCCTAACTACCAGCCCATATCTTCCTTGGGTCGTAAGCCTCCTAACTGGCTTTGGTGCCATCAGTTTTACTCCCCTTGCTGAAACCTTTTCTTTCTCTGGCTTTGACAGTTCTGCCCTTCTCAAGATCTCTTTCCTTTTCTCTGGCTATTCCTGTAATGCTTCTTGTCAATGGCTTCCTCTGTGCTTCTCCTTGCTTCCTTTGGAAAGAGAATCTCATAGTACATTGGTTATATTCTCTGCATCCTGACTACCTACTCTTATGTGCTTATAAGAGCGACTCATTAACCTGGAAAGTCACATTATTAGGCTAAAACTTATCATAGAATCATAGAACCTACTCTTATGTGCTTATAAGAGCGACTCATTAACCTGGAAAGTCACATTATTAGGCTAAAACTTATCATAGAATCATAGAGTAGTTTGGGTTGGAAGGGACCTCTAAAGGTCATCTAGTCCACCCCCCCTGCCATGGGCAGGGACATCTTCAACTAGATCAGGTTGCTCACAGCCCCGTCCAACCTGACCTTAAATGTTT
>NW_008795695.1:16490283-16533164 GCF_000699145.1 Aptenodytes forsteri | reverse complement strand
TAACCAATTCCTCACCCACCGGACAGTCCACCCATCAAATCCATACCTCTCCAGTTCAGAGAGAAGGATGTTGTGGGGGACCGTGTCCAAGGCCTTACAGAGGTCCAGATAGATGACATCTGTAGCCCTTCCCGTGTCCACTGATGTAGTCACTCCATCATAGAAGGCCACTAGGTTGGTCAGGCAGGACTTGCCCTTGGTGAAGCCATGCTGGCTGTCAATATCCTTTGCATCTTACTCCCCTTCCCTGAGTCGTCACCATTCTCCTTGACCTCAATGGTCTCTCATTGAGCATTCTCCTTGTCTTTCAGGTCCTGTGTAAGGTGAATTCCCACAACCTGAGTTACTTGCTGTGCCCAACATGGTGTTCATAATAGTCCACTGTGATGGAAATTTATGAATCCTTCCTCCTCTTGGCCCTCCTAGTATCAAAACCACTTAAACCTAATGCATGTGCACTGATAAAGTGATTTCCTTTCCTGTTTTATCCCTTTCTGCTGCTGTCTTCCTTATAATTACACAAGCACAAATATTCTCCATTCCCTTTCCAGGCTTCTATCCGTTTATTTACTTTAATGCCTTGTTGATTTGCATCCTCTGCAAATCACAAATCCTATGCCAGAAATTCTAGCCTCATTTGTTTGGATATCTGGTTTCCCACTGTGTATACGCATGCTTTCTTCATCGTGGAAGGAAAGCCCTTCTGATACTAGTCCTCAAAATCTGCATCTGATCATTTTGCTAGGCATTTTTATTGTGTTGCCTATACAATGGTGCCAATTAAGCATGATTGTGCAGGCAGCCAAGGAAATAAAAAGGCCTATTCTGTGTGGTTTTTTGCCCACACATTTACATGTATGTGACTGAACTATTCACAGATATTGCGTGATCTATTTAAACAGGACCGAAGTATGTGAGGAGGAGGCAGAGTGAGTAAGTGCATAAACAGCTGGGCTGTGACTTAGGAGCCTGGCTTTGATGCCAGCTCTGCCACTGCTTTGGCATGCTCTGAAAAGTCACCTGCTTGTGCCTCAGTTTCCCCATCTTTGAAACAGGAATAATTTTGCTTACCCTGTTTTACCAGGTGCTTTGAGACCAAGTGATAAAATATGCTATGTAATAACCATACAGCGTTGTTTTTCCTGTCCCATTCTTCCTCAATATGTGTCACACCGGCTGGTTTCATCTGCTGTTAAATTAGATCATGGGCATCTGAAGGAATCCTACGTTTTTCACAGTATGATGGCAGAGGCGTTGCAGTGCTCCCTAACTTTCAGGTACTAATGCAGCACAAACAACGATTATATTAAAAGCACCTCTCCTGGAGCTATGGACAATGCTACGAAGGGGAATGCTACGTGTCTGCACTATATAATGGGGATCTAAAGCAATTCCTTGTGACATTTTATAGTTTGACAGTTGCCTGAAAGAGACCCCATATGGGATGTAAATTGCATGTGTTGCTGCCATATGCTTGGGGAAGCAAGATCCATTTGTTCTTTTAGAATAGAGAAGCCTGCTGAATTCAAACCAGAAATCAGATACACATCATGTTCATCCCAGCTTGTGTTAGGGCTGTAGCAGTTCTTTATTCCTTTGCTTTTGAGTGCTGCATAAAGCTCTATTTGGTGTAGCTGAGCTTCTATCACAGGGAATTTGTATATTATTTTTGAAGGGATGTAACAGATCCTGGTTGAAAACTGTATTTTCATTCCAAGGAAAAAAAATATGAGCTCCCCCATGTAACATAGGAAGCCAGATTTAGGCATAAGCCTGACTCCATGAATTTCCTGACTTCACGAGTGTTCCAGTCACTCACATGAGGACTGAATTTGGCCTGGGATGCACATTAGTACACTGGATTGCTATTTGAAAGCTAAGAAGTTTCTGTTTAATCTTTTCAAGATTTTTATCATTCTCTAGAAATTCACAGGGAAGATGATAGATAGAATGGGTAGGGATTGTTATCTGAGTTTTCTCTACTCTCTGTTTCTCTGTTCTGACACCTTATAATTTTTAGGGATTCTTGTTTCTTATTTGAGACCTGAAGCGGTTTTATGGCTATGCATGCATAAAACCAAGAAATAGCAACTGGGGAGGCACTGAAACTGCCAGACTGAACATCTCCATTAGCAAAATGCACAAGACACTGATCTTACCTGATCCCTGCTGTAATTTTAAAAACAAGACAATTTTTGCTTACGCAATTGTGTTCTGAAAGGAAGAGCGCAATAGTTTAGGCCCTTGACAGTATCTGTGATTTCCTAATAGCATCTTTATCGCTTTGGGTTTTTTGTTCGGCCCTGAGCCTTAGGAATCATGAAGAGGAAACAGCATGATCCTGAGAGGATATTTTCCCTCAGAAAAACAAATGCCAAGCTGTCAGATTTAAAATTTTTGCAAGATCCATGTACTGGATCAAAAGAAAATAGTTTTGCTTCCAAAATACCTGCTGTGTGGGTATCATCTGAGGTTAGGGGGTTTGCAACCGCTCAGCAGCTGCATCAAACAAGATGCCATGGGGCAGATGTCTCTCACCTAACTTCAGACATCTACATTGCTGATACTCATGCGCGAGTTAGCTGTGTCGGCTCCCCTTGTAGGCTGGGGATAGAAACAGGCATTTCTGAGGGAGAGGCATTTCATCCTGATGTGGCTATCGAAAGCAGTCCAGAGGTAACATGTCTTAGATCCAGCTGTTGCTTTCTCCTAGCCATAAATAGGGTACACGTGACCACCCCACATATGGACGTCTCCGGTGAGAGGAGTCCCTCTCACAGTGTTTCAGTGTGGGCTCCTGAAGTTAATGGCTGCTTTGAAAACGTGTGCGAAAGACTTTCCTCGGGTCAAAAAGTAAGCCTGCAACACAGCCACGGGTAAAGTTTAAGACGACTCAGTTTGTATGCTAGTCACATCCCTGTCCCTGACTCTCTCTACCATGTCCCCATCTCTCTCATTGCTTATTTTTTGATAATGATGTGACCAAATGAACACTTTTACTGTGAACGTTTGAAAGAGCCACTCGCCGTCTTTCATTTACATACTGATAAAAGTTATAAACCATGAAATAGGCTAGTCTTATATCATCCATGTTTCTACCTTCCTGCAGGGATTTGAATATGTCTCCCATGAAGAAATGTTAGGGCGTTTACTCACCTCTAGGCAAGGGCAAAGCATTCCTCCTTGTTCTCTAACCTACCTATGGACCGCCAACAGAGAGCGTTGCACTCACCGGAGCATTTAAGAGAGAGAAAAGAGCAAGCAAGCCAAGACTCGGAAAAAAGTCCCTGGAAGAGAAAAAGAAACAAACAAAAACAATAGATCAGAAAAGAAAAAGCAACCAGAGTGGGTTAAAAGGGAGTTTTCCAGGGACGCTGGCGAATGGAGCTTTTATGGCACTTGGGTGCTGCGGTACAGTGCAGAAACCTCAGGCCATGTCATGTGCTGCGCCCCTTCGGTCCCCTTTCTGTGGCATGATCAGCATTGCTGTCCATCTCACAACTGCACCAAAAGGAGGGGCAGTCAGAAACCAGACACCCCATCCTCTGGAAAGCTCCAGGGCTTCAAAATTTGGTTTCGTTCTGAATCGTAAACAAAAGTGACTGCCACGGATTTTTTTTCGTGGAGGGAAATGTTCAAACATTAAGGACAAATCGTTTCCTTTGGACTTACTCAATTAGACTTCATTTTGCATTTATGTAAAATAGCAGTGTAACATAAAAGCTGTAGCAAATAGGTAAGAGCAGAATATTTCAACATCTTCTGCAAATATTTTAATGAAAGCCATATGTACCAGTAAAAAATTTCATTTTTGTCAAACCAGCATTTTCCACTGGAAAAAAAAATCCCTCTAAAAAACCTCTGTCTTGTCTTTCCAATACATTCACCTAGTAGTTAAAATTAGATATTAACCAGTCAAAAATATGTATTTGTCATGTTCCTCCTTCGATTTCCTTTCTGGAAGAAAGAAGGTCATCTAGTGATTTATGGAGGCCTGTGAAGACCAATAGACTTTTTTTCTGACGGAGACCAGCCTGGAGATTTTTCATCTCTGTGTCATACCAGGATTTAGGCTTCAGGGACAAAAAGGAAAGCTGGTAGCAGAGTGAGCAGGCAGGGACCGTAAAACAGCCCTACTGGATGGTCGCAGGTGAGTAAAGGTTGAACTCACTATTTAAAACCAGGCCAAGCTGAAATTCAAGCATTTGTGTGACATCATCACTTGTCATTATCCCTTTATCAATATGTTGTGGGACGTGGGGGCCAGGCATCCATTGCCTTCGCGCCTGAAAGAGGCAGCACCATACACAGCAAGCGAGCAAAACGCCACACCATTCAGGAAAGTAAATATTCCTCTGTCCCTCTATGGGTCATTTGTCCTCCTCAGTGGTCTCTTTGGTTACAGGTGAGTATAGTAGAATAATGTATGTGGCTGAGCATTTCTGAAACTCTAAAAACTTGCTTAGGCCAGAAAATGAGCTCGTGCACTGTTTGATAATCCAGCAATTACTAATCATCGTGTTAGTTTCCTTTGGGAAGAAACAGTGATTACAGGAAAGTCCCACCACACTGCGTTAGCAAAGCATTCAAAATGTATTTACAAAGTAGATATATTTTACAAAGAGTTCTGTAAATATATCCCTGGGCAAGGAGATTCAAATCAAGACTTAATTTAGGGAACACCTCCTTCGATTAAAAAAATATGTTCCTGAGAACAGCTGGAGCCATTTGCTGAGATAAATCAGATGCTACTCTCAACTTTTATGGGTTGCTAAACCCATGAAATATATGGTATGTCTAGGATTTGTTGGCTGCATTCTTGTGCTCTGAACACAGATATTGTAGTTTGCTAACAAAGAAAAACGATGGACCCAGCAGGCTATGGCAAAGCCATATCTTCTTTTCTCATTCTTACTGATTAGAGCTGAGAGAAAACTGCTTTGGTGAAACCTCGAGCCTTCTGATTTTTCCCATATTAGGCATGAGCTGAAAACAGCCTGGGTCTCCTGTTGCCTCTTTTACCTCTAGAAAGGAAAGTAAAGGAAATATCACCGAGCTTTTTTAAGACAGAGCAGAAGATTCACTAGCTGTGACAAAGGCCTGGAAAGAACAATGGATTTTTAAGAACGCTGCCTCAAGAGGTAGTCTTAGGGACCACTAAGTCCCTCATGTCTCTATCGTCTCCAGGTTTATGATAAATGCATCTTCTTTTCTGGACATTTGCCAACTTATCCAAAGGAAAAAAACCCCACATATTTAAAGATGATCAACAGGTTGCAAAAGCAACAAAAGAGGAAATGTGTTGTATTATCTTTCCTCCCTCCTTACCTCCCATGCAGGATAGAGCATCTCTACAGAAAAATTTCTTACAAACTGTTGCATCTGAAGACTTTTGGCCAGGGAGCCATGGGGACATGATCCGTATCATCCAATGGTGAACTTATTTTGGGTGCTGGAGATAGAGGCGATCAAGGATGAGGATGATGTAAGCAAAAAATACAGGCATAAATGAATAAATACAGAAGGCAGGTCTCAAAATACATAATGAGGCATCACAAATGCATAACGAGGAGGCACTGCAAAAGGAGAAAAAAATGCTTTGGTGCTTTGCAATGTAAGTTCAGAGTTCACAGAAAGCTCCACTTCCAAGCATCACTAGAAAAGATGGGACGTACATGATCTGCCCGTTCACATCTTGTTTCACTTTCCTGAAGCTTGTGTTTCTTGGTTGTGGTGGCTGCAAAAGTAAGGGGCAGACTGTTGTACTTAAGGGACTTAACTGATTGCCAGTGAGATGCACAGTGTTGTCTTATGGAGATCTTGCATTTTCTCCTTCTGTTGTTTTGCTTAGTCTCTGGTACTATTCATGTTACGGTTGTTCTTCTGCTAATCTGTAAACTGCTTTAAAATTCTCCCAGTTGAATTATCAGCCAAAATACAAAGTGTTGCTTTTGTTGGCAGCTAGGAGGGAAATCACAACATTGTATTATACAAAAGCGTTTAGCCTTCTATTCTCACTCCCTTTTTCCCCCGCTTTTCTTTGGCCTGGGTAGAAAGCAATGGCAAATATGTTATTAACACTCACGGGGACAATATTTCCATTGTGAAGTCTCCAGGAGATATTCTATTCAATTTGTGATTTCAGTTCTGAACTTTCACACTAATTCTCTTAGCAATTCCTCTAACTTAGCCTCAGGAGGAAGGGAATTGTTCCGAATTGTTTTCAAAAGCCATTTTAGCCCATTGAACTGTTATGCGTGTTTAAAAAGAAAGCTATTTCTTCCTTCCCCCGCGCCCCCCCATTTTGTTTCAGCAGTGACAACTATGTAGCCTTTTGCTATGTGGAAATGTGCAATTTCCTAGTCACTGATGTAATGGAAAGTACCACAGGTGATCTCCAACACACCTGCAGCGAGAACGTGTCTTTCTCCGCTTTTGTGCCAAACACAGAAAATTCCCACATTAAAATAATGACATTTTGAAAACAAACAGCATTGCTTAGACCAGTCAAGATTTACATTAGGGATGGTTTTAAAAGTAGTGTGGATTAAGTTAGAGAAAAATCACCCAGTTACAGAAACGAGCTATCCGTTTGGTAGCTTGGGTTGAAGTCATTAGCATAATTAAAGTTTCCAGAGAACCTTCTAGTGCTAATGGCACTGTGTAGGGAAAGTGTGGACCTGCCTGCTCTTGTGGGGGCCAAGAAACAGGGTGGACTACATACAGGAAACAGCCTAAAGAAGATACATCCATGCATCTATATTCATACCATTTCTTTCCCTCGCCCACTTGACCCCACTTTCACAAACCAACGCACATGTATATTCTTCCGCCCTTTTTACATGTTGCACATCATTGACTTATGCCCATAGCTAAGAAAAGCAAGCAGTTCAAAAGGTCAGAGAAGTGGTGTATTTTTTGCACCTACTGGAACAAGGAAACTTAGGAAACACTAAAACAATCCATGCTAACAATAGCAAAGGCTACTAACAATAGACTGCATTCTCCAAAGAAAGATCAGGGCAAGGGGTGTGTTTTGAAGCGTGTGTCGGAAGGAAGAAGAAGAGCATTTTGTAAGCCAGATCATTTCTGTGTTGTGATCATTACAGAAAAGATGTTTTTTCAAAACTCTCAGAAACCAGGAAAGGGGAGATCTCCATATCCTTCCCACAGTTCCTCCTTCTAGACTGGAAAGAAAGCAACACTTGACACGTTTCTGAGGATGAGCTGTGTGCAGTTGTTCTCACACGGGTACAGCGACGGCACCAAAAAGCCCGAAGCAGATGGCGGGCGCGTGGGTGGGGAGTGGATTGCTGAGATTCCAAGAGGAACAAAAGGAGAGTCGCTGGTTATTGGGAGAACTGCAAATGCGCACGGGCACGGCTTCGTGTGTGTTTAGCCACCCTTTGCTGCACAAGCATATGGGACGTGAACACTCCGGAGGGGTATCAGCTAGTGGGAGGAATGTGGTGGGACAATAATACTCTGAGATGATTAATAGGAGCAGGGTGAGAGTTGCTGTTTATATCTAGTTATTCTTCTCCCCTGTGTTATGAATCATCTGATGCGCCAGAAACTGAGAACAGATTGCAGCAGAGTATGAAGTGCTCATGACTGGGTTCTGCTAAGGTAGCATAGGCATGCTGGCACTGCGGTGAGCCCTTGCAGACCTGCTCTCCTCTTCTTTCAGTCAGAAGAGCAGGCAAAGCGTGCACTGCTCTTCTCTGGCCGGCTCATGCAGGCTTTTGGAATTTGGGGTGCGGGGGCAGGAGGCTGGTACATATCCAAGTCTTGACTCAGCCCCAGGTCTGGAAGCGGGAAGAAGGCACACACAGATCCAGAAGCTGGGAAATACCCCTAGGTCCCACAGTAAAGACACAGATCTGAAACTGAAATTAGTAGACGGATAGATGAACCAGTAATTCAGACAGTTTTTTGAAAGACTTCCCCAGCATTCCCAGTAGCCTACTTTTCCACCAGTACCTTCATCAGGAACCTGTAGCACAAAGCAGCTTGGGATGCTCTACAGAGCCTGCTGGAGAAAGATGCATTTGGGGCAAAAGAGTGGCCTTCATCCAGTCTAGCAAGAGGGAGAGGAAATCACATTACTGTCTGTTTTTACATTCCCATTGTCAAGATGTTTGTGCATGAGCCTAAAAACATGAACATCACGAAGAGATCAGGAGTTGTGTTAGAGGTAATGTCCTGGTGGAACAACTGGTAAGGAGAAAGAATTGAGAACCTAATCCTATTTTATAGCCTCTTTTCTCTGTCCTCAATGTCTAAAATATCCCATGTGGAGTCCTAGGCAGTGTCAATGTCATCCTCTGTCACCAGAGACAGCAGGAGGTACTTACGCACAAAGACCCAAAGACTGGGATCACAACTCTGCATACAATATTCATTATCATGCACACACACTCATGCTCAGAGATCTGCCCCTGAAAATAACACTCAAAATGAAGTCATTGCGAAACAGATTAATCCGAGCACGTGCCAGCTCGCAGTGATGTGAGGCCATTCACGGCAGGATCTGCACTGCAAGGCAGTGGCTTTTCCGGGCAGTGGGCTCAGGGTGGGCTCCCCTTACACTGGAGCCCAGAGCCATGTTCTGTAACATGAAATGTCCTTTTCTTACTTGCAGCACTTTTGCTAGAGGAACTCCCACTTAATTCTGTAAATTCCTAACACCAGGAATGTGTCTGTCAACAGGTATTTGAGGAAGGCATGTCTGAGTCCCCGCAGGCACACTGTTTCTGATGATGCTATTTCAGAAGATCCAGGGATATGGACAATATACAGAATATTATTCCAGGAATGTCAACAGCACCAGGGCCAAGAGGTCTTCTGAAACCACTTAGAAGAAAATAAAGGCAATCACTCATTTTCTCTTAGTGCTCATACCTAGTTTATGTAACTTGTCCTGGTCGCTATTATTTTTGTCTTCCTATCCTATCCCCATGGCAGATGGTTCATCTTGTGTTAATTTGATTCATAAGACTTCTGGGATAGAGAATGTATCTCGCTGTGCTTGCAGTGCTTACATCTGGCATTTCCTAACTTTCAAGTGCTTGACTATGCAACCTAAATAAATACAGCTTTTGTATAGCGGTATTTGTAATACATTTATATTGCTATATTTATATTAATAATGTATCGTTAAACATTGGAAGAAAGTAATTTGAAATGCAAAATGAAGTGAGAGGTGGATGTGAAGAAATTATAATGCTGTAAAATCTAGAAAATTGCAATATATTCACAAGATGACTGAATTAGGTGTTGCAGGGGAAACTACATACAGCACTTTTAATTTTCAAGTGTCTGACTTCACAACTTGAATCTTGTTTATTAACATAAAGTTTTTGCACGTTTTGGTTTTTTTTAATGTAATTCCCCAGGTTTTTTTCCATATAGTGGAAAACGATAAAGAACAAATTATAAGTAACTACAGCAGCCTGCTGCCATTGTGAGAAGGACTTGAACCCCAGGCACAAACATAGAGGATGGGACTCGGCTCCAGACCTAGACACCTAAGTTTAGGTGTTGCTAAAATAGCTTTCTACACGTGAGCCACTTGCCTATCCTGCCACTGTAGTCAATGGGGTCTACAGGGCTTCCCTAAAACGGGCACGTCTGGTGCATTCACCTGCTCTCCAGGTTCTACTGAATGGTACTAACCGGCTCTCCACTGACAGTAACAGGAGCTGAGACACCTACTCCGCCTGCAGATACCCGTGCTGCAGACAACTATATTTAAGTGTCTGAAAGTGGAGATGAATAGAAGGGTTTGACTCTGTTCTCTAATTGTAGACATCTGGTGCTGTATTAAATACCCTAGGGAACCCCATTTACTCTCCAGCCGCCTCTCCAGAAGATTGCGGGTCTCCTGACACACACTCTTCAGCCCCACAGAAATTTGCAGGAGAGAGGAGTACATCTGAGATAGCACAAGGCAGTTATGTTTGGACAGCTGAACTGAGCCCTGAGTGTCCCCTCCAGGCTGGGGAACAGATGTATTCAGGCCTGCCATCCTCAGCCTGCTCCTTACTTACTTTCTGGGGAGAGAGGGTCTCCACGGCATGCGTGGGGAGTGAGAAGCTGAAGGGAGGAGCGGGAACACTGGTGTTTAACATGGTGCCCCAGAAGAGAAGGTGCTCTGCTGCTGTGTACTGGGCTCAGAAAAATGTATGATTGTACAGGGAGAGGGAAGGCCACTGGTCTGTTTCTCTTCTCATCGCTGACTGCTTCAGCAGAGCTACTGGGGCATCCCGAGAGGAGCGAGATGAGCAGTTTTGCTACGGCCATAGCCCATCCTCAGAAAGCTGATGCTGGCAAGGAAGCAAGTTTTTCCCAAAGCTGAAACGTAAGGGTGATATTTTTGGGACAATATACTTTTTCACAATTAATCAGCCAAAACCTAACAAGAATTCCACTTTTCCAGCCAAAAGACTTTGCTGCTGCTGAAAATCCAGCCCCCTCCAAAAAAATTGAATATATGAAAGTTTCTCATGAAATGTCACAGTGGTCTTTTGTAATGGAAAGCATTATGCAACGTAAAATGACAAGGCCCTTATCCGCTCCTCTTGAAGTAATCAGTAAGTGGTATAGGCTTTTAAGAGAGGATAATGAGGATAGAGTTGCTTATCACAGACACGATGCCATTTAAATGGGTGTCTGACAGGCAAATCATCTTGGAACTTGTGAGTACTGCTGTGCCAAGCCCCTGCGTTGGCTTGTGTGATGCTCACCGAGTCTGGAATGCAAAATCAGCTGCTCTGATGGAAACTGCAACTCTGTGAGCTATTTTCAGAGGACATTAATGAGATTTTGCTTTGGGATTATCAGTACAAAATGGAAAGCCCAAGGAGGACAGAAGAGACAATTGCTCTCTAGCAAAAATATAACCACATCTACATAAAACACAAGTTCAGGTTTACCAAGAACTAAAAAATTGGTTAAAAATTAATTTTAATGGGACATCACCTGACTTGGTGCATATCTGGTCCTGTGCTGACTTAGAAGTGTACCGGTTTTGTGTATGGACAGCCCTTCTCAGTCATGCTACAGGCAGGCTGTCTATAACACCGCACAGTGTGATGTTCTGTCACGTGTCTTCCCCGCTGATGAAGACCTTGTGCCGTGTTCCCAAAATGTGCACAGCTGACAGGTGGTCATTTCCATGACTGTGTCATCCAGAAACATATCCTGATAGACAGTCATGCTTGTCTCCTGTTTTACTGCAGATGACACGCTCACCTAGTTATGTTCAGCCTGGAGATGTGACTTCAGTGAGATGTCATGCCTCCTTTATTAATGGCATACTCGGCCACACGTCACCACAGCGGCTGAAAGCCTCTGCGACTTGTTCAGAACGGGGATGTTAGTACACGGGCTTCGATTTCTACTGGGGTGCTAGGACTTTATCCTAGCTTCCTGCAATCAGAGGTTTTGTGTTTTCCTACGCTGCTTCCAAACCGCTGTGTTTAAGAGCTACTAATGATAGTTTTTTGTACCCCCGTTGCTGGGCATTTGCGTCGGCAGGCTGTGCGGGAGCTGGAACAGACTCACGGTTCTGCCGCAGGGGTGGCAGAGCAGTCCGAGTCAGAGGGCACGTCCTCCAAGCTCCCTCAGCACGCCAGGTACAAATAGCTTTATTTTTCTTCACCTGTAGCCTCTACACACTCAGGGCGGGAAAACGATTCAGAGGTGTCTGGGAGGTGGGCTGAACAGTGTGCCCCGGCTGGAACGACCCGTGAATCTGTCTCTGCATGATGCTGAACTCAAGCTGGGGCTGAGGTCAAATAGTGAATGAGACCACTCAAGCACCGGGATGAGGATCGATATCTGTGCTTGCATTAACTGCTCCTGTGAGTTCTTTCTCCAGGCTCAGCCAATGTCCAAATGTCCTAGTTCAGATTTTTATATAGTCTCATCTGAGATCACATCAGCTTTCCTGATGGACGTTTTTCTAGTTTATATCCTGAAGCAATAGCCACTACACATTTCTGCCCGTGTTGTAATTAATTCACGTCTGACTCCTCAGGAAGTCTCTGGGAAAGTCCCTGATGTTGTCTCCATTTCTGCTTCTCAGCTGCCAGATTTCAATCTTTGGAAGATGAGGCCACGTTATAATGGAGCAACTTGTCACACTGCCTATTAGCGAAAGGCCATTGTGACCCCTGAAGAAAATTATTGGAGTGCTATAAGAAGTTCAATAATCTTAGTCATAAAATATGAGTGGGTTAAAAATCCACAGTTCTTTGTTTAAATATTGTGTTTTGGGCAGAGCACAGAGCTGCCCATAATGTGCTATTAAAATACAGTTAGGCAGAATATTATATACTAATGGAAAACCATAACAGCGAGAGCAGAAGAGCTGTGGTATGGAACCAAATCAAACCATGTACTTTGTAACAGCTCAAATGCATCCTGACTCTAACTGATTACTAAATTACTGCTGTAGCTGCTGCATGGACATTCTGGGAATATACAAAGAGTAGTTCTGACTGTTACTCAACCCCTTTCCTCTGTGGAATGACAATTTCCCATTTTTCAGTCTCTGGTACTCCTTCCTCTCTGTTCAGATGTGCTTAATTATTCAGACACATTTAATTATTTGTGTTACTGTAGCACAATTCATACCCCAAGACTCAGCACAGTAACTGTCACACCAAGAAAAAAACAAGATGTCACTGAAGACACCCTCTTCTGAACAGGTTATCATCTCTTCCTTTTCCAGCGGAAAACCCTCTTGCTCGGTTTTATCCTCCCAGCAAGATGCAAGCTTTGCTTTTTCAAAGTGTTTATTTTCTGTAGCTACTGAGTACAGTATACAGCTATTTCTGTATCCTATTTGGTTCCTGTCCTTTACATGCATTTCTCCTTACAAGCACAGAACCACGCTGTCTGCCATCAGTTCTCCACGTTTTTACTCCTAAACTGTCCAATACTCCTAAACTTCATCCAATATGAGGGTCTCCTGCCTCCCACCCCGTGGTAATATATGTGGATAGGCAGCATTATACAGCAGGGTTTCCTGTTTTTGGGCTCCCATTCGCAGCTGCCTCAATGAGCTTCTAAACACCATCTTTCCTTGTGTGTAGCACACCCCTTCTGCAGCTGACTCCTCTTTCACTTGCTGCTCCCTTAGTAGGAGCCTTGCTTGCTGAGCTCCGTCCCTATCCTTAGCGTGCAATGATCCTTCTTCAGACACATTCGTCCTCAGCACAACCACTGAAGTTTTATGAAACACATGACGATGCCTACACACGCACACACAAATCCGCGTTCGACTCCACCACCAGTACAGTCAGTGCTGTCCTCGCTGCTGAGTCCAATCTGCTCCGGCATGAGTTTGCACATCCACACACATATCCTGTGGTTACTACATGAGAAATTACCTCCCACTCAGTCAAGTCCCTATTGAGTCTTAATCTCCTTTAGCATGGGAGGGAGCCCCAGAAGCTCCATTTCAATGTCCCTTTGCATCCAGGAGGGCCTCAGTGAATCCACTAACCTTGCCCAGAAAAAGCCGCATATGGAGTATTTCAAACCAGTATCACCTGCCTGTTACAGGCTTTTCCTCTCTCCAGCCTGGCCATTCTCAGCCTGCTCAGAGCCACCCCTCAGTGGATAGAAGAAACCCCTTCCCAGGCATTTTGGCTTTTCTGGGACAAAAAATATTGTACAGCTCCCTTTTTTTTTTTTCCCAGAAAAATAACTGACTTTTGGATTTGTGCATGAATCAAGACAAGGTCGGAGCGATGGCCATTTATCTTGGTCTGCCTCTCTGGCCTCCTCTTCAGGGACTAGGCCAGAAGAACCGGTTGATGGCTCTGTATTGCTTCATAACTTACTACATTTGTGTTTTCTTACTACTGCTCCTCTGGAAAAAAGATGCTGCCTGAGGCAATGAAGGCTTTATAGCATCCTGAATTATGCCTCACATGAGGCAGGGTGATATCAAGGACAACTGTTACGTTAGGAGACAGTCTGAAAAGTCTCCTGGTCCTCTCTCCACTCCAGTATAAACATACTGGTCTCCTTTTCCCTAGGTTCATTTGCAGCAGCTGTGCTATTTGTGTAGCAGAGGATGGTCACTGAGTCTTTTAGATTTTAGCCGGTACTCCCTGAACAGAGTTACTGGCAGTGCACAGATTTGAGAATTTGAGAAATTATAGGCATTTCTTGAGTTAGTCTCTGTAGACTCACCAAAACTGTCTGTAGAAGAGAAATATCCAGTAGAGAAACTTATTATAACCTTTTGTTGTCTGAACATTGATCTTATCTGGTCGTAAAGATGAGCGGCTGAGCATACAACTCTCATCCATTTCCTTAAATACTCACTATGGCTTTTGGAGTATGATTTTTTTTTTTTTTTAGCTGGCTACAAATATTAGGATCCTGTTCTCCTTGACTGCTGTAGATGCGGGGAAGGACGTCCTTCTGAATTCTCCACAGAGCAAGAGTCACTCTTCTCTAGAGCATGAAAACAGCCCAGCATACATCAGACAGAAGCGGCGTAATAATGACAATAATCTACTCAATGAGCAAATACAGTTTCCTTAGTGGTGGTCCCCACGGTCCCCACGGTCCCCACGGTCCCCACAGCACAGGCACTGCTTTTTCTCAATGCTCCCGAGGGGGCAGGTCAGCATAAAATGGGTGAAGTACAGCTCTCTGCCTGTTTCCACCAGCGCACACGCACATGCACACACACACGGTCCATGTCATGAGTCGGTGAAGACAGCCAGAGACCAAGCAACATCCATTCAGCCGAACCATGACTGACTCGTATCTGATGACATAGAAACTCTTTATCTGAGCCATGCACATAGAGTTCAGCCAAACCCTCAATGATTTTCAGTCATAAATCATTAAAAAAACAGAATTTATTTTCCTTAGTCTAAAACTTGAAAATATATGAACAAATTAGCACAAGATCAGAAGACAGAAATGAAATGAGTTTTGAAAATAAGATTCGGGACGGGTTACTCTTAAGACCAAATTGTTTCCAGACAGGCAGAACCTCCAGGTAGGTTTAATGTAGCAACTGGTGGGAAAACCACACCATGCAATGCTAAGAAAGGAAGGGAGGTGACAGGGGAGAAAGAAGGTGCACTAGTGGGTATAGAAGATGGTGCAAATATTTCTTTGGTTTCTAGGCATCTAGAGAGTCTCATCTTTCTCTAGCAACCAGCTTCAAGGCATATATACCTTTTGCCATTAACAGTGTCTTCTGCAGATTGAAAGAAATAGGTGTGTTTTCTGTACAGACTAAGAAACAAGAGCTAAAAATAGTCCCTAGAGTCAAATAATTCTGAATATCCAATAATTAAATTACACTTAGTACTTGCACAATACACTAATTTCCAGAGCAGTGCATGAACAGTAATTAATAGTCATCATAACAGCCAAAAGAATGTATAAATATTATCCCTGGTTTATAAATAAGAGAAAAAGGGGAGGGACAATAAGTGAAATGCTCAAGGCTACTGAGGAGTTATTAGGAGAGGCAAGATGAGAAAGCGAGTATCTGTGGACCTCATCCTCCACTGGCCAGCAAAATGGGTTGTTCTTCACACCACTGAAAGGTGAGCACAGACTATCACCGGTGGAGAACGGGGGAGAATTACACATACTGCTGGCTGCTTTAAATGGCTGCAGGAGTCGTAGGCAACGACACATCGGGTTCTTTGTCTCTCCGTCCCAGGTTCAGATAATAATGTCCCCATACATCACCCTTCTGCAAAGGAAGTACGGTTCAGTTACCAGAAACTCAGGGCAGAACTGGGATCAATTCACTCTACATTAAAACTGGAAAAAAAATCTATGTTAAACATTAATACTGGGAAATAATTTAACTATTACACAACAGCAGAACACAGTACGAAAGGACTTTATACACATGGGCAAGTTTGTGCACATAAAGTAAAATCCATGCCCCACTGAAGACAGTAGGATCAAGATTTTACCTGCTTGGCTTTAATGAATTTAGTAATTTGTCCACAGGTTCTTGGTCTGAAGACTTTAGAGGCCACCATATGGTTCACCACTCTCATATTAAACAACAGGGACAAAGAAAAGAATGGAGGACTTCCACTTCCTAGGATAGGTTAGTAATAATGAAATATTTCCATCACAAAAGAGGTGATGTGAGTACTTCACTAGCCATCCCTGCTAATCCACACGTTTCTCCTTCAACACCGTTCTCAGAACTGTTATGGCAATATTTATACTCTGCCAGAATCGCTTCTCTATTAAATAAAAAATGGTTATACAAGCAGACAGCACAGCAGCTACATGTAACTGTGAGCTCCTCTTCTTCGTGTGCACTCCCAATATTTTGTTTTCAGAGGCTGGCTGCGGGGCATCTCTGGCAGATTTCTGCTCTCACATGAACGTGCTGGTGGCTCCAACCACCAAAACTGAGAGCTGTGCAGACAGAGCCTGGCCATAATTGGGCTTTCTGATTTTACAGCTGCACTACATTACTACTAGTCGAATTCTGCAGGGCACTGAAATTGATCTCAGTGGTAAAACTGCACCCATGGATGCTGCCTGTATGACCCTGTTTAAATTGGAGCACTGCAGAAAAGACAAACTATTGTGATTGCTTTTCTTCCAGTCTCTGCAACAGGTATTTCCAGCCTGGTGTCTTGATAGGAGGGAGGAGAAGAAGAATCCTGGACTGTCTTAGCTGTGTCAGCAGAAGCCTCTGGTGCAGATCCAGCTATACTGGCAAGAGTTCATGTTTGCTGGGATAGTTTGGTTTGCTCATAAAATACAGCTTTGCTTTCTTTAGGAGCGCAAAGGGCAGAAATGGTGATACAGCTACGCATCCAAGCGCGAACCGTTTTGTTCAAATCGGTGTACCTATATTACTATATAAGTAAAGTCCTTCTAGGACCAGCACAGCTTACGACTGCCACACATGAACTTTGAGAAACTTGAGCTACTGCTTTAATATGTGACCAACTCCAGCTGCCACTCACTCCCAGTTGCAAAGATTATTGCCCCCTTAGCAATGTGAGGAGAAGGAAATGTCACCTGTTCCTTGGTTGCTCCAAATTATGGTCCACGGTATTAGTTGAAGGCGTTAATGTGCAGGATTGTGAACAGGAGCAGATGCAGTTGGGTGCACGTCCCCTTCTGCTGACTCTTACAAGGTCATAACTTTGAACGGAGGGACAGAGCGGGCAGCTGGAGGCAATAACTTCTTAAACTGCTACAGCAAGGGTTACCATCTGGCAAAGCCCTTTGTAATGAAATGGTATAAACTGAATTGGGAAATATAAATGTTAATAACATATCAGCTGCTAAAGCCCCAAGAAAAAGGGAGAATACGTGGGAAATTTCCTTTGTGTGCCAGCATTGCCCCAGGATTTCTGTGTCTGAAACCAGGATCCAACCCTGGTGCTTTCCCTTTTGACTCAGTCTCTAGCAGGAGAGGGGTGATGCTTTTCAAGCTTTCACATGCTTGCTGGTAAGGAGGTCTGCAGACTGGGACCTTTCTGGTGCCTGCATGTGTGGGCAGAGTACGGTACACCCCTGGGACCTGTTCTGGTAGACACCTAAACACGTGAAGAACCTCCCTGCTTACTCTGACTCCCCCCCTGGCTGGAAGGTGAGGGTGGTGGAGCCAGAAGCAGAGGAGGCAAGAGGAAAATGGCTCCGGTTAGCCTTGAAGAAGAGGCAGTTGGTTCTTCTCCTAAAACAACCTGGATCCTACTTGGTGACCACTTCTGTTATTACTGACACATTGCAAGGAGCCCAACCTCCTGCCACTTCCCAGATGAGACTCAGACTCCCTCTTGCTAGCTTTCTTGCTGAGCCCCTTGAGGCTTAGGAGCTAAGACCCATTAATTATTGCACAGGGGTCCCCTGTCAACAGGAGAGACAGAGGGTTCCTCACGCTCCCTCCCTGGCTCCCCTTCATGCTGAGGTTGGCATACTCTCATATCAGACAAAACCAGATCTTCTTAGGCTGATGAAAGCATGGAGCCAAGGCTGCTCAAACTCAAGGCACATTTTCTACCCCCTAGTCTTATTACATGGTGAGAGGGCAGGGAGAGGCAGATGAAGAGAAAGACAGGCTACTGCCACTGCCTTTTCTTTAAAAAGCTGCTGATCCTCCTCAGAAAAGCAGTACCTCTGGTGGAATGAGTCATCCAGCATTTCCTACTCATTTCTTAAATTATCAACGGAAAGAGAGAGAGAGATGCTCAGTCAAAGATGCTGAATTCATATATGGAAGTTTCTAGGGACACCTCTTTCCCCCTCTTAATGGTACAGAGAATTTGCTTTAGGAAGGCTGGAATAAATGTTTCTACACCATGGGCTAGAGGCCTAAAAAGTAGGCTTATGCTGACCTAAATTAAGATATCTTTGTGTGCTTGTTTGTGCTCGGACAACACTAACTCAGGAGACACACCGTAGGAGTACATCTATGGTGCTCCAGCCACTGACTGGACCTCAGCTCATGGGACAAGTCTGGAGCCAGACTCAAGTAAAACCCCTAAAATTCATGTAGTAAGGGTGACGAATCCTTGGTGCAGAAGACCACCCCTTGGTCTCCAAGGTCTGCCTCTGCTGCTCCTCCTCGCTGGCTGATGTGAACACAGACTAAGTCAGCAGTGCTGCAGCTGCGGTGGCACTTACCAGGCAGCACGCTCCCTTCCCTTGTGGCTCATCCTGCTGCTTTTTTCCCTCCTCTTTTACCACTGTTTTCCTGCTCACTCTTCTCTCTTGCTCCCGCTCAGCAAGCTGCTTGTCTTCCAAGGATAGCTTTGCCCTCCAGGTCAGAGCTGCTGCTAGTAACTGCTTTATTTCTTATTAGTGTTTGAGGAGTTCCCTCCCTGCCTCCTAGGTCTGTCTGCAATGGCTGTAAATGACGTATCTATAAAATATCCGCACCTCCAGTCTAATGACACAAACTAGATTTCAAGGCTATTGAACTAACAGAGTATCTTAGCAACAAATATTTATTTTAATAACAGTATTCCTAGCCATGTTAAACAAGCACCTACTGCAATAGTCAGAATGCCCTAGAGCATTTTACCCTGTCACACAACCCATTTTCTGTTGACTCATCCTCACTTAGAAGAGTTACTAAAGTCGATGCCATTGTCCCAGAGAGGTTGCCTTCGGTGTCCTCCCAACTTTTTGGAACAATATCAGAAAAGAAGCAGACCACCGCGCTCCTGCTAGCCACCCACACAGACTTGCTGTGGGGCTTTCCTCTCACCACCTGCTAGATATTTCTGGTTGTTGCTTATGGTGATCTGCTCAGAGGAGTGATGTTGAACTGCTTTCTTGCATTGTCTGTTTACTGCGTATCCAAAGACTGCAACACTCCAGCTACTTCCCGAGCAATGACAGCCAGGCTGGTGCCTGCTGTCTTCGGAGTCAACCCTTGACTGGCATCCTCTCCCTGAAGCTGTCAGGAAGCAACAAGTGTCATCTCAGCTAACTTCCCTGCTACCTCTCGTTCATGCTGCTCACCCAACTCACCACGAGGTTCACCGTCCATTTCCTCTGGCCCTTATTAGAATTCTGGGAACGATTTTTCTTTAAAAGAAATTTTCCTCTTGAAAATTAGATATAGCGGAAACATTCACACATCAGGAGTAATTGCTAACATGACCACCTAGCTTTGCTGTTTTATTGTCATTGTACATGTTGCAATTACCTTTTTCTCTCCCCTACTAGCTAAACTGTGAGACTGCATGTGACATCAAACCCTAATTTGTATGGTCACCGTTATAAATTTGTGAAAGCAAGTAATAGTTTGTCTTGTGGAATAAAATAACACAGCGTGAAATTATAGTAGCATATCTTCATATTCCTTGGGCCGCACATTGTTGCTCTCTGATGGATTGAAAGCTTTTTCTTTTGATAAAGCCCACTAGTATCTGCCTTTGAACTCTCTTACCGAGATATTTTAGTGAGAGAAATATCCAGAGACTTTTTTCTCAGCATATCTCTACGCAGGATAAATCCAGCCTTTCTTATCCCCGGCACTCATCGGGGTTCAGCTTTGTTTCAGAAAGGGAATAGCGCAGTCATCAGAAAGCGCAGCCTCTCCTAGAGTGTATTTGCTGGGGGATTGTCAAGCAGTACGTTCTCCATTGCCTCCCATTAATTTTTGTGTCACCAGTAGTGAATCAAGTGGCGCCTGAGCTCCAGGGACTCAGCATGGGCCAGCTGGGCCAGCGGACACTTGCCCAGCTCCTGGGCATGGTCCAGCCCTGGCCAGCGGGCACTTGCCTGGCTCGCAGACACAACCGCTGGCTCCTCACCGAATTGCTCTTCTGCCAGGTTGACTTCAGTCTAATTATTTTCTCTCTTCCTCCCGCCACCCTCCTCCCCCGGTTACGAATGAGTGTTTGTGTACAGCTCAGGGAGAAACACCTTTCACAGTTTCATGAAAATAAATGTCAGCCTGCCGCTGAGTTAGTCAGGAAGTTCTGATGAGGTCAAAAGCTGTTCAAAAGCTGCCATCGTGCATTATTTAGCGATCCCGTCTGTGTTAAGCGGGTAGATCTGCTATCCTACAAACTGTGTGCGTGGGCAGGGGAATTGGTAATGACACTTGTCACCCTGAAACAGCCACAAGACTGTAAGAAATGTTATGTGAAGAGTTATTGTTTGTACCTGGAGAGCTGCACATAACTTAGGTTGAAAGAGGAATATCACTCGCCTCTGTCATTCTTGCTTGGTAAGAGTCTAAGCCCAAATCAAACGCGTGGTGTGACCTGTGCTCCTCCCCGGCCAAGTGAAAGGAATGTTTTGGGTAGGATGCCGGATACTTTTGGTCTGAAAGCAAACAACTCTTCCTCTGACTCACCCAGCACAACTTCATTAGTGACAAGGACTGAGTGAAAGTGACAGCCTCATTATTTGATTTGATTGCTTACTGTGTTAATTTGGTACGGAAGCACTTTGAAGCTATTAATCTATTGATTCATTCTTAGTTGAGAACATAATTTGATTACTGTATTTTTTGCATTTTTATTAGTTTTGTAAATAAACTAAGTAGCACGCTTTCTTCAGTTTACATTTACTCTATTATTCATTTTGATAAATTCTACAAAAAAGGCCACTGAGCTTGTTTACTCCTTTAGACCACACCAAGGGCCACCTGCCTAATATGGCAAAGGCAAGCCTAGCCACGTGGGTCTTCTACACCACCTATATACAGTATATACAGCTGTACTCCGTGTCCAGCAGCACTACTCACTCCCCCAGTGTACCCTATCCATAAAGCACAACTGGCTACTCCAAATGCATCACAGTCCTTTTTTCTGATTTATGAGCCATATTTTTTGCAGTTGCATTAACCAGCTTTTGCCAGTGTCCTTCTAAGCCTGTAACAGCCCTAAAATACACGACAGTTTTTCTAGGTGGAGCTCTTCTTTCCATTCACCCCGAGTAACTGCACATACGTACGCACATGCAGGTACATCCATATAAACTAGGGCAACCTGAATTCATAAAAGCAGGCAAGCTGTTGGTGTTTTTGTCTGGTTTTAGCACTGCTGCAAAGCTGAAGCAGGAAAAATTGACGCAGGCTAGCCATTTAACTTCCTGCTCTCCAAACACAAAGCAGTTTTCACCATTGCCGAGATGTTCATTTCCAATCTCTGATTCTACAAGAATCTGACACCAGTTGTAAGGCAACATGTCTTGGTATAAATTTGCTTTTTACAAGTCTCAAAAGAGGAGATGCCTTGTAAGCTATAGTTTGAGTGCTGCTTCATAAACTGGCCTAATTTAAGTTTCTTTATTTACAGCTAAAGCAGCGATGCGTTTCAAAGCACTGGTCAGATTGTACCTAGGAATTGAAAGATGAAAGATCTGACCTTTGAAAATATGACCTCTTTGCCTAATGAAAGTATAGGCACCTCTTCTTCCTCCCTCCCGTGAAGGCCGACCTTCACCCTCCAGGCTTTGCAACATTGTCACTTTCAGTTTCGCCCAGGAGAATGAAACATACTTCTCTCTGGAGGCTATCGGTATTTTTTGATCATGGACACTGACAGTGGGTGATCAATTAGGTAAGCAGTTAAGTATATAGCTGGAAATTAGCTGAGAAAACAATGGAGAAAGGTCCCCTCAAGTATTTGTGCCTAAGCAGGCAGATGATCCTGCTCAGCCAGGCTTGCATCCCTTTCCTTTGTTTTTCAGCAAACATTCGAATTGCCATTGTTTGTTTGCAGGGATATTTGGAGAGGGACTGTAGTTCATCAGTGCTTGTACGCAGACAAACGCACGCTGCAGGAATTGTTAGCAGCCAGGTTTACCCCTCACCGTGCGGGCAGGGGGTGTTTGGGAGAACGTGAGGCAGCACGGGGAGACCAGGGAACAAAGCAGCCAACACTTCTAGCCCAGACCCACATGACTGATGGCTGGCGGTGGTGAGGAACAGGAGGAATCCTTGAGACGAGATGAAGTCCTTGACCCGAGATGAGGTGTTGGTGGTCCAGCCCAGGAGCACAGAATGAGGCGTCTGAGCAGGAGCTGAGCAGAAGGGTGCAGGTAAAGACAAACTCCTTATGTGCGCAGCCCCACTCTAGCTCTGACCTTAAAGATAACTGAAATGGGCTTGTTCAGGTGGAATAGTGAGAAACTGATAACTATTTAGTACATGGTTCAAAATATGACTGTTCACTGAATGAAACGGACAGCTAGCAGTTCTGCTGTCCGGAGGTAAGTGTGGAAAGATAATCGGGCATCTCGGCAAGATTTCTGCTGGAGCTGTATTCAAACTGGAAATGATTCTTCACCATCTTTCTCCAGATAGTGTTGCGAAAGAGTGGACTGCACCTCACTCAAAAGAGAGAAGCGGCAATATGTTTTATTGAGGGAGTTTCACAAACCCTGCAATCCTTATTACCCTCTTTGCTATGCTAAATCAAGGTCCTCTGTCTTCCTGGAGTTCAGTTCTTCTTTTAACTGAGACATTTTATTTGAAGAGGAGCTCTCCAATTTAGGGGCAGGCAATAAATTAATAAAAAGATTGGTATAAATCACCACTCGTGATTTGGAATAGCTCTGCCATCATTTGGGTCTGTAAAGCTTAGCTAATGTTTCTAATGTCGTGTTCTGCCATGAGATTTAATTTACCTTGTACAAGCCATTTAGTAATCTAAACACAGATGTAGAAACAACAAGTATCTATTAAACCAATATGTCCAGATCCAATGGGGTGGGTTTGTCCATAGCTAGATATTATGGCAACACAACACAAATGATCTTGGATAGATAGCCTCAGCTGAAACCAGGACAATTACGTTTGCTATTCTCTTATTGTATTTGTTTTCCATTGAGCCATGTGCATCGCGAGCTCTCACAAGAGCTTTCTGGTTGCAAACAACTAATTTACAGTAAGTGGTTTTCTTAGTCGTTTGTCTGTTGTGTTGTTATCTGGACATAGTGCCACACCAAGGACTGGCCCTTTTTCCATGGATTCAGACTGGCTAGTCATCGCTCCAAGAGCTTATGAATGATGTGTCAGAAAGGATACCACTGAGGTCACAAAAATCATAGTAGGATGTAGCCACAATTACCATATATTCAGTTATTTTAATTAAATTGTCCATGACATTCCCAACATACCTCCACGCGCTGTCCTTTCTGTGTGTTAGAAATGATACTGCACTTTTCATAACTTAATAGCAATTAGCAGTATCATGGTTGGCAGTTACTTAAGGCAGTACTATCTCTTAGGTAATCTCTTAGTTTTCTTCTCAGCAGTCATCATGATGGACCTGAATTACTGTGATATCTCTCTTGGTCACATGGTCCTTGACTATAAAACTGCTTAAAACTGGATTGAGCCCAAAGTAACTTGCCATAAAAATGTTCTTTCAGTCAAAAGCAATGGGAAAGCACCCCCGGTTAAAAAGAAGAATGTAAATGGAACTGAAAAGCAAAAGCTAAGAAGGGAGGGTATTCAGCCAAGACCTGACACCTTCTGTACCTGATCTGTTTTTCTTTGCCATCTTTCTCCAGATAGTGTTGAGAAAGAGTGGACTGCACCTTTCAACTGAAAAGCAAAAGCTAAGAAGGGAGGGTATTCAGCCAAGACCTGACACCTTCTGTACCTGATCTGTTTTTCTTTGCCATCTTTCTCCAGATAGTGTTGAGAAAGAGTGGACTGCACCTCACTCAAAAGAGAGAAGCGGCAATATGTTTTACTGAGGTAGAATAATAATTTTACATGGTTCAATAAATTTGATGGAATTTAACAAAGTTTAACAGTGGTTTATCAAGGTTCAATAAGATTGATGGCAACATTCACTTTATTAATTACTGCATGGAAGAAACATACAAGTGAAAATTGAGTTAGAATCGAGTTAGAATGATTCACAGAGAGATCAGAGATGAAAAAGGTAAGGAAGACCCTCCCGTTGAGTCACCAGGTTCAGAGTGGACCCCCTTGCTTTGTAAACTCCTGATGGAGCTTAGGTGCGTCCAGGTCCCATCTTAGTCTCAGACTTGGACAACGGCTTATGTCTACTGGAATTATCTATACAGAGTTTATAGTAATTAATATTTAATAGCTACATGGATTAGTAATGTTTCATTAGTATTAATTCAGCCTGCTATCAGTCACTTACCAAAGATCTGCCGTTGGTAAAAGGTCTCTCTGCCTCGAGGAGCAACCTTGAGAGGCGTCCCAGCTCCAGGGGAGATCGCCGCCATGCAGCCACGCTGCCTGGCAGGGAGAGCTCAAAGGCGGCTCACTTAGGCTGTCAAATTTATGGGATAAAGTGGTCGGCTCGTAGTCAAATTACATGCGATGGGAAAGGTATGCATGAGACTCCTTGTACCCACAACTCTCTTTGTTCCTTGACAAATGAGTCTCGGGAAAAGCCACCCCGCTATTCATGTGTTAATTGTGTGATCGGTGTTCCAAGCTCATATGCATCGATGCTCACTGTGTCACTCTACTCCTTTTTTAGAGAACAGGTTGGAACTAGAGGAGTTCTTGGCCCGGCTCCGGCTCCGGCTTCTACCTCGTTTGGAGCCTGTACCAAGCTACCGCTAGTTTGGTTAAGGGGTCGAGTGCATCCGTCACACTCCACCCCGTGACTACAGTCAATCCACTTTATCAACTCACAGAGTGGTAGTATGGTTACCTCTTGCCTCTATGTCATAAATGTGAGGCGTATTGCAGATCAGCAGTAAGAGTCTAATTATTTCATAAGCTGTTTAGTTTAAGTGTCACAATTAATGCTAGTTATATACCATTTCACATACCGAATCAGTTGATTGTATATGTTTTACATGTTGGATTGACGTAATTTGTTTCACCTTTTGCCAAACTTTGATATACAGAATGATTATAAGCAATAAACATAATAAGGTCAAAACTAACAAAACTACAATTGGATGCAGCATCAAATTAAAAATTCCAGTTGCTGTTGGTGACCATCCAAAAAGAGTTTCCCACCAGTGATGTTCTCCATCTTTCTTCACTCTTTCTAGGACATGGTGTATCTTCTCTGCATCATGTCGGACGGTAATCAGGGTTGTTTGTTTGTTCGTTGTTCCGAATTCATTTTAGCAATTGACTCACGTCATCATGTGGCAACAGTTTTCTTACCAATGTGAGATTCATTACAGTGGGGGTAGGCAATAAATCTTGATACAATGTATAGTTAGATTGTAGCAATTGGTGAGTTGTGGCAGGAGCTGAATAGTTAAAGTCGCATGCCATGATTTTGGTAAAATTACAAATACAGATATTTGAGTGATTATATGACTCTATAGTGGTGTTGTCTGTAAATATAGAATCACAAAGGGTTCTCATACAAATAAATCCATTTCCAACATAGAGAAGTACAGTTTCAGGGGTTTCATCAGGATGTATCTCAAAATGGCAAACATTTTGTTCAGTGCCAAGACAAATGTCTTGGGCCTTAGTGGTATTACTTTCACAAATAAATCCCTGTTGTTCTCGTACAACACATGCATCAACATGGACAGTTTGCCGTTTGTTCCCATTTTGTTGGGCCCATGCTCCATCTTCTAAGGGATAGAGGACAGTTCCATGGCGATTTAATCCCAGCACAATGATTGGGTGTATGGTGTATACCAAAGCATTGCGTATTGTCAAAACAAAAGCTGTGGCTTAACTGTTGGTGGGGTCGTAAGTGAAATTAACTAGATACCACCAAGATCGGAAATCCCTTTTGAATTGAGTCGCATTATCCCAAACTACCGTTTGAATCTCAGTGGGCAAGCTGCCCTCATCGCCTTCCCTTACAATTGCTGTTACAGTAGATTGCACCCACAACTGAGAAACATGTACGGTGCAGAATGTGCTATAGTTACCATATTGATTAGCAGGAATAAAGGAAGCGAGGGTCTCCACCCCGTGCGTCGGGCTTGTTGGTGTATAAGCCAAATTTGGTCCATGCTGATGATGATTGCTCCTGTGAGAAGGATAAGCAATTCTCCAATGGCTGACCGCATCTCCAGGGAAGGTGTGCTGGTGCCATTCCCGGTATCGCTCCTGGAAAGGAAAAACAATACAAGTCTCGTCGGGGTTTTTCCGGATGGGTTACCCCTCAGTGGCTCAGCTTGTTTAACTGCTCGGACTAAAGACAAAAGTCCCTTTTTCCACTCGGAATACTTCTGTTCTGTCTCTTTAAATGCAGTTGAGCTAAACATTAAAGGCCTCTTTGGCCCGCTCCGCCTGGTCTGGAATAGATTGCAGTAAGTACCACATTCTGCAAAACCCCACTCTGCTGTAATAGGGTCGCGGGGGTGTACTGGCCCCAGTGACTGATATATCTTTAATTCCTGTATTAGAGTTTTGACTGCCTCTTCATGTTCTGGGTTCCATTTCCACAGTTTTCCCTTTCGTAAAAGTGAGTACAGTGGGCGAGCAATCATAGAAAATCCAGGTACATGTTTTCTCCAGTATCCTAAAGTACCCATAAGTTGTTGTAATTCTTTACTAGATTGGGGCATCTGCAATTGTTCTTTCAAGGTGTCTGGAGGAATCACCGCACTGCCCGCTATCCACCAAGTACCTAAAAACTTTACTCCTCTGCTTGGTCCCTGACATTTCTCAGGTGGAATCTCAACTTCTGCTTTCTACAGTGCTTGCTACACTGCTGCTGCCACTTCCCCCACCTTTTCAGGGGAGGTCCCTCCAATTAGAATATCATCTATATATTGGTACGGCTTCACATCTTGAGGGAGTGAGACTGTCTGTAAAAGTTCAGCAAGTGCGGCATGAGCAAGTGTGGGTAAATGTTTATACCCCGTGGGAGTCTGCTAAAGGTGTGTTGTATACTTTCCCACATTAAAGCAAATTTCTCTTTATCCTCCTCCTGCAAGGGGACCATAAAGAACATATCTTTCACATCTAGCACTGCCATCCATGGGTGTGTGGCTGCTTGTAGCGTGGCTGTTAAAGTTGCAGTATTAGGTACTGCAGCCATTAGGGGGGCTGTGCTGGCATTTAAGTGCCGATAATCAATTGTTAGACGCCATCTCCTGTCCGGTTTTCGGACCGGCCAGACTGGTGAATTGTATGGGGAGTGGGTTCCATGTGCCATTTTTCCAAGTCTGCTATACCTCAGAAATTCCGTTTCGTGCCGCAGCAGAAATCGGGTATTGTGATATGTTAGTAATCTTTAAACCAGGGAGTGCAGGGGCTGCGCAGAGTACGTGCGCTGTAGCCTCCCGGTTTCTATCAGGGTTAGGGTCGACATTTGAACCGAAGGACCACACACTGCTGTCCGGCAGGCGCCAGCTTTGGCTGTTCAAAACGTCGAAACCCAAAATATTTTCATTGTGATTTTTTACTGCAAAGCTAGTAGACATGAGCTTCTCGCCCGGGAGCCATAAATTAACTTTCGCAGTTTGGCATATAGCACTTGCTCCGTTCACTCGGGTAATTTTAACTCTTTGCCGTCCAGGTCGTACACCCAGCATCCTGTTGTGTTAATATTGAAATTGTGCTCCTGTATCTATTGGGAATTTTACCAGTGTTGTTGAGGACCAGCTGGAATCAAAACATATGGGCCGTTATTATTTATCCATTGATAAGGTTCCACTTGCCGGACAGGCAGGCCCATCCTGGTATTACTCATTTTTTGGCCTCATGCTTTGCAATCCATCCCTAAGGGGGAGGAAAGGGTTATCACTCTTTCTTGGAGCTGACAGTGGCACCAGAGTATTTGGGGTACGCTCTCTCCTTTCGCCATCATCCTGTTTCTGGAATGCTTGAAAATTAGACTCAGGATAATGCCAGCAGCCTGTCTCTGAATCGCGGCTCTGGGAATGCTTAGCACCAATGCTTTCCTCCACGGTTCATTTCTCCACTCCCAAGACTCTGCTCATGGGTCTTTAGGTGTATTTTCCTTTGGTCTAGTTCCTGTTCCCTGTGGGGGTGGTTGTTTTATTGGTCGCACTCGATGATCTCCTGCTTGGGATCTTGGGTCTGATTTTTTGGCTAATGCATCGTCCCACCCCATTTCACGGGCACGGTTTACAATGTTGTGCATTAATTCTGCCCAGGTAGGGAGTTGATTGCAGGGATCATTATCAGCTAATCCCTCATGGTGTTCTTTGTCTCTTTTAATTTCATGCCATTTTGCAATTAAGCAGGGTTTAAGAACTGCCGGGGCTCCTCTAAGTAGTGGTTTTAGCATCGCATAATCAATCATAGGAGATATTGGGATATCATTGGATTCTCATTTTTGCATGGCTTGTATGCAGGCAGCTTTTGTGATGGCTGTAGAGAGCTCGTTAAGAGATCTTATGGGGATTATGGAGGGTTCACCTCGTTCCATAGCATCTGTTCCCTCAGCCCAATAATCTACCCTGCTGGCGATAGAATGGGATCCATTTGCCAGGTTGGGTCCTAAATTTAAGAGAACTCCTGGACCCCAAAAGCCATTTGCTTCATCTCCACTCAGCGTTATTCGGTCGTCGCCACTTAGGCAGGCTCGCCACAAATACTCTGTTTCAGTTTCACCTGGCTTTCTGCTGTATTTTTCTTGTAAATTTGCCAATTGTAATGGATCCCAGGGAGTGATTCGCACAGTATATCACAGAGCACCACCCTGAGATCCTTCAGACTGTTCTGTTTTAATGATGGGTCTGGCTTCATATTCAGGGGGATTTGAGGGAAACAAAGAATCATCCTCCCCTGGTTCGCTATCGTCGGGGTCACTGCATATGTTCCCATCCCATTCTTCAGGGGATACAATTTGCATGGGGTTAGGCAGGTGTGGGGCCCACATGAGCATCATCTCGATCTTTTCTTCCAACTTTTGTTTTTTCTCCCTTTCTTCCTGTAACTGTTTCTGCAAGCTGCTCAATTTTCAAAGACAGTATTAATTCAGCTGCCTTTCTGCCTTCTATTTCTTCTTTTAGGTCCTGCTCCCTTTTATTGTTATTCTTCCTATCTTGAGAAGCAGCTTCTAAACAGGTACTTAGCATTCTGCAAATAATTCCTTTCCCTTTTCCATCCTTTATATGCCCCCTGTCCACCTTTAGCTGTTCTTCCACAGCTTCCCCATCAGGCCAATTATCACGAGCCCATTCTTCTGAGAATCTGAGACTCAGACTGATACCATGCTTCTGTAAGTAATCAGTGACACTACTTGCCATCCTGCCAACTACGCCAATTTGTTGAGAAAGAGTGGACTGCACCTCACTCAAAAGAGAGAAGCGGCAATATGTTTTACTGAGGTAGAATAATAATTTTACATGGTTCAATAAATTTGATGGAATTTAACAAAGTTTAACAGTGGTTTATCAAGGTTCAATAAGATTGATGGCAACATTCACTTTATTAATTACTGCATGGAAGAAACATACAAGTGAAAATTGAGTTAGAATCGAGTTAGAATGATTCACAGAGAGATCAGAGATGAAAAAGGTAAGGAAGACCCTCCCGTTGAGTCACCAGGTTCAGAGTGGACCCCCTTGCTTTGTAAACTCCTGATGGAGCTTAGGTGCGTCCAGGTCCCATCTTAGTCTCAGACTTGGACAACGGCTTATGTCTACTGGAATTATCTATACAGAGTTTATAGTAATTAATATTTAATAGCTACATGGATTAGTAATGTTTCATTAGTATTAATTCAGCCTGCTATCAGTCACTTACCAAAGATCTGCCGTTGGTAAAAGGTCTCTCTGCCTCGAGGAGCAACCTTGAGAGGCGTCCCAGCTCCAGGGGAGATCGCCGCCATGCAGCCACGCTGCCTGGCAGGGAGAGCTCAAAGGCGGCTCACTTAGGCTGTCATAGTTATGGGATAAAGTGGTCGGCTCGTAGTCAAATTACATGCGATGGGAAAGGTATGCATGAGACTCCTTGTACCCACAACTCTCTTTGTTCCTTGACAAATGAGTCTCGGGAAAAGCCACCCCGCTATTCATGTGTTAATTGTGTGATCGGTGTTCCAAGCTCATATGCATCGATGCTCACTGTGTCACTCTACTCCTTTTTTAGAGAACAGGTTGGAACTAGAGGAGTTCTTGGCCCGGCTCCGGCTCCGGCTTCTACCTCGTTTGGAGCCTGTACCAAGCTACCGCTAGTTTGGTTAAGGGGTCGAGTGCATCCATCACAGATAGGAAAAAATGATATGCTTCTTGCTGTATCACCTGCCTGTTACCCAGGGAGATAAAATTCTTCAAGAAAAAAATGAAATGCAAGGCTGTATGCTTTCATAACTAAGCCTCATTATTTAAATTCAAACTCCTCTCATCTTCAGGAAAAATAGCATGCGGTATTTCATCTACAGACTTCTTATTCCCGTGTTTTGAATTAACATTAACCATGAACAACTATATTCCTGGAAGAAAAGAGTGAACACCAGTGTTGCAGAACCAACTCCTCGATGTGTACAGGTTCCAGAAGAGACCACCAACATTTCCCTTCCTTGTTTTACTGTGCCTAACTAAAACAAACTCCCAAATGCTCAGATAAGCCTGGCACTGTATGGCCCTAAACTTGCCTTGTCATCTACCTTCCAGATTTAATTCCTCTCTGCCCTCCCTCTACTGCACTTTAGAATAAAACAGAGCTAAATAACTTCTTTTTCATAAGTGTCGATTACAAAATGCCCTGGTCCCATCCTGCTTAGATTGTGTGAATAGCCTACGGCTAGACTGTTCTGAACTTGACCCTCATTCTGCATCCAAATTCAATGATACAGCCATTCATCAGCTTGATTTTGGCAGTGTTATACATGCCCTCTGAAACATTATTTTTGGCAGGCTCTCAAAGCATGAGTGACTTTCAGCATACAAATCTCACTGACTTGCTGCATAGTCTCCTTCACGATCCTTGATCAGCATGAGCTCAAGACCTCGGCTGACTAGCATAAAACCAAAAATAGTGCGTTTGACAATGCAAGTCTGAATAACAATTAATATGCAACCTCAGTGATAACAGTTGGTATGTGCATCAGCTGCTCTGTGACGGCTTTTCTCAACCTCTGTTCAGCTGAGCTGGTCAGCAGGAAGAAGGTGCCCAAGAGGGACCTGCAGCTGGTCCCTAAATGAAGCAAAGGTTGCTGTAAGTTGACTTGTCCCACCAAGAACTGACTGGAGGTGGTAACTGCAAAGAGCAAGCCCCTGAATCAGGGCCTTTTTGGCTAGAGAAGAAGTAGTAATGACTCTGCATATTTTTGTAAGCTTTGAAAAATTTTAGAAGCATTTCTATTCTTTTTGACTGCCTACAGTTGAATGTTAGTTAGCCCTGGGCTACCAACGGGGAAATGGCAGCACAGAACAGGGCAAGGGCTGTCCCTGCCACTCAAATTTAGTACTTGAGGACCGGTTCCCAGGCTTTTTCTAAGATCACTGGATCTCATCTCTTTAAGTTTTCAAAGCCTCCATAGAAAAGTACAACGTGCCCTGGAATCTTTGTATGCAATGCGTGAGTGTCCCTGCAGCAGTTCTTTGGAAAAGCAGCAGGAAATATTTGATTGCTGCAGCGCTTTATATAATCCAGCAACTCAATATCCATATGCAAAGGCATCTAGCCCACCCATAACCGAAGAAGTGTTGTGGGGATCTGCTCAAGTCCACTAAGGCATAATTGACACCACTGCACCCCAACCACCCTTTTACAGAAACCCCTGCAGGAAAAAACTTGGGAGAGCTACCTGGACCCTGGCACCATCCTCCACTCCCTAGAGGGAAACCTCAGGACCAGAAGTGATTCAGCAGAAGACGATGCAGCACAGAGTTGATTTGCTTGGCAGCCACCCCACTGCAGGTCCGCTAATGCTGTTGTATACCACCTCTTTCATGGAGAATGAGTAAAGCCAAAACCCTTGCCTTTCATGGAAGGGAGACACCAAACATGATGCAGCTTAGCGTCGTTTTCTGAAGATAACATCCTAATCTAGCAAGTAGGAGTCATCCTTCATAGCGGTAACCCGCCCGTCCATCCTTTCAGCCACGCTAAACCAGAGCCTTCCTATTTCTCATGGTCCAGGAGCTGAATCCAACCCTTGCCAGAGCAGGTCTTCGTGCCCCTTTAATGAAAGAAGAGACGAGCACTCAGACTACAAGCCTGATTCTTCAGTCGGTTGTGCGTATTTCATGCCACTAAATAACTGTAGTGAAATCTGTGTTGTAAGGCAGTAAAAGCTATTTTGTGACGGTGAGGGATCAGGCTCGGTAAAATATATCCAGAAATTAAACATGTAAAACAGAGCAAACAGCTCTGGCCTATCAAGGTAATTTATATTCCGTTAACCAGAGAAAAACAGGCACAAGAGACATCTGGAAGTGAAAATTAACTAAAACCAGACTAATGACATAAACAAGAGAGAAATACAGCCTCCAGATCTATGTAGCTGAGCCTGATGGATATCACAAGCTAGATTGCTAGGGGTTTTTATTTTTAAAAGAACACAACAAATCAGGGAGGAAATTTTCCATTTGATGCCATAACTACTTGATTCAGAGATTTGTGGGGGCATAAAAGACACAAGCACAGAGGAAAAAATCAGCTGCCAACAGCTCTAGATGCGTGTTGGGCCCAGAACTAATTGAATAACAATAACCATTATTTAGGAATCATTTTTGTTGCCAAAATTCACAACTAATATTATTTACAAACTGCTGTATGACCACCTGCAGATCTGACTGAATTAAAAAAAATACATACATATACACACACAAATAGTCATGAACAACTCTTTGAAAAAAATTAGTGTAGAATATGCATTTAAAAAATGCAAGTTAAGCAAGCAAATTCTCCCCCTGTTGCAATATCATCTTGCACCGAGGGCATTTGCTCCTGGTAGTGAAGGAATTTCTGGGTTTGGTGCATTTCCTTTAAATGTGTGAGAAAGGCTGCATGTGCTCCTAGCAGAAGAAAATATGGCCACAGTTTTCACCTCATCGCTGACCTTGAAATCACTTTACTATTCTCTTGCATATCTAGCTATGAAATCTTCATCCAAACTGCAGTGGGCTCTGCCATCTGTTTGATTCCCCTGCAGATCTGGGCAGAGCAGTTTTATGATCTGCGTTCAGTCGATAATAGTATTTTTATGAAGGTGACAAATGCTACTGCTTAAATACTGGGGGGGAGGGATGTTGGTTTATTTTTTTATTTTCAGTGTTAGCAAAAATATCTTTATGGAGCTTTTATCTGCTCACGTTACCCCAAAAACCCACCAAAGCAAACATTTGCTAAAATAATGGTAAGCTAAGCAAAGCAGAAATGATCAGGTTTTGGATTATATACCGTTATATCTTATGCACCAACAATACTGCTTGCCAAATTCAGAGTCCACAACATTTCTATGCACAAAAGTAATTTTCAGATCCCAGGCTAGGTTTGCAGTGCAGACAGATTAAAATGCTCTCTTTCTTTACTTAGAAGTTGACCCAATTTGACAGAAAAATCTTCAGGAGAAAGTAAATGTAGAACTCCCTATTTTATTTGATACTACTTTACTGACTACAGCAATGCTCTGAATGTCAGTGGTGTTATCCAGGCGCTAAAAACCAAATCCTGCATCAAAACATGTCCCTGAAAGGTGTACCTGGTTCTGCCATTCCTGCACGGAAATGGTGAAGTTCTTTCCCTATGGGACCACCTCCGTAGTGCACCCACCGTTCGTCTTTTTTGTCCCGCTCCCGCACAAGAATAATATCCTGTCAGTAATTCGTAAGTATTATAGAGGCCCTTGCTGCGCTTCTGAAGTCACCAGAACCTAGTAAAAAAACAGTATATAATTTAGTTCGGCTTCGTGTGACTTGTGCAGTCCATGTGGCTCCCTCACTTACGTACGCTGTGCAACTGCCACGTGACAACCTCCCCAAAGGTGGCCTGTGGGATAAAAGATCCTGTGCATGTCTGCAGCCTGGGCTGGGACTCAGAGAGGACTGTAAAATGCAAGATGCTTTGGCCAGTTTGGCTGTGCCCCCTCCCAGCTTCTTGTGCACCTCCAGCCTTCTCAGTCGGTAGAGCATGGGAAGCTGAAAAGTCCTTGGCTAGTGTAAGCATTACCTAGCAACAACTAAAACATCGGTGCGTTATCAACTTTGTTCTCATCCTAAATCCAAAACACCGTACCAGCTACTAGAAAGGAAATTAACTCTATCCCTGCCGAAACCAGGAGAGAAGGAAAACAAGCAAATTGCTTCCCTGAAATGGAAAAAGAGAAGAGACAGAGACACTCACTTCATTTTCTAAAGCCTGTAGGTTCTCAGGCACCAAAGTGATGAATAAGAGACTTGCTGAGTTCTTCTTCCCCATGGGGGACATTCACACGAGTGTCACTAGGACGCCTGCAGTGACTCCCATGGACTGACGGCACACTTTGCTTCCCTCATCCATGAAACCAGCATGATGGCAGGAAGACACAGGATGTTCTGGTGCTGATCTGCAACTCTTGAGCACCAGGTCAGAAGCCTCAGGAGAAGCTGGACAGCGTAGGGAGGTCTTCAGAGATCGTTTCCACAGTGTGTTGTAGTGCTGATGTTTATGCAGCCCCTTTTTTATGTATCCTTTTGCCATGTGAGATTGAGTATTGAATATAATTGACTTTTATATCATTAAAAATTCTTTCAAATGAGTCAATAAACCCTTTATCTCAGTTTCTAATACAGGTATATTTCTGTTGCTTGCCAGTAAAAAGAAGAAACATTAACAAATATATACAGTTCAGGACAAACATGTAAAAGAACCATACATTTCAAAGGCAATCAACTGTTATAAAACATTATCAGTTTCAGCTATACATGTTAAAGAAGGAAAGCCCTAGCTGAGTCTGTGTTAATTAGAAATCTGCGTATCTACAGTCTAAGTCTGGTTCCAGCAGACCCAGTGTGAAGGGCCAGCGATGCAGGCAACCTTTGTGCCTTTTACGTCAGTGACAGTGGCACCGGGACTTGCCTGCTGTGCTCTGTGCTGGGGACGATGGCACACGCACAGGACCTGATCTCCTTGCCCCGATGCTTGTTGCTGATACTGCTATTGGTTTCACCTGCACAGTGGGCTGAGCAGACAGCTAACACAGCAAGGGCCTAGGAGAGACGATAAGGCAAAGACAGGTGGGGGTGATGGTGGCCAAAAGCGGTAAGAGAGAGGGGAAGATGCCAATAAGCAGTAGCCACCTCAGGGGCAAGATATCAGAAAGTGAAGTGGAAGAGGCACCCTCTTGGAGCTGCAGGGAGAGGAGGTAGCCGTGCGTTATCCACCAGTGCCCCATAAGGAGGAATGGGGGAGCATGAAGCAAGATGTCCCGGTGCCTTTCCTGTGCACCTCTTTGCCCTTCTGCTCTCAACTCCCTCTGCCTTGAGCTCGTCCTTTTGCTCCTGCTGCTTGAGCATATGGTGCTTTGTTTCCAATGCCAGGGAGACTTTGCAAACAAGCCGCGCATGCTTCTTGCATTCCTTGACCTGAGCCCTTCTAGGGTGGGTGGCCAGCTTGGAGCACAGGCATGGGCATGGGCAGAGCTGCAACGTAGCTGCAGTGTAGCTCAGGCAGAGAGCACGGGTAGAGTGCCCAGCTTAAAAGCACCTCCTGAGGGAAGGGCAGCCTTTCCCGCCAAGGCTTCACACAGCGTTTTCTCAAACATCTCTTTGATTCAAGATGTGACTCCTCCACCCATTATCTAAGCTGGCCCTGAGCCCAAGCAGTCAAAAGCCTAGGTAGGGTAGGAGGGCGTGCTAGGGGCCCGACAGGCAGTGCTTGTTACAGCTGGTAAGACTGACACGGATTTAGTCCCCGACTGTTTGCTGCTCCTCCGTTTAGCGTAACGGAGCTCCTCACACAGTGGCTTAGGAGATTGTTGTATGGTTGTGGAGGAAACGAGGCTGCTCACTGAAGGAAACAGTGCTGAGATTGCTCTTCCAGAAGGAAGGGATGTGGGCACAAAGCAAAAAATCCTCCGCCAAGGGAAGAAGAGTTGCTCTCGTCCACCCCTCTCACCTCATCCAAGAAACAAGCAGTGTCTGAGTGAGCAGTTCACATCCGCTCCATTCCCCAGCATCACAGGGAAGGAGCCTGCTCCAGAAACAGCAGCTGGGCCTCTAAGCTGGAGCTAGATCTTTGCATGCTCATGTAACAGACACCTGTATGCAATATGCAACAGGCTGTCCTTAAAAATCAAGACCTCTGCCTAGGCTGGCACTGAGGTGGGCACAAGATATGCTCTAAGTATCAGTCTTGGTTTTTTGGTTGCTTTAAGATTTGTTGTCATTATACTTTATCTGTAATGAATTGTTTTTTAAATGTTATTGTTTTATACAGCTTAATTCTATCCGCCAAACATGCCGACTATTAAATTGTTGTAATTTTTTCTCTTTTTATCACTAGTATGCTGTTGTAAAATAAATGGCTACTTTAAAAATCAATCCTCTTGTTTTCTGAAGGCATGAAGAGGAGTCATTGTTTAGAGGAGGAGAAGGAAACCTAGGCACCACGTCAAGAGAAAACACGTTGGCTCAAAATTCATGCAGTGTACCTCAAAGTTCCTTTCACTGTGTGCCTGGTCTCATTTTGCCACCTTGAGCATGGCTATTTATCGAAGAGCTCTTGGGCTGACCGTGGCCTCTGTGACTCTCTTCACACTGTCCCTTGTCCTCCTCTGTACTGTATGAAGTAGGGATTCCTCTGGGTCTCCCAGGGTATCTTCCTTCATCCTCCCACTGGGAATCAGGTCCTGCCAGTTGTACCCTGAAGTTAATGCCAGAATTAGCAGGTCCCCGACGTGACCCTCTTCCGACGGTGCTTCGCCTCGTCCTACGCTCTTGTGTCACACTAACGTAATATCGCTTTCCATTGCAGTGGAATTTCCACATCCTGACCTCCCCTGGCAGCATCCATGTTGTCCATAGTCCATCAGCTGTCTCACACCTGGGGTTTCCCAATCCCTCTATCCGCAAGCTGAGGACATGCAGGAGTCCCTGAAAATACTGCACAATAAGCAGACAGTTACATGTCAGTCAGGAGTCTGCGTCTGTCACATAAGCGGATAGCTGCACCTGCATAACAGAAAAGCTGGAATTTGCTTGCTTGCCCCTACTTCTTATGTGAACGCTTGCAAAGCTGCGATGGCAAGAGGTAACTTCTGCCAGTGCTGGAGAATAGGCCAGGATCCTCAGTTCTGCCTGCACTTGCTTCAGGGCAGACTTAGGAGAAATCTAGTGAAAACAAAGCACGGCACATTCAAGAAAGGAACAGGAGGAAAATGGAAACAGTATCGAACGCTGTGGTGTTCACATTTTAAGGTGCAGCTCCACCATGCTTCTTGACAGAAGCTAAGTAACAGAAAACCATGGACAAGGGGGACCTCATAGATGCTTCTTAACCCCTCACATTGATCTTTCCAGAAGAAGAAATGATCTAATTCCTCCCAAGGTAATTGTAAATTACCTACTGACCTTAAGAAAATGTACAGGTATTCCAGGGCCACCAGGACAGAATCTGGCACTGATATTCAGAACTACAAAGAAAGAAAACGATTAAAAAAAGAGAAACCACAGAGTGTGACAAACCAATCTGAGTGACTCGGCAAATGTGCAGGGTTAATTGTTACTTTATTGCTAAAGATGCAGATTATAAAATTGTATGGCTCCATTTTTCTTGCTGTGTGTCAAAACCCTATCATCTGGAGATGTAATAATGCTTCTCCCAAAATAATATAGATATGCTCTTTGTGTATTTTTCTGCTTTCTGACCTCTTATCTTTTCCAAGTCCTCCACCCTTTCTCTGTAAATGCTGGTGATCTTAATTTATCCTGTTATGGTAGTTATACTTAGTCACAAATGTATTTCTGTTCCACTCCCTTCAGAGAGGACACTTTGCATAGCTTTAGAGCAATCAGGAAAGTCATCACAAGCCATCAGAAGTGCCTGCCTACAAAACAGCTAGAAACTTCCCTTTTAAATCAAGGTATTTGCTGAGAAATAGGAGAAGTTATGAAAACCATATTCATATCGATTTTACTGATAAAAGCCAGATACTACATGCCTGCTCTGAAGGGAAACGGGATAAAGGACATTCCTCCACCACACACTCCCTCCTGCCTCCACACAGCTGGTTGGCTTTTGGGACAAAGCTGCTCAAGCTTCAGAAGTAAAGCTGCAAAAAATCAAGAATTTCATTGTCCCCATAGCAAGGAACAATCCAGGGGCAAAGGAGGGTCACAGCATGGCAGAGCCCTTTCTTTATCATCTAATAATTATTATAAAACAGCACTAAAACAAACATGGCAAGTGGATATATCTAGTTGCCATCTGGCTTCCGGGAGGACAAGAGTATAGCCTTTACCTCAGTTTTGTTCATCTCTCTACCAGTTTTGGTCTTGTAACTGGTTAGTTTCAGTTGTTAGAGGTATAAAGTTCACTACTTTTACCACTTTTCTCTCGTAAAACTACTTCTTTTGATTCTTATTCCCTTGACATCTCTTTTTGGCCAAACATAAGCCAAAAGCCTTAATTTACTGAGCATAATTCATAAAGCATGATGTGCATTCCTATAAAGCACCCTAAGACCTTCTTAAAAGGTCTAAGAAAGTTTCTTAATATTACTACTTCTTCCTCTGTAAACACGGACAGTTTGAGGTGGCACTATGTTCGCAATACTGCAGAGCCATCCCACAAGCCCTTTTTCCTGAATCGGTGCTGAATATGCGTTTCATCCTAACTCATACTTGTTGCTAAACTACTAAAGCTGATGTCTGTATTTGCTCCCTTACGTCTGTGCTGCAGGAGGCTGGATCTCCTTCATCGGTTGCTGTAAATGGGCATACCTCAGTTGACTTCGCCAACACTACATTTGCCTATTTACAGGGTGTCTTCTCACAAATCATTCTTCGAGATTGGCTGTGTACCCCCTGTGGCTTCCCTGGGGACATATAAAGCCTGAGGCTTCCTTAGAAGACACATTCTGGGGCTTGGGCCTGACAAGTTGGTCCATTGAGGCACCTGCCAAAAGCGTGCAGCTACCAGCCGTGTAACGAACTGGTTGCCATGCAAGAGCTCTTCTTTCTTAGAGCCAAATTACAATGCGGAGATGTCGGTGGGACCTGTACGGAGCCGCCTGAACTCACGCGAAACACACGAGCGCAGCAAAATTATCAGGCTTTTATTTTTCCCTCTGCTTTCTGCCTTTTGCCGAAAAGATTGTCTTTACTCTGCAATGGACTGACCCAGGCTGTAGGTACTGCTAGCTGAGGACAGCCGCTGGCAGGCAACGTGGAGAGAGAAGGAACGAGCGACAGAGAAAAAAACCCCGAACCTCTGATCTCCAGGGAGGCTGAAGCAAGTGTGGATTATAAGCCTGAACGCCCAGTAAAGGGCAGCAGAGGTTGCAGCCTTTACCTTCAACAGCACCACAGGGAATCTGGGGAAGGCCAGAGTGGGCATGAAGAGAAGAAAGCACATTTCATTACCCCTGCTATAATTGCAGAAGGGTGCGAAGCCTTATCACATTTGGTACAATGGCTGCTTACATCTTTACACCACTTTCCCCAGAAAATTTCTATTTAACCATCAAATAACCCATGTCAGCTTCAGGTAAGGATGGAAGTCCTCTTTTTCACTTTCTATGATGCGATGCTCTCCCGTTGTGGGATGAAAGAGCTCCTAGACCGATGTGCTGCAGACAGACTTATTAAGAAAGAGGATATTCCCCGTCCATTATGAAGAAAAGGGAGCTCACGGGCACCCATTGTCAGAAGAATCCCCTGCAAACTGCTAGTGTTTTAAAGAAATATTTTTCAAATGACACAGCTAGGCAAAAATGTCCTGTTTTGAATAACTACAAGAACGTTCTCTCTGCAGGGAGATGTGAAGAGCAATTATGTTCCCAACTTTGCAAACATGGATTACAGAACTGAAAATGTATTTTACTTTAGAAAGACTTGCCTTGATTTTGTTCAAGAAATATACTTGAAAACCTGCACTCCCAAATCTGCAAAAATACGATAAAATAATTTTAAAAGGTAAACGTGTTTCCAATGCACACATGAAGGCTAGCAATTGTTCAGTAATACCATTTAAGCCTAAAATGTTTGATGGCTTCTTGCTCTGGTCGTATTTTAATGGTATTTCCTGTAACCAGGCAGATTTATGTCCAGCTCCCTTCAGACTTTCTCATTCTTAATCAAAATTTGCATCGACATCCAATAAAGTATATGCTGCTTGACTATATGTCAAAAAGCAACTCAGTGTTCCTCCAAATACAGCCTCGGCAGGAGACCGTAGGTTCGGGTGGAGATAACATGAAGTCTCCATTTCGCGGTTTTCAGAACATCATCCCCTCTAGGGACTGACATTCGTGGAGGAAGGAACCGTATTTCCTGATGTGGACTTCTCTTCTTGCGCCTGTTTTCTCTCTGATTCCCTGGTGCAAGTTCCCTGGTGCAAAACCCTCTGAGTTTTAACAACATTGTAAAGGGAGGCTTTGTAGGCATTTATGGAGTTTAAATCCCCAATACATCCTTGTGAGAAGACTCAGGGGCTGTATCTCAAATTAGGCACAACAAGATGGAGTGACCTAAAATCACGTGCTATTGGCAAAAAATGCAACTCTGTCAAAATCAGTGTCTACCAAAATAGCCATACATGGTTTCTGTTGGTTGGATACTTAAATTCTGGTTGATATGATATTTTGTTTCACACTTTCTTAAAAACACCTGAAGGAGAAGGGAGGTACAACCATAGCTACTGAAATAAATGGATATTGTCCCCTGGCCTGTGACAGCAGCATTTGTTTTCTACAGCCCATGCGTGAGGGGTAGGAAAATAAGTTTCTCCTGCTCTTGCTTAGCTATTTTCTGTCAAAAATCTTACTGTAACTTTTGTACAGTGAATATTTTTAACTGTTTTTAGTGTCAATATAATTTTTTGCAGTTACTGCACTTATTTACATTTTAATGGCCAAGTCAATAAAGATTTATGCACCTGTCATCTGAATTTTCCACAAAAGTGGTGAATGCTTCAAAAAACAGTATCTCCTGCAGAATACTCCCCCTCCAAGCATCCTTTAAATGCCTTCATTGTTTCAGGAAACAGTAGGCTATCCATTAAAATAGCCAACTGTTAAAGTCATAAGTCAAACCCAGCAAAATCTTGCAGCAGTCTTCATGGCAAAATTTCTGCATATAACAAAAGCACTTGCTCAGGGACCATTTTTTCTCTCTCTGTTTTTAAACACTGTCCCTCAAATGGCAAAGTCTGCTTTATCACTTTGATATGTCTCAGCTGCACAAACTACATTGTTTTCGTAGCTTGAGGAGATACGCTGCTTAGCATTGACCTTGTTTCGATTTTAATGCAGTAAAAGGTGTAGTTTGGAGCTCCCTGCTTTGGGGAGTGTGCAGGCACACCATTTAGGAGGGACATGCTGTGCTCCAGCATTCACTCCCGTGCACACATACCCTCCTCCAAAACGTGAACTACAGAAAAGAAAACCTGAAAGCATTCCCTCCACGCCTGCCCGTGGTCTTGGTGCAGCAGTTCAGGCTACCGAGGTACATGTGCACACTCATTCTGGCCACGCTCTTCTTGGAGGCAGCCACACCACAAGCCTCTTCTATCCCCACCCGGAGGAGGCTGGTGAGACCCACATCACCGCTCTGCTGCCAGGGCTCGGCAGGATCAGTTCCCTTTCCATTCCTAGACTAATATGGTTATTTCTCTGCTGGATTTTGCGGTGGGCTGGTAGCTGCAGTGACAATAGCAAGAAGCAGGCTCTCTCCAGGGCTGTGCTCTCTCGCCAGGGTGTGTTGCCACTCGAGGCCCATCCTGGCCCGGCAGAGACGAGCCAGGTCTGTTCCAGCTGAAGCTCAGGGTCTCAAAGACGCAGAAGTACAAGGTTTCGGATCAGTTTAGGCCAGCGTTCGATGTCCAGATTAGTTTTAGGGTAGAGTCCAGATTCGAGGCTGAGGTGAAGCCAAGGTTAGGGACCAGGCTCCAGCAGCATCCCAGCTTCATGACCTGCTCTTATAAGGTAACATCCATAAATCCTACTGTCTCGACGCAATCACGTGCGCTAGAGCTGCCAAAGAGAGGTATGTCAGAGATGCAGAGCTGGAGGAGCCCTGGCCCCTCAAATGGATCCGCTGCAGAGCTCTCGCTCTTAGATACAGCCTGGCTCACCCGTGTTATGTGGCTGTAACCAGCGCGCCGTTAAACCTGTGCTACTTGCGCTTCCCACGGTCTCCAGACCCTTACAGCTTGGATACAAACACAAATTTTCATCATGACACTGAAACACATTTCCTCCCATACGGGCAATTCCTTCTCCAGCTCCGACTTTCCAGTCCCACCTCCCCAAGCAACCGAGCAGGCCAAGTAATGTCTGTGAGCATCTTCACAAGAAAAGGGGGCTGCAGGGGGGGTGTGGGGTGTGTCTTTCACTTCGTCT
>NW_008795695.1:16489634-16489857 GCF_000699145.1 Aptenodytes forsteri | reverse complement strand
GCCCCGGCCCGCTGGACCGGGGCGGGGGGGCTGCGGGGCGGCGCCCGTGCCCGTCTCCCCGCTGCCTGCCGCATCCCCGTCCCGCCCTCGGCGGGGTGCCGCCTCCGTGCCCCCTCCCCGACCCCCCCCGGTGCTCGGCCCGGCTCTTACCGCGCACCGGGGGGGGCTGACCTCCACCGCCGCCCGGTGTATCCTCCGCGCTGCGTTTCGCAACCCGGCTCCG
>NW_008795695.1:16488569-16489287 GCF_000699145.1 Aptenodytes forsteri | reverse complement strand
CCCGTCCTGGGGCCCGGCGGGGTGCCGCCTCCGTGCCCCCTCCCCGACCCCCCCCGGTGCTCGGCCCGGCTCTTACCTGGGCGCACCGGGGGCTGACCTCCACCGCCGCCCGGTGTATCCTCCGCGCTGCGTTTCGTAACCCGGCTCAGGCTCCCGTAAACCATTTTTATGACCCAGATACATTAATTGAGTTGCAGTGATTGACTGAGGGGGAGCCGGCTTTTTCAGGCGACCCCGGAGGCTGGAGGTTTTCGCAGCGTCCTGGCCAGTTACTCGGCAGATCCCTGGCGTGAGCAGCGTATTGTGGCGGCAATCTGCAGATTAAAGAGCCTTTAATGGTACATGGTGACAACATATGATAACGGCCCCACCGTGCACTGTTAGAGACCGTAATCTGCACATCATTGATACAATACACTGAAGGGGGTTTGTCACTTCCTAGCGAGGGAACCTGATTGTGTATTATTGTTTTAACAGCTTTGTGCTGTGAAAAGTGTCAGTGAAACGGAGTAACTCAGATTTTCATCATTCTGCTTAAAAATGCATTCTAAACAAAGAATTGCTTATTCATGGTAATAATGTTTTACATCTTTATAGTGAAGATATGACTCTTCCTGCTTCAACTTGTAACTTCATAACCAAAAGTCATTTTGCTAATCCATACTTACGGCAGTACCTCTGTGTTATTGACCCCCCCACCCCCTGGTATTTAACATAC
>NW_008795695.1:16485139-16488462 GCF_000699145.1 Aptenodytes forsteri | reverse complement strand
TGAAACAATTTTGGTGGTAACCGCAGCAGATGTGTCTGATGACTGAAATGGATAGGAAGCCGGAATCATCTGTTGTTTTTTTGTTGGCAAGTAGATCCTTCACGCTAGTCTCAAGGAGGTAGGTTGCTAAGTTTATACGCTTGCCACGATTTAAAGATTCATTCTTTCTAGTGCTCTGTTCTCAACGGATCTACAAGAAACCCCTCTTCTTCCTGTGATTAATGAGCAACTGCAGGAGCTCTGGTGAATTCATGGTATCTTTTCAAATTACGCCTTTTTAAAAGTGACCGCTGTATCTGCTGTAGCCTGAATAAACAGAGGACTTAAATCGGCATGCCCATCGAGCTAGCACATTTCATGAACGCTAATCTCATTAAAAAAGAGAGAATTGTACATTGAGCCAAGCAGCTGGCTAAGGGCATTTGCGCTGTAGGCCGTCGTGATGCCAGGCCAGGTTGACAGCTGGGACCTCGTAGGGTAAATAACACAGCTGAGCTCTGGTTTGGGCTACAGCAATGCGTCTGTGCCGGTGGGATGCTCTAGTGCAAATTCTTTTCCTCTGAACTGTCTGTCAGGCTCCCGTGTGTCCCAGTCTTCTCCAAGGGCATGGCCCACTAATGTGGCTCTTCCAGTTACTTAACACCCGACAGCTGTCAGGGTGTTTGTCTGTTTGTCCTCTTCCTTGAGCTTGGAAAAGGAGGAAGAAAATAAACGGTTGGAGACAGAATCCTGCAGCCATGAGCAAAAGAAAATGAATTTCTTTTCCATCGTGCTTGCTGTTGCATCTGGTTTCCCAAGGCACCAGCCTAGGGAAACCTAAGCAGATCTGAATGGGAGAAGACAACAAGGTGCTTGGTAACGGTCCGGAGTAGCTGACAGCAGGCCCTAAGTCTTCGTCACTTATTTTTCCTTTTAGCACAGAAGAACAAAAACGAATTCACATTTTTGGCCCATTTCTGGGCTTTGAATCAACCCATTTAGTATAAATTGGAGCAGAAATATGGTGTGCTCTGGCCGTATCCTCATTTTCTTTTTATAGGCAAGTTCGAGAGCTGAGGGATGCGCGGAGTTGTCTCAACCCCCCTCCATTATTTTCTGGGGTGCTCTTTGTACTCTCACAAGCTGCTGGCTCCAGAGTCAGCGTAACTCAAATTCGGTCCCTGTGAGTTCTCAGAGCTGAAAATATGGAGAGGATTCAATAGCAGGAACTATTTTAAAAATTTATTTCTTGGACTTATCTCAACAACAGAAGGAAAACATGCCAGTGCCACAAATGGCTGGTTTGTAGAATTTTATTCTGACGGCTTACCCATGTTTTTGTGAGAGGTTGTAAGCTAATTTCTGAAGGAGAAAGCCCTGTGTTGCTTAGCTGCAGTTTGTACGGGTTTTGTCTAGCTGTGGGGTTGGAGTTGCAGTATAACACATGGAGGAAAATGGTCCTGTGATGGGGAAGTATGCGGTGGAAACCCTTCGGATATCTGGCCAGGTGGTTATGGATTGTGATGTGAGGGGACGGGGAGAGAAGATGCTTCTTTGAATCCAGTGAGCTGTTTTGAAACATCCAGAAGGACTTCTCTGTGTTTACATTGTTTATAAAAGAAGAAAATCTATGTACGCAGAACATTCCTATCATGAGTGATTATTTGTCAGGGTTAAATATGAATTACATTTGTATCAATGGGTGAGATATATGTAGATGAAGGCTTTTAGTGTAAGCATTAAATGAGGCTCCACTGATTACATGGGAGCTGCAGGGCGGTAATGAAGAGACATGGTTCATTCAAATTTCGTACTGCGTAGCTTGTTCCTTTCCAAATAGGTTTTATTTAACGGCATTTGTTATTTTGATAGCTTCCTCTCCTCTCCCTCACCATACTTCCCAACTTCTTTCCGTAAATGTATCAACATGGTAAAAAAATTCCGTAAACAAAGATAACAAGTTTTTTATGTGCTCATATGTATTGTTATTCATAGTACACATTAAATGCCTAGGGTTACCGCTTTTGGTCCTTAAGGGATGTAGTAATAAAAATTCAACAGCCGTTTTTTTGCTAATCAGAATTCTGTACTGCATGCATCTGGTTTGGAACTAGCAGATTAAAAAAAAAGCAGTAAAAGCACTGCTTGGCTGTTAGCTATTTTAAAAAACAAAACAGCCGTTTTTTTGCTAATCAGAATTCTGTACTGCATGCATCTGGTTTGGAACTAGCATTAAAAAAAATCTATGTACGCAGAACATTCCTATCAGTGATTATTTTCCCAACTTCTTTCCGTAAATGTATCAACATGGTAAAAAAATTCCGTAAACAAAGATAACAAGTTTTTTATGTGCTCATATGTATTGTTATTCATAGTACACATTAAATGCCTAGGGTTACCGCTTTTGGTCCTTAAGGGATAAAAAAAAAAAACCCCCCCAGCCGTTTTTTTGCTAATCAGAATTCTGTACTGCATGCATCTGGTTTGGAACTAGCAGATTAAAAAAAAAGCAGTAAAAGCACTGCTTGGCTGTTAGCTATTTTTATTTTTTTCCTTTTGGGTATCATAAATTGCTTGCATAGAAATCTGAGATATAACATGTCTTGTTTTTAAGGGAAGATGAATTTTGGATTAGAATTCAAAGTGAATTTTTTATAGGGGAATGAAACGTTTAAGCACCCCTCAGTACCTTATATTTATCTAGTTCTTAAATGATCTTATGTCTTAAAATGTATGTATACTTAATATTTCATTGTAGGCTTTGAAATATATTTTGTTATCAAATTAACAGCCTGCCTCAATGTGTTTTGGGAGTGAGCTTTAAGGGTGCATGCACTGGTCCTTAAAGTTATAGGGCTGCAGAAAATGGGTTTCATCTTCCCATGCAAAGCTTGTTGTTGCCCCAAGCAGGCACCGTAGCAAAGTGATTAGCTTCCGATTTTAGGCCCTGTGAGACACTTGGCACTCGAATGAGTGCTTTGTATGTGCTGTCCTGCTAGTATGGGGATTTCTTGCTGTTAATTAATGTAATAAAAGCATATAAGTAGAGTTTCCATTCAGATATCTTTCCAAGGTGGGTCACTGATCTGAAGAGCATCTTCTGACCAGAATTGGTGTTTTGGATACTAAATTAGGTTCTTAGAACTTGGCTTGTCTTTTGCTATTTGATAAAATCAGAACTAAGATACCTATTTGCAATACTAGTAGTTTAGTTTTCCAAGTTTTTATCGCTTGGAAAACGGACCTGTGCATCCTGGTATGATCCCTTGGGGGTTAGCAGGTGGCAGGAGGGCTGTAGACCGGAGTGTGGCAGGACAGGTAAGTGTCACTTGGCTGCGAGGCCA
>NW_008795695.1:16471870-16484939 GCF_000699145.1 Aptenodytes forsteri | reverse complement strand
GGACCCCCCAGCCGGCACTGTGGTTTTAAAACAGCTTGAAATTGCCTGTTTCCGTATCATTCGTCTTCTTTTAGCCAGTTCCTCTGGTGCCGCGGGAATGCGGTGTCACCGGCGTGGAGGGCTCAGGTGGTCAGAAGATGGCTCTGTGAAGGATGAGGGGCTCAGGCCCCCTCTGGCACAGGGGGCGTGGGGAGAGCCGGTGTTTGCTTCGGAGAAGTGGCCCCCCCATCTCCCTCTTCTCTCAGGCTTCCTCGAAAAGGAGGTCGGTGGCGGGGGGCTGGGAGCGGCTGCGGCGTCAGGGTGGGCAGCTCCTGGTCCTCAGGCCGCAGTGGTACAGCAGAGGTGGCATTCGCCCACCATTTTGGGAGCTCACAAAGCCGTTTTCTGGGAAATGCCCAAGACAAAGAGCAAGCGCGATGGCCTGCTCCGTAGCACAAATTTATGGCTGAACTGCTGACCCATCTTCAAATGCAGCCGTTCGAGCCATGCATTATAATATGGGATTAAATTTGCATGTCCCTTTGAGTTACTAGTGGCATTAGTCATCTTTGCTGTGAATGTCCAGCTGGGTTGCTGAAACTACTGTTTTTCACCCTAGAACTTTTTTCCAGTGCTTGTGTGTTGGTTTCTGCATGTGTCTGGTCTTTTTAATATCTCTTACTTACCGTGCTTATGTTTTTTCTTTTAAATTTTGTTAATATCTGTTAGAAGACAGTTTTAAAGGAAATATTTTGACAAATCTTTTAGCTTTCCCACGTGGCTTAGATTGCTATATCTTTTGGTGGTTCCATTGACTGCAAAGTCATAGTTACTATATTTTTGCAAAGAAATGTTATTGTTCATGCTTAAGTTACCTGAAATCCAGGAAAATTACACTCTCAAAAATGCACAATATCCCCGTCATGATGGATTTGAAGTGCTCCATTGCTTAGGCACAAGCCTCATGCAGTTGCCTCCTTAAGTCCGTTGTTTCCCATTCTGTTCTCATAATGACATACCTGAAAGATTAAAGATAGTGGTGTTTTCTTGTGAGCGTAGCCCAAGGTGAATTCTGTTGGCTAAATAAATAACTGAATTAAAAAAAAAAAAAAGCTAGATGCTGTTTAAAAACATAGCTCCCCAGAGTCAGCTTCCTAAATTCCCTGTTGGGCTACTTACCCGACTGGGCTTCCTTTTGCGGGTTTTTTGGTGGGCTTTTTTTTGTTTTTATCGCAGCTGTGGTATAAAACCCCCTTGACGACAGTCCTAACGGAGGAGAGCCATGCCAGCATGACAGCTCGGGTAAGTACGAGTAAACAGAGAAGATAAAGCCGTGACTTCTGCTTGCGCTCCGTCACGAGCGCTGGGCTGTTTCTCTCCGGTGTGCTGGGAGGAGGTGCGGGGGCGGTCCCCGCGTGTCCCCCGGGGTCACCCGTGGGTGGGAAGGCGCGGGGGGAAAGCTGCCGTGTGGCGTCGGTTGTGCCTTCAGACATCGCGAGGATCTCGCGCTGTTCTCCTCCTTGGCAGGGAATTGGTTTTACGAGTGTAGTCGGCTCGCGTATTTTGGAGCAGAGTTGGCAAGTCGGTGTAGTTTTTGCATTGCTGATGCCCATTCACGTTCTGAAAATTGTGTGTGTATGGTACAGATTAGCATTGTGCACCTCATTTAAGGGAGCGATTGACTTTGCTGTTGGTTGAACGCTCCTTCTTTTCTTGCTGTTTGTGTAACTATGCTACATCTTGACCTTGGAGTTTGTATCTGGACAGTTCTCTAGTTTGGGGATGGTAAGTTTTTCACATTAACAGGTCAGTTTGGACTGGTGAAGAGGGGCAGTGGGTGACTTGAAGTGTTTCCATTATATTTGGGAAGACATAGGATGCATTCATAAACAAGCAGTGGCAGAAGTCCTTGCTCTTTCACAGGTGATGGGATAGGGGTGTGGTGGAGTACTGCTCTGTGTGTAGTAAACACTTTGGCTGTTTAGCGTTCACTCCTGCTCTAAGCAACCTGTTGTGTGGCCTAAACAGTGTAAATACAAATTCTAGGGAAGGGTGCTGGGGAGGCCTTGTTAGCACTTTTCCGTCAAGAAGGCAGTAGGGTCCTTTTTCTTGGATGCTGGTTCATACCAGCCTTGCTCGTCAAGGAAATGGAGGCAATTATCGTAGGTAAACCAAGGGAATTTAAAATGGATCCAAGAATCTGATTTTATCTCTGATTATGTGACTATTTATCAATTCCCTGTGCTGTCAGGGAGGTAAATTAGGTTACCTGGTACCGTTAGTTGTCTCCATCTCTGGATTTTTATCATCGTGTCTTCGGTTGTTGCAACTGTCCTACAAATTTATGTGCCAGTGAGATAATAGATGAATATCTAGACAGGCTCTTTGTGCATGTGAGCTTGCAGAAACATCTTCAGTCTTTCATGTGCTTCTTAAGTCCAATGATACTTGTTACAGAGACGCTAGCTTTACTGTAGTACCGAGGCTGTTCTGCATCTACCAAATTTGTGGGTGAAAATCCTGTTGACCTCAGTGTCTTGCCAACCTAGGTGACTGACTCTTTAGAATAAAAAACAAGACTCCAGAGGTGACTGTAGGGAGCAGATGACAGTTTCTATAAGGCCGTTTTTATTTGCGTAATGTTATTCTTTAGGTTCATCACTATTAATTAGCATTTAATCATCTCTCAGAGAGAATAGATCCTTCACATCAGCAGAGCAGGCCCCTTTCCATCTTAGCTCTCTTTCACCATGGTGGGCAGATGGGTTATGAGAGGGAAGCATTTAAATTTCTCTTGTACGAAAGGGTCTCTGAAGCATGGCACACTCGTGTCTTACTGGATTATCACTATTTCATAGCTGAGCTGGTTCTCTGAGCTCTGGAAGCAGGCCACAGGATTTTTAGGAGCTGTAATAAAAGAATGGAGGCGATGCTGTTAATACTAATTTTGCTGTAATTTCCATGTAGTGTTTTACAAGATGTTTTCCAGATGCACTTTTTTCATCTATATGGTTCTGGGGGCAGTGCTAAAATCCTTAAAAGAAGCAAGCAGCCCCCCTTCCCCCTCCGTTTCTCGCTTTCCCCATCTCCCTGAATTGCCGTGCTGAGTTCAGGTGGTGGCTGGTCACTCTGCGGTGCCCGCGGTGACCCCCTCCCGGTGGCCAGGCTGGGTGCACCACAAGGCAGGAGGACTCTGCGGAGTAGCCCGGGCTGGGCAGAAGGCTGAAATTGTGTCTTGTCATTATTTCTTTCTGGGAGTTATTTGCTGTGACCTTTGAGAAGAGGTTGGGTTGGGTTTGGTTTGGGCTGCATGTGGATTTTGATGGATCAGCTTGAAATATTCTTTTTTTTACATTCAAGCAGGGTTTTTTTAAGAGTTTATTTGCTAGGAGAATGTGATGGTGTGAATAACGAGGTGATGGACTTAATCTGCAAAAGTCTGTGGATCTTGGGAGCAGACCTAAGGAAAAGGTTGGCATGCTTATATGGTGCAGCAGAGAAGGAGGAGAGGAGGGAAGAGGAGAAGGTGAAACCCTGTAAACAACATAGGAGGAGGAGCACTTACATTTCCCTAAGACTGGGAAGTGAAGGAAGCCCCTGCTGCATGGCCCTTATAACCACTCAGTGCCTTAATGCCTTTGAATAGAAGTGAGCAGCTGAGACCTGCTGATGGCACAGGATTGAAGTTATCAGTGAAGCTAACAAGTTCTTCAGGATCTTGTTCCTGACCAGATTACAGGTACCGCTTCAGAGAATATGGTACATGGGAACAGAAAATTGCTCCTCCAGCCAAGTATGTTTACAACTCACCCCTGGCACACTAGAAATTATTTTTATTGCAAGGACCTAAGTACATTCCCTGCAACTGAAGTTTCAGCTAGACCGTACTGATTTAATCCTTTGGTAAGTTTAAAAACATTTATCATTTAGACAGAATTTCCAATGGGTTGTTCTCCGTCTGGCAACAACTCTGAAGCATTTAAAAAATTCCTTTCAGCATTTTTGGCAATGGAAGATGAAAAAGTGCTCATCTTTGTATGTTTATAAAAATAAATGGGAGCTATATCAAAACCTGAAATTTTTGATGGAGGTAGTCCTCTCAGGGATGAAAACTGTCGGTGATTTGGGAAATCCTAAAAAAAATGAAGTTTTCAAAGAAACAAGAATTTCCTGAATATGCCAGGTAGTATCAATATTCTTTTTTGTAGCTGGACTTGAAACTTAGGCCAGTTTATGGCATCATGGATTGTGTCATGGCATGTGTTGAATCAGTCCAGTTAGGCAGAATCAAGGCTTGCCTTTCTGAAGATCTATAAAGTGCGTTGGCTTCAAAGTCGTATCTGGGGCTTGGGGCCCAACCAGAGTTGAAAGTCAGTAGCAGAGATGGGGAACCTGGGGTCTGCAGGCCCATGCAGTCTGCAAGGATGTACGCCTGGACTGGGATTTTTGTCCATGTTAGAAGATAACGCAAAGGTGCATGGCGGCGTGCAGCTTGCCTGAGGCTGTCCAAATGCTCTGCTCTGACCTCACCAAAGAAAATGTGAAGGGCATGATACATAGTTTATGGAAACACGTGCAGATCAATTCCAAAAGCTGTTTGAGATGGAGGATTGCTGCAAATTTCCTATGGTGAAGGGGAGGGGAGAAGATCCTATGATTTCTGTTGTGTTCCCTAATAGTCTCCTGGCCAAAGCACTTTCATTACAACTTGCTGTTGCCACCACCGCATCAAAAGACAATCAAAACACCAGAAATCTGTCAGGAACGTTGTGGCTTTTATTCTTGCAAGAATAGATTAAGATACAAGAGAGGACACTTTCCAGGCAGGTAGTAACAGAAGAAAAGATGGAAACTCAATCCTCCTGTATGCGATTTGCTTCAATAGTACTTAACATCTAAGTGGCTCTAATTAGGCTTGGAATGATAACATAATTAAGTGCATGTCACTTCTGTTTCCCTTTGAAAACAAAGAGGTAACAGAAATACAGATAGGTTACCCTCAGTACCTCGACGCTCCCTCTGAGGGCCGCATCGCATCACTGGGATAATTTTTACTGGTGCAGCTGCCCTGTGCTGGATGTAGGACTTACTGTTCTGAGGCGTGCACTGATTGTAGACGGAGCGTGATTCAATTTACCTGTAACATAATGTCTTATAGGAAACCAGCAGCTGATATTATTGCATGTTTTGAGTTGCTTTTTTTAACTTTCTCTCCATTTACAGGTCATTGATACTATGTTTAGGTTTCAGCAGAGCTGCTTTTTTGTATAGCTGCGTGGCTGAGTCAGGTGAAGCAGACCCAGTTTGCAGTTGCTAGCTAATGTTGAGATCGGCTTGCGTGTTATCTGGGACCGAGTTTCTTTTCCAATATACTTCAGGAAAAGCTGCTGAGTTAAATTATGCAGGTCAAATGACCCAGAAGCTTAAACTGATCTCTCCTGTCCCAGAACAACTTACAGACCATCTATGCATCACCTGCAGACCTTAGGTTTTTTTCACCTGCGAGTGCAGTTTAAAAACTCTTGAAGAAAGAACCAGGACCTCAAGATGTTGGGGAGCTGGCTGGCAGGAGTATTTCAGTATTATTTCCTGGAGCATACGAGCCAAGCCCCGGTGTATTCCTTGCTGCCTGTTCTTATAAAACAGGGGATGATGGAAAGAGATTGGATTTACTAACGGAAGGTCACACCTTTCAAAAAGAAGAAAAAAATGTAGTTCGTGGGGATGGCATTACAGGTTTATTTTTGTCATGGCAGGTAAGACTAGGGCCCTGTACAGCCTTTCTAGGAGGCGGCAAGGCTTTGCTGTATTTACCGAGTACATGCAGGATCTTTGTGCGGCTTTCAGAGTGTGTGCAAAACTCTTGCTGGCAGGATGGTGCAACTGTTGTCTTTGCCCTGTGGCCTTGCAGGCAAATACTTTCTTATGGAAAAATACTCCTTTTTAAATCTTCCCCCTTTGGTCTCCCTACTTCAAAGTGATGCTTTCTCTGAGCATCCTCTCAGCATGGAAAGGGCAGCTCAGTGCCCTCCGTCCCCCTGCGTGGCACTGAGCTCACCCACCCTCAGCCGTGTTGACCGGCACGCTCACCAGAGAGGCATGCAAGACAGGACCATTGGTCCTTGCCCCATCTGAGATGGTCCCTGCTGCAGCCGGGGGACAGCCAGCAGCCGCCCGGCCAGGGCGAGAGCATCGCTGGGGTCTGCCCTGGGGCAGGCAGGCGTGGGGTGGGCTGTCCCGCTGTGCTCGCCGGCCTGTGAAATTACAAGCTGCAGGAGATGTGCTGGACCAACCAGTGTAGCAATAAACTGAGCATTTCTTCCAGCAATTGTGTTATTTTCAACTGAAACCAGCAACAAAAATAAAACCTCCCACTTCCAGGAGTTTTGTGTTTTGTAAGCAACAGCTAGTTGCTTTCTGATGTGAAAGATGGTTGTACTTAAAATAGGTACATCTGTGGGAGAGAGCATTTTCAGCTACTGAAATTGTTCAAAATGATATGGAAAAGTTGCCTCAGTTTCTGTGAGCTGGCATGATAAGCATGTAATACTTATGCAGAGAAACGGGTGCTCTTTAACACAAAACAAACCCTGTCCTCGTATGGAAACCTGAGCATGCTGCTCCATAGCTATTTTTTAACAGAAGTATCAGATTTAAAGTGTTCCCTCCCCCCTCTCTCGCTGACCTCAGATTGCCAGGGGACCAGACAGGATTAATCCCTGTACCCTGAAGAATATCCAGTATTAAAGCAAGGAGCTGGGCTGTTTCCTAGAGCAGTGCAATCTCCAAATGATCAAGAATGTAACCGAGCCACAACCACTTAGTTGATTTATTCTTTTAATTTCATGAAGTGCTTGGCTTTGCAGTTTCATGCCAGGTGTTAGACCAAAATGACTTCCTGTTTTTTCCAGCACCATCGAATATGTAAAATACATAAGATGGCAGACCTCTAAATCTGAAGGTTATCGAGAAGAATTTCATGCTAAGTCTTTTCTCTTAGGCAATCAATCAAGCTATTAATGATATAAAAATAAGAGCCACTTCATCAGTGAGAAACAGTCAGTTAACCAGTTTTTCTTCTAGTACCATTCACCAGCCGATCAGTTATGCACCCAGGCCCGAGTCTGTGTGGCAGTAACATTTGCCTTCTGAAAGCATATTTGCTCTATATCATATGTTAGTGCAATACTGGTAAGCAAAAGGATATGATATAAAAAGACATTTTAAGAAGAATTAAATCAGATGAGGTTGATGAGTACACGTGGGTGGACTGAGCTTTGTCCATATGAAATGTATAAAATATCTTGCAAAGTCATCTTGCTCTGCTTAAAATCAGTGGGAACCGTATATGACTAGACTGTCTTATGCAGTCAAGTGATTGCTTTTGAAACTCACCTGTGCTTAATATTCAGGTTCGGTGAAACAGAAGGTTGTTCTGGCTTGGATTCCACAGAATTCCCATCGAGTTGGGATTGGCGGGCTTTATCACTCATTCTTGTGCTGGATATCTCAGCAGGATAAACCTTTTTTCCCTTCCTCTGTCAAGACAGAAGACTTGCTAAGTTCTGCCTCCTGTCTCTAGACTTGCTTTGGTTGCCCTTAGATTTTGCAGCACAACGTCATTTCACAAGATGTGCGCTCCTCCAGCGTGGTGGTTCCGCTGAAGCTTAGATGGACCCCAAAAGAGGTAGAATTGCATTTAAGATTGTGCAGCTTCTATAAAAACAAAGCCTAAATTAAAGAACGCGAGAGCAAAAGACTCGGTCTGTAGATGTGTTGATGAGATAGTGTACTGTAAGATCACACATGAGTCAGCTGGTGGATGAATAAATGCTGAGTATTATGGCTGGCATCGGAGGGCATGGCAGAGTGCACGTTGTTTGGATTAAATTCAGAAAAAAATGGAGCCTGGCTGCTCCCTGTATGTTGATAAGGTGGGTTTTTTTACAACATTGACTGTTGTGTATTATGTTTTCTCTGTTCTTCAAATACTGTTGTTCTTAAGAAGCATTGTGTAATTACTTATGGGAAAACTAAATCTTTGAATTTATTTACCATTATATTACCATTTATAGCCTTAAAAATTAATAGTTGGCATGCCCATTTTATAGATGGAGACACTGATGCAAGTCAAGCAATGTGTCTAAGGAACAGTTTGGTCAAATCTGGCACAGCTGTGAATCAGTTATTTTAAGTCCCTGACTGTAATAATTATTACATTGTAGCACTCACTTTGACATCTGATTTCAATTGCAGGAATAGCAAGCTGAAGTAAAAATTACATTTTACCTCCTGTTAAGGTAGCTTGTAAAGTATGGGAATATTTCTGAGCAGTCTAATGAATACTGCTTGTGGAAAGAGATTATTGGGTGGAGCAGCTGGCTGTATCTGAACGATGAAATTGGTAGACCGTGATGCTTCTTTATTCTGAAGTTGCATACACAATACACTGGAAAAAGCATTTCAGGTTGCCCAGTATCTTGGGAGAGGGAGCAGAGCTGCCGGTGCATGACAGCAGGCCCCCAGATGAGTGGGCTTCCACAGCTGGGAATGTTCCAGGCAACTTTCCTGACTTCATATGAATAGGCAAGCCCTTTTGCGGGGGAAAAAAAAATTCCCCTCATGCAGGGCATAGGGGGGATAGTTTTCCTTCAAGGAAATAAGTGCACATTTCTGTAGATGGATATCCACCTCTATTTTGAAAGATCATTTGGCTGGGGAGCAAGCATGTTGACACGTTTATCCCAAAGGAAGGAAACTCAGTGTTCCTGCTTAAGAATGTCCTCATCCTCTTCCTGCTAAGTGTCAGTGATCCGTTACCTCCATGGTACGTACCAAGTGTGGCAAGCAGGATCAAGTTTAAATGGTGACCTCCAGAACAAGCTAGTTTGCTTACTTTTACCCTGCTGCAGACATGAAGATACGGAGAAGGATTTTGCTAATATGGAGCTCTGGTTAGAGACCAGTATGCAGAATTTTGTGATTTGTGGATTCTGCCAGATTTTCTGAGTGAGATTCTCAAGTGCTCCTAGGAATTGGACTGACTTCTTAGCTAAAGAAGGATTTCTCTCTAATTTACTCCTGCAGTGGATGCTATGACAGCTGTGAAGACTTATTAGCCGTTTTCTTTGCTAAATTTTAATCGGACAGCTACAAAGTACAGTCCGTGCGGGGATGGCAGCTCTCAGGAGTCTGCTTTAGCGCAGGAAGAGCACGCTATCACCTGCTGGGGCTGAGGCCGAGTTGTGCTGGGAAGGACAGAGTATCGGCTTCCCAAGCTGCCGCTCAATGCTAGGACAGGTTGTGAGGATAAGGGTTTCAAGTAACTTACTTCTTGGAGGAAGCGTTTAGTTTGGGGATTTCTTCAAGGAGAAGGGAGCTTGTTCATGCTGAGAGCCTGTTCTGTAGCCCGTACCGCAGGTCTGTGCTTTCTCCCACACCCCAGTGAGGCCCTTCTGGAAGAAGTTCATGCTGGCTGCCCTTGGTTTTGTGTCAGAGTTAAATTCCGGGTTTTCACTAGCCGTAGATAAAGGTGTATTTTGTTGTTTGGTGGGTGTAGGTGGGGACAGCTCATGGAAAGAAGTGACCGTTCATCGTAGTATGCATCTTGAAGCTGAGTGAGTTTGGGTGAACGGCAGGCTGGTTTTCTTCTGATGGCCCCTGTGCAGTTTTATCCTAATGTCTCTTGTAATGGCTATTGCTCAGCTGGTCGGGCTGAGAGGAGAGCAGAATAGCTTAGAGCAGTCTCGTATGGTCTGATGAACAAAGGGCAGAGGGCTCAGCAAGGGACTCAGCAAAAGGTCATTAATTTCTCTGGCATTCCTGGACCTCGCTACCTAAAAAAGAGAATTTTCAGGTAAGCTACAGCATGATTTCTGTTTTCCATTTCTCCTTCTCCATAAGTGGTATCATGTAGAGGCAGAGACTGGCCTGTGGCTTAGTTCATGCTTTGGTATCTTTTATCACCTTATTCAGCGCAGCTGAAATTACACTTTTCAAATGGTAAATTACAAGTTGCTTAGGAAAGACTTCTTAATGCCATTTTTGCTGGCAGTTTATTTCATCCTTTTCATGTAAGTAGTACCAATCTAGTATCTAGTGGGGCTGTCTGCTAAGCAGTAACAGCTGGCCCATGTTAGCTAGGACAGGAAGGATCGTAGGGGTAGGAGCCAGTGTTATCTACATACGTGTTTTGGATTGCATCATGAATGTTTCCCAGGAGGGAGCACAGCTGGCACTGGAACTGTGGAAATCTAATTTTTGGTATCCTTTATTCCAGGTCCTGGCATACTTGAAAATTAACGTGTGGTTCATGTTGGGCTATATCAATAATATTGAAATTATACTCCTTCTTGGATAAAATCGCTGTGCTTGCTGGTTTTCTCCTTATTTTTGGCTTATCCTGTAATCAAAAGTACTGTGTGAGAAAGTATACAGAAGAGAGCAGCCAGTTCCATTATGTAATCTTGCTTCCATGTACGCTCAACCACAGGATGGCCTTAAAATGTAATAACTAATGCAAAACTGAAGGAGAAAAACCAGAATTAGTCGTAGACATTTTGGACCAGTTTTTCCCCTGCTAGCTTTGCTCCTGCACTACAGTGCTTAGGTACCATGATGGGCAAAAGGCCGAAGAGGAGAGGGGGATGTATCAGAAGGTGGCTGCCTTGCAGAGCTCTTGTTCTGGGGCCGTCTCTTCTTAACGCCGGGCTGGCAGCATCCTCCATGCTCCGGCTTGGTTTTTGTCTGTAGCATTAGGCACATCTCTAAGGGGGGCAGGGAAAAAGCGTGGATGAAGAAAGCTGTGATCTTAAACACAGTCTGTGGAGGTAAATCTTTGACTCTGCGAAGGTGGCTAAGGCTTAGCAACAACCACTGAAATTACAGCTTGCTTTGTGTATTGTATCATGTTGGATGTTTGTCAAGGCACCAGCAGGCAAAGGCCAAGAGATCCTAGACATGGCCGTGTGATTGTGGTTTGGTAGATCAGGCCTTTCAGAGGGCTCTTACAGTATATGCTGGTATCTGTCTCCTCTTGACACTAAGACACCACGTATCTGGGAGGCAGGAAACTGTCCTTTTTCACATGAATAAAAATGGGAGAAACTTCTTACTGAAAAATTCCCTGTCAGACATGGGAAAATCTTCACTTTGTGGGTTTTTTCTTTTTCTGTTGTTGTTGTCCTAGGAGCTTCCCATGCAAATCCAGTTTAGAAGATAACATTTCATGCAGCTCTCCCCCTGCCACAGTTCTGAACTTAAGTCCTTTTCCTTCCCCCTGGATGGACAGAGGCTAAGCCGTCCTTGCTTCATGTAAGGTAACTAAAGCTTATGTCAACCATGGGATAATGTAATGTTCTGACTTCTTTTTTCAACAGTAGGATAATAACCCGTAGCAGATAAAACACATTACAGGTGCCCAGAGAATGATGTGGAAGATGACCTAAGGTGATCCTGTCAGGCTGAGACCTTATCTTTGGGCAGCTGAGCAAGGGGAAGACACTTCTCCTCAGCCTGGCCTGGAAGCATTTGTCTCACAACTTGGCTTATGAAAGTTGCATTTCCTAGTGCTGCATCACTGCGATGACAGTAGTTCCTGCTGTCTTGATGTCTGTCTTTCGAGCATAAGCAGAAAAGGTTGGCAATGTGTTATTAAAAGATCCATGAGGACTGCCTCTGAATTGCCCTGGGAGAGAAAAGGAAACCAAGTAAGGCAGTGAAAACTCCTCCTCTCCCCCTGCCCCACGTACACACACTTGCTTGACTGTAGGGTAAAGCCAAATTCTGCATGGGCTCACTTAGAAGCCTTTCTGGTAATTCAAGAAATAGAAAGATACAAGTGGTACATCTGGAGCCTCTTGTGAAATTAACGTGAGACTTCTTATTTTGGAAACCGCCTTCCCTCCATTTCAAGCATCTTTTGCCTCATTTGGTATTAAAGTAATCTCAAAGGCAATTAAAGCCTTCTTTGTGCCGTTCTGTGTTTGTGAACTCGTTTTCTTCCATAGAAGGTCATTTTCCTTGAAGCAGTTGCTTCAGCTTATAGAAATGAATAGCTGTCAGGACTCTAGTGGCCACACTGCCTTCTGCTGAGTTTCCAAGGAAGGGCTGAGATATTTCAGACATTTCTCTTCCAGGTGGTGACAGGATTCCACCACAAAGATCTCCTGTTCTGTCAGCTTTCTTCCCAAACCTGCCTGCTTGTGCTAGCAAGACTCTTCCGCATGTGTTCAGCACTAGAAAGTCAAAGGGGCTCTTCATGGTGGACTAAAAGCCCTTCTTTGATATGATGTGAGTCCCCTGGGCAATGCTGTCACAAACCCGACCATGTTTAACAGTCTTTTCCATATCCTTTCACTTATACCTCGCTGGCCAGAAGCTGGAAGGTCATTTCAAGGCTTGTTCTGTCTGAAGAAAAGTAGCCTCCGTCGTCTGCCTTAGGAGCGTTTCCATGCTGGGCATATGCAAGACAACCGCATGGTCTTTGTGCGATACACCTGCAAAGCCCTATTTCTGGGTACAGCCTTCTGAGAGTAATTCTGTGCTAGGCTCTGAGTTTGGCAGAAACCAGCTCAAATATAAGGAAGGTCCACACTTGAAAGGAATCAGGACTGCAAAGCCCAGTTCTTTGTAAAGGCAGTGAAGCTAGGAAGACCTGTCTTCCTAGCACAGTGTAGCATTGCTCAGAGGTACCTGGGTCATGGAAGTAATACGGTCATGATTAAAGGTGGGCTCTTCCCTGCTTCTCAGGAGAGCTCACTGGCTGCAGACCAGGGATGCACAGATTTTCCTTTATTGGTTTTGGTTGTACAGCTGCTCCACAGTGCTGCGTTGTGCACTGTAGATGTGCCCTAGATGTCCCTAATCTAAACTCTCCACAATGTTGGAGCTTCTGGTTTCTGTGAAGGCACCTCACAGACAGTTTGGAGTGCTTTTGTGGTGTGGTGAAGTGATATTCAGCTGTTTGGGGAGATGGGTTATTCATATATATATAGATATACATTTTTTTTTCCCCAGGAGCAATTTTATCTATAATAATAGATATAATATAATTATATCTATCTATATAATATATATCTATATTATATAG
>NW_008795695.1:16427630-16471673 GCF_000699145.1 Aptenodytes forsteri | reverse complement strand
AGAAGATATATAAAATATATAGCTATAATTTATATAAATCAGAGGATTTTAAAAATTTTTGTGGGGTTGTTGGTTTGGGGTTTTTTTGCTATTTGTTCAGAATCCGTCAACTAGTGTTTGACACAGTATAGATGAATTGCTGTAGAGTCTTACTGGGAATTTATTTTCCCTTATGAATTGACCAGGTTAAGAATGCAGATGAGTTTGCCTCTCCTGTGGGAGCTAGAACTGCTGCAGGATATTTTCAGAGCAGTGAACTTAAATGGTCGCCCCAATCCCATGCCCTGCTTTTTCACCGATGGTCTCGTTTGCGGAGACAGGACTAGAAATACATTGTTGGTCTTTCAGGGGAAGAAAAGATGAGTTTATCCCCACTTGCTCCAGGAGCCACAGAATACATGGCTGTGCAAAATGGTCAAATGCACTTACCCTTGATGGAGGTGACAGCTGAGTCCTTTCTGGCTCTCCTGTTCTCTGTTAGCTCTGTGATGGCGTGCCGTGGCATACCTTCTGGAGAACGGCAAAGGAGGGAGCACCTGCTTTTGTACCTAAGCTGCTGAAGGGATCAAAGTATTTAATGCTAACTCTCCCTTGCGCTTCCCTCCTTAAGCTCTGCTCTTGAGAAATAGCTCATTAATTTGTTAGCGGCCTGGTGAGGAAGGAGGGGGCGGAAAGCCACTAACAAATGAATTTGGTCCAGGTCAGGTCTCCCCATAGCCTGCTCTCTCTCTCCTTGTTCCGGCGGGGAGATCAGGAGCTGGATGGCGAGGAAGGTGCTTCCCTGTTGTGCCATATACTAGTTTGGCTGCTGCTCATACGCTGGCTGCTATATAGAAAATCTCTTCTTGATGGACATGAGAAGTTACCTAAGAAATGATAGCTTACACAGATTCCAAATTTAATGACCACCTTCTTCCCAGAACTTCACACCAGAGTTTAAATGTAGTACCTTTCTTTCCTTTTCAAAGATCTGTGTGTATATCACAAGTTGACAGGCAAAAAGCTCTTTGTAATAATACTTTGACCTCATAAGTCAGCCTTGCAGATAGATAGAAATTGGCAGGTTCCTTTTGTGTGGGCTTGGCAAGCACTGCTAGAGGAAAAGACAGTTCATTACCTGCTTAGGAAGGAAAATATCGGTGTCATAACACTATCCATTGCTGGTCTTTTCTCTAGCTCACTGGTGAGTTCTCTTACAATGAACTATGGACTTTTTACCTGACTTTGAAACTGTCAAGAAAACCACAGGATGACTGTAAAGTGTAAAGGTTTGCACTTGGTTCCTGTTCTAGGAAGACATTGCGGATTTTCACATTACTAATGCATATTTCAAATTGGGCAGAGGAAGTGAGGATGCCTGTAAAGACAGAAGATTTTACTATGCTTTGTATTCCAGCAAACAATATGTGAAAGATGATTCATCTAGAAAAATGGGAAGAATTTAGGTAACTTGATCTCTGATGACACAGAAAGATATTTGAAGGAAGAAAAACTCCAGCACCCTTTGTTTTAGAACTCTCTTTATGAAGTGCCATAGTTACTCACAAATATACTACTAAAGTTTTATATGTCTTTGCTCCTCATATACCTGCCAGTGTTTCTACAGCACACCTGGGTTGCACCTTTGAGGCTCCCAGCTTCAGGAATAGAAAGACAAATGGTGAACAGTTTGTCCTGAAACGCCTAATGGTAAAATGGTATTCATATGTATATCTAACCTAAATAATAATAATAGCAACAGCAATAATATTGAACATCCTGGAAATGATCCTGAAGTTCAAAATTCACTCTGCTTCTGATGCCTCTAGCTTATGTTCTGGTAGAATAAAGCAGCAAAACATTTATCCCATTCTTAATACTTCTCTTTGGCTAATGAGCAGGTTCCCTCTGTCCATCGGGTGGTCCCTTCCCAGACAGCTGCCATGAAGCTTGCCCGGGACACAGCCCTGGTGTCAGTCGGGCATGAGGGATGGACCTGCAGCATTTGTCTTTTGATGTAAGGGTAGCCACAAAGGTTCATCAGACTGCTCCTTCATGGCGGCAGCTTGCCTTGGGTCTTTTCTGATTCCTCCTCCGGCAGGTACTATTTGCCTTGTACTTCCAGATGGATATGTTTAAGCAATCTTCCCACATCCCTCAAATGCATCACCTTTAGAGCTGCTTGTTCTCTTTAATTTCCTTTCAGACAGGCTCCCATGCTTTGGGATCGTTCTTTTGGAGAAGGGCGGTAGATTTCTTTGGCTTTTGTGATGGCCACTGCTACCTTTGGTCATCACATTGCTAAGGCAGTGCTATTGCCCCATCGATAATGATCTAGTCTCTCTTTCCTAGGTAATAAGTAGCTTGTTTTTAAAGAATCCCCATTACTACCACCCTTTCACCAGGTTCCTGATGCGGCTAGTGTGTTGGCATCCTCATTTAAAGCCAAACACTTCAGTCCCCCCGACCTTAGTCTGCATCATGTGTTTTAGACTTCCACCATCTTGTGTACAAGTATATACATTTGTTCTGGTTCCCTATTTTCCCATGTCTTTTTTAAATGGGACAATTCATTCAGACTTCTCTTTGTTTTTTCCCCTCTGCATTTTGCCAGCTCCTGTCCTGTCCCCGGCTTGAGGCTGCAGAGATTTTATGACCTGGTCCACAGGGAATGCATCGTCCTAAACACTGTGTGCTTTTGCACTTCCCCATTGCCTTTCATTTAAAAACTCCTGGTGAAATAATCTCTTTCTCTTTTTATTATTTTTTTCCCCCACCCAGTTTACAGGTTTAGCATACATTTTTGGTTTGGTTTAGATGAACCTGCCTTCCCCTCCGTGGGCTCCCTCTATCTGAAACTCTACCCAGCTTGTCAGGAGTCCAAATGCTGCTGGGGCTTTTAGGCTGTGGTACAGTCCAGGGGTCCGAGCGCTCACTGCAGGCTGTTTTCCCTGTGGTTTTACCCTTGTTCAGCATTTCTGGAGAGTTAGGTTTTTTGGGGGATCTGCTCTTGGGTGCTGCTAACATGGGGAGGGGGCAACTGCACTGCGGTGGCAGGGGGTCCGGCCGCGGGGTAAGGGGGGTTTATGCCAATGCTGAATCGCACAACCTCGCTAAATCCGTCCTGTGCCAGCTGTATCTTGGATTTGTAATGCTTTCCCAATGAGGCCACAGTTATTTACTGTGAACGCTCAGTACGGCCGCCTGCCCTGCCCTCCTCGCACCTGCACCCTGGGTGGCATTGCTCGCCCTCTCACTCGGGTCCCCGCTCTGCCCTTGGGATGCGTTGGTCTTTTTATTTTTCCTACATTCAGCAGAGTGCAGGGGAAAAAAGAGGCTGCATTGCATTAACAGAAGGGAGGGGGAAGAGCGAGGAGAGGTGAAAAAATGGAAAACAAAACTTTGAAGGGGAGTGCAAAAGCATAAACTTTGGTGCAGTCCGTGCTGACGCAGGAGGGAACGGCATCAGACGAGGCACTGGCACGCACAGTGATGTCGGGAGTGCAAACTGGGCTGCAAGCCCTAAAGAGCTTTCTTGTCATCTCATTTGCAGCTAACCCCCCCAGACAGTATGGTCTCTGTGAACAGACGAACCATCACTTGCTGTGTGAGTATCGGCAGCACCGCGCAGGTATTCCCCAGAGGTGGTGTTGCGGGCAGGCTGCCTGCGGTGTTAGCGGTGACCAAATGTCTCCCCCATGCCCAGGCAAGGCAAAGCTCGTTTTGCAAACAAACAAGTCAAGCCCAGGGTTGCGTCATGTTGTGCTCATGCGTTATCCTCCAGCAGCAGGCAGCGATGCTGCGGGTCTCGGGGTGCCAAGCGGCTGCGGTGGGGCAGCAGCCCTTTGCTTACCCCTCGGTGTGGGGTGGGAGCAAGGAGACTGGCTGCATCGAGGGTCCCTGCCCCTCACCCCCTAATGCCATTTTGGGAGTTTCTCTAAGGCCATGATAACATGTAATGCCTTTGGGGTGGGGATTTGTCCTTTCTTTCCTTTGGGCTTTTCTTCCTTTAGATGGCTTCACCTGCCTGGAGTGAGTGTGGATGTTAGTGCTGTCGGCTGCCCGTTTCTAGCCGTGTGAAATGTGGACACCAACAACTGACGGAATTTGGATGTGCAGGCAAAGATGTAAAAGCAGACAGCGTGGGTTAATGGAAAGAGAGGAGGGGGACATATGGAGGAGGAAAGTAAAAGTTAATGGAGAAGAGAAGGGCAAAGGGAAACTGATGCTTGAGGCGACCAAGCAGTCATCTGATGGCAGTAAAATAAGTAAGTGGCTAGATAGAATAAGTCGGGCAGATGGAAGAGGAGATGGGGCTGGCAGGGCATGCTGTTTTATTGCCCCGTGCACTTGCTTTCTGGGACATTTCACTTTTCCTAAGGTTGCCTGCTTCAGTAGCGGTGTGCCTATATACATGCAACGATGGGATATATATCGGTGCTATGGGAGTACTGCTGTTCTGCGTGTGCGTGATACCAGGTAACTCTAAAACGCTGTAGCACTTGGTATGTAGCCTTCACTGGGGGGCCGTTTCATGCCCCTCTCTACTCCCCCTTCAGTTCCCCGTCCCTCAGGGTGGGGAGCTGCTGCTCCGCTGACCCCACTCTTTGCAGGGGGAGGCGAAGGGGGAAATGGGGTGGGGGCAGGCTGGTCTGTGGGATCAGAGGATCTCAGAAGGGATTGTGTTGGGATAGAAGAACCCCGGGGAATGGATAGGGGAAGACATCCCTGTGCTGCCTTGCAACACACCATCATGGTATAAACCCCCTTCATCTGCAGGTCGGTCCCTGCCGCAGAATCAGAGGGGCTGACGAGAGGGAAGGGAGGCAGCGTGGTAGTGAGGGCAGGGAGGGAAACCTCCGGTCAGGTGGCTGCAAAACTCCCGTCAGCCCCTTTCCCAAATAGCTTCGTAATGTCGTGGCTCTAGGTGGCATCGAGATTCACAGTGCTTCCACTGAAAAAGAAAGGTGCCAATGGCGTTGGCCATTAGCCATGTAAATGTGCAGGCAGAGCCCACTGTGAGGGCACCTGTGCCTTGAATCAAGCCCTGTGCCTTTGGATATGTCCGTGCGACTGTATTTTAAAGCTGCATTTTATATCCTGGCTGTGTAGGGAAAGGGAGCGCATATCAAGGATACTTAGAAAACATCTCTGGCTGCAAGGACTTATGTCACCTTCTGGGGGACTTGTCACAAAGCCAGCTACAGCAACATCTTTGTCTGTCAGTCATGTTGTCGTTAGTAAGTGTAAACACTGAAACCCCAAACGTGCCAAGGAGTTCACTAGCCGCATTGCATGCAGCTGCTTAGTATGCTGCTGCTAAAGATGCTCGTGCTGTGGGAGTGGGGCCTTTAGTGTAATCCTAAAGCCAGGGGACCCCACATGTCCAGTTAGCTGTACAGCTGAGCAGGCTCCAAGGGTCTTCCTTTCCACCCCATTCCTGTTACAATGCCATTTTCTCCCACTTCTTTTTCTTCTACTGAATTAGAAAGCCAGTATCACTAATAATCCTATTTTTAGAAATAAGTTTCAGAAATTCATGAGCAGTCTGCAGGGGACAGAGCATCTTTTTTGTTTACAGGAGCAAATCATTAGATCTTTGCCAGACCATGCCCGTTGCGGAGTAGCTTAGAGAGACTTTTCTGGTGACAGTAAGGGACAGAATATGTTGAGACGCCCAATAATAGTGAAGCTGTGCTTATGGTGGGCAAGCCTGTGCTGACAGCAGAGGACTGATTCAGAACGTTTGTACTAATAAACTTTCTTTGTGCTCTGCTTGTTTATCTGCTTTGTTCCCTTAAATGATGGTGCATTTGTGGATAATTTCCTCTGCTGGTCGGCTACCCCCATCAAATTGAAAGTTGTCTATTTTTAAAATGCCAGCTGCTTCTCGCATAAAAAAGCCACTGCTGATGTACCGTTGCCTGCAATGCATTATTCAAAGTCCTTTTTAGACTCTCTCAAATAAAGACCTTCATTAATATTTCAGCAGTCACTGTGATTCTCTCTATGGGGGCTCCGTTCCTTTTCTCACTTGACACCCCTGTATTTTTGTGTGTAGCGAAGATGCTTGGACTTTGAGTTACCTTTGGTAGAGCGAACTTATCGTTTTCTGAAGGAAGCGGATCTTAACAGAAACTTTGACCTTGAGATTGGTGCTAAGCAGATACCTGGTATACCCAGCATCTTACCGCAACCTTTGGAAACAGGAGTGGTTTGGGGGTGGAGGGGCTGCTTTCGTACACCAAATGCCAACTGTTGTGCTCCATCACATGGAATGATCTTTCTAGCTGGCTTTGCTAGCTTAGAGGGGAAATCGGAAAGGGAATTTGTAAAGGAGAATCCGAACAGGTTGGATTTCTTTATGTAAAGATTTACTTAATAAGGTTTTCTTACTTAAATATTAACTGCATTTGCACTGATTTCAAAACCACACTGAGGGCTATTTTCTTCCTTCTCTATTTTAGGTACAAAATCTGTGGTAAGGCTGGGCTTTTGAGAATGAACATAGTGATTTCCTCACCTGAGGTGCTGGTGGAAAATAAGTACCAAGCAGGTCTGGAAAAAATGCTTTTGCCTCTAAAGAAGAAAGGTTGAGACAAAAAGTACCAACCATTCTGAGCTCACTGCATAAGAGCAGTTTTCTTAATCTGTAGGATCTTACTCCTTTCCTTCTGATGCCACGATAAAAGATTCCTTTGGCTTGATTGTGCATGATGGGTTTTGTTGCTGGGAGATGGAGGTCTAGTGAAACAGAGCTGCCTAATAATTTTAAAAGGTAGGTTCTCAATACGTCAAGCAATTAAGTGTTTGAAGGGAAGACAAGCGTTCAAAGCTGTTGCTCACCCATGAAACGAGAGTGAGAGTGATAATGCTTGCTAAAAATCAGTGCTGCAGTCCCCTGGGCGCACGAGAGCTATGGGCTGGAGTCTCCCCTGCAAATGGAAGCAGCAGGGGAAGGGATGATGAAGAGGTTGATCTAAGTAGGGTGGGGGCCATCAGTTAGCGAAGAAATAAAGCAACCACAGGTGTCGAGGGGATTCAGACAGTGGCTAGCTGGACACGGTACTGCCTGCCTATGGTGTGCCTGGTTTGCACGTCGGCCAGTTCCTGCAGTGTAAGGCCTCCTGTCGGGACAGCGTGCAAGTGGAAGTCTGTGGCTTTGTTTGCAAAACACTAGAAATGCTGTGAGCTGCAGTGGTTGGGCATCCAGAAACTTGAATGCTGGTTTGCTGTTGAAGAAAATTATTCTGACCAGGCTTGTTAAGAATAGCTTAATATTTCTCTCCCAAGTCAGCAGTAAAGTGATATTATGGGCAAGAAATAAGTTTGGGGGGCTTGGGTTTTGTTTTTTTTTTTTTTTTTTTTTTTTTTAAACTACGGTTCATGTTTAGTTATCTTACTCAGTGTGAAATTAAATTACGCCTTTAGTTTTGTGAGGTAAATAGTAGTTTTAAAAAGTCCCTATCCTGCTCTCCCAAAATGAACAGAAGGGTTTTTTATTCCTTCAGGAGGGAAATAACAGCTGCTGTTCTTAGCAAATACAGACTTTTTCCCCCCCGCTTCACTGGACTCACTCATGACTTTCCCAGTGTAATTTGTTTAATATTTAAAAAAGGAGCTTGGCTTACAAGCTGTGCTGAAGGTACAGGGGAGCACATTGCATGGTGCTGGGAAGACGGAGGGGGTGCCAAAGCAACGCTGGTGTATTTTGGCCGAAATATTGTGTCTCTAGTTCATACCGGTGGGGAAGGCTGGGGGGTTAGACAGTTGGCACGTCCAGCAGCCCATGGAGGTCGTGCAGACCAAGCCTGTGGGCTTCTGCTACATGGTCCAGCGCGGCAGGGCGAGCAGCTGAGCTGCAGGACTCCGGGTGGAGGTTCCAAGCTTCGGCATCGCCATGTTGTTAATGGCGGGCGAATAGCGGGGTACGCCCTGGCCGGCAGCGCCCAAGGAGCGAACCTGAGCGTGCAGGAGCTGCGTGGGGGCTGCTGGCACGGCGGCTATCTGCGGGCGTGGAGCCGGGGAAGGATGTGTGCCCCGTCTCTGTCACAGCCCCTTTGGCGCCTGCAGGAGATTATCATGTCACGCGCTTACAGGCTGACCTTAATCTTCCTAATACGGGATCGCCCTCCCTGAGAGGGACAATAAACAACCCAGATTTTCCTGCTGATGGTAATGTGGTAAGCAAGCCCATTGCTCCAGGGAGGAAGCGTTCACAGGGCGCTGAGACGTGGAGGATGGAAAGAGTGCCCTGGGGAAAACGGAGCAGAGACAGGATTTCTTCCTACTTTCCCTACTGCGTGTCCGTCGGGGCTTTTGGGATTAGCGTGGTCTGGTGGGAAGTTCCTCCTTCCCAGGTTGCTTTTCCTGGCCAAGGAACCTTTTCCCCGTCGCGCTAGGACTCCCCGAGGCGCTTTGGCTGGCTGCCGCTTGCTCTTTCAAATCACTGGAGATCTCTGCTTCTTGCTCCCTGTCCCAGGAGAGAGGGGAAGCGTCTCTTTCCTTTGTGTTCTGGCCCCGCTACCGCTGCCAGAACTTACTTCAGCAAACCGTTCGTTACAATTAAATGTCTGTTACCGGTTCCTGCTGTAAATGTGGATAGGCGGCTTGCTTTTGCAAGGGTTACAGACGGGTCCCGGCCCGAGGGACCTGTCTGACTGCTGTTCGGAGGAGTCGCACCCAGCTGCTGGTTAAGTGGTTGACACTCACTATTTTCTCTAAATAATTTATTCTGGCTGCTGGAGAAATTGGGGCCATTGTGTCTGAGGACTGGCCGTTGTAAGAGCAGATGCTCTAAAGGAAGATGGGTGCTTGGGGCCGCCTGAACTTGCAAATGGCTTAGCTTGGGAAATAGGAGCCAAATTTGTTTTAAAAGCTCTTAAAATTTGCTAATGGTAAATCTTTTTTCCAACATAGGGAGCAAGGGCTGTGTGTGGGAGGAGGGGAAAGGCAGTGACCAAAAAGCAGAACAGGAGTTCAAATCTTCTGGGCAGATGTTTGATCCAGTGTCTTAATGGATCAGGTTAGCACACGAAGATGCCTTTTTGTAGCTTTAGCCACTTCTTTTCAAAGTTGTATGTTTTCTAGAAATGGCCTTCAACAGTCAGTATTGGCACTGGTTAACTTTTTCCCCCCCAGATTTGGAAGGTTACGATTTTTGTAAAGGGACAAAGGTGAGATACATGAATCTCTCTTATTCCTGTCCATTTTCCTTTCCTTCTTCCAAGTCAGTTCTGAAAAATTTCTCCAAGATTTTGTTGCTGAGTGCCTCTCCCAATGGGAGGAAGACTTTCTGCAAGCCTCCTGACCCCTATTTGCTCGGAAAGGGAACAGCAGATTCAGTCAGAAAAGCTGGTTTGCTTGGAGGACAGCCAAGCAAACAGGCACTCGCACAAATCAGTATTACTGATAGACAGAGACACTGCTAGAAGTGACTCAGAGGAATTGGCTAATACGCCCTGCGGCTACAAAGAAGTGTGCAGAGCAAAATGTTGCTGTCAGCAGAAGATCTGATGATGCAGTAGGTAAACTTGTTTTTAATGGAAACTGGGAAGTGAGGCTTGGAAAAATGTCAGGCGTAGCCTTCTAGGTAGAAATTGAATGCTATATTCTTGGATGTTTGCAAGACTGTAATGCTTATTTAAGAGAGTAGAAAGTTAATTTGTTAATTAAATGTTCTGTCAGCTTGCTCCTCAGTGCCAGCTTGTCTGAGTCACCACTTACTAGCCCAGCCTTCCTTCCTACAAGTGTCACAAGCTTAAATTTTTACCGCAGTTTGATCTACATGTATTGGAAACTGAACTCTGCTCGTTTAAACCTGTGTAAATATAAATGTTGCCTGTAGCATACTCAGCATGGTTAAAATTACCTCTTTTGTGGGAAACATGTCAGAATTGTTGAGCTGGCTCGGGTTTTCTTCTGGGAACAATCGTTTTACTGCTGATGGTACTGCAGAAATGCTGTTGGGTTGTACCAATGGACAGGCAGAAAAGGAGAGTGTCGGCACGGTTTGGTGTGGCTATAGGAGCACTAGAGAACTGAACTGCTGCTGTGCGAAGCAGAGAGACGGCACGTTGCAAGTGTCTACAGTGCGGTGTCTACATTTCCTTCTGGTTTTCGCGTCCTTGCCCTGGAGCTGGGAGTTTTGCCAGACATCAGTGCAGTCCCGCGCAGCTGCAGCCTCTTCACGGCCGAGTTTTTGGTGGGGGTCCCAGCAGGGGAGGCTTATGGGAGACTCAAAAATGTAACTCAGAGCAATGAGAAAATCCACAAAGCACCTGTCGTGCCGCCTCTTGCCTGGACAAACATCTGTTTTTAAATCTCTTTGGGAGGGTGCCACTTCGGAGCTGAGCTCTCCCAGCTTTGGGGTACTTTGGGGAGGGAGCTCTGGCTCAAGGTGCTGCCATTGCTCCTTGCTCATGCAGGGGACAAGAAGGGAGGCCTTTTGCTTCTGAGGCTGCCCAAGCCGAGAGGCTATTGCAGGAGGATGCCGAGGAGAGCCTCCCCTTCGGCTGTCTGTCCCAGTAGGAGCTGGGGGGCTCGGTGCGGTCCAGAGGTGTCAGCACTGCTGTAGGCAGGACCTTGCTCCGCTGTTCTTGCTGGCTCGTGGCCTCTTGCAGAAGCAAAGCCTTGCTTATTTGCCTTTTTGGTAGTAGGTGAGGTGTTAGGCAAGTATGTGCACTGCTGATATACAGCCCTTACAAGAGCATCAGCAAAAGAGTGCACATAATTTTGCTAAGCTTGTGCGTAGCTCCCTCAATAAAAGGATCAACCGCCAAAAGTTTCTTCAAAACAAGAAAGTGAGGCTTTCCTGCAGGCTTTTCAGTAATGCCTTGAAGGGCGCATTTTACCGGTACAACATGAAATGGCTCTTTCTGCTAAGTACAGTGACAGTGCTATTACTGCATAGTAAATTAGGTCTCGGGCCTGAAATTAAGCTATTGGGGCTTTTTAACACTATTAATAGGAGAGATTCAAAGGCTCTTTTCCCCCTTTCTTTTTCTGCTTTTTTCGCCTCACTTTCCCCTTCTTGCTTTTAGATCTGAAATGATTTAAAATTGCCCCAGATGGACCTTGTGGGCAGAATTATCCAAAACTGCCCAAACCTGGGCAGCATAAAGAGTATCTCCTTGCGCTTGTGCCCATTAGTCTAATGGGAGTGAGGAGTGAAACTCTTGGCCAGACTTTGCAAACATACCTCTGTGCCTGTTTATTTTGTGACCTGTATAGTCTTCGCCTTCCACGCATGCCTTCTGCTCATGAAGAGACAGCTCCCCGACCCGGCCGAGCTGAGGTCTCGCGTGCTCAGACTTGGGCTGGGAAAGCTAGTTTGCCTTGCAAAGTCACTAAACCGAGTACCCTGCATGTCAGTCAGCCGTGCAAACTGCTCCTGAATGAGCTGTGTTGCACCTTCTCTCGGAAGCGCCTCTTAGCCCAAGACGTCCAGAGTGAGCCAGCTGTGAAACTGTGCAGGGGAAGGCTGATTTTCTGTGGCTGAATCAGAGGTTGGGTTTTATAGCTTTTTTTTTCCCTCCTGACCTCCTCCGGATACGTGACTGCTGCTGATTCCTAATGTACACACCTCCTTTCTTCTTTCTGTGCACAGGACATTCTCTAGAGGTTTATTACCCTCAGTTTATGGAAACGCTTGTTGAAATGTAGCTTGTGATGAGCTTTGCTTAAATACTAGTACCTGAAGCACTAAAATATTAAATTATTTTTAAAATAATTTTTGAATCATTAAAGAAAACCAGAGAAAATAACTTTTCTAGAAGACCTATTGGTTAAACAGGTGGGAAACCCAATAGTACATCTAAGGAGAAGGAAAAAATAGTTGTTTTTTGTTTTGTTCTGTTGGTTTTTTTCTTCTTAATTCTATGTCCTTTGTGTAGTTCTCGTGTGTTCAGATTATAGAAGAGGCTAATTTAGGAATGCAAGGTGTTTTACCTCTTTCCCAGTCTGTTTGGCTATCCAGCATCTTTCCTGTACCTCCGCTTTCCTCCCTGGACGTGGGGGAAGAGGCTGTGGCAGGTAACGTCGGGCAGTGCTGCTGGATGGGGCTGGCTCTATGGCAGGGTCCTGTGCTGGTTGCAGGACTGCCAGGAGTGGGAGAGCTGCAGCGCTGCTGCCTGGGGGTGTACTGGTTATCACAGCCAGGGCAGCAAATAGGGTTCTCCAAAAACTGGATATCCCTTTGTCATTGTCTCCGGCTCCCTTTCTATCTCCCTCTGCTTCATGCCCTGCTTTTCTTTCTTTTTTTTTTCCTTCTTTTTTTCTTTTTTTTTCTTTTTTTCTTTCTTTCTTTTTTCTTTTTTTCTTTTTTTTTTCCCTTTTTTTTTTCTTTTTTTTTGGGTGGGCAGTGTTTGCTTGGGGAGGTTATCTGTCACCTTCTTCTGTAAGAAATTGCTTCCTTTTGCAAAAGATGTATTGCTTCCTAGCAATTCCTGTTGACCTAGAGAGCATCGGACACTGATTGTGCAACTGCTGATGTCTCCATGTTTTGCTGGTTCTCCGGAGAACCGCTAAATGCAGTAGATCATAGTCTCAAGGCATCGAGCTCATTTGTCGAGAGGACGGCAGTGCCGCTGCACGGGCTCTTGCCTACAGCATCTTGCATCACATGCTTTTTGGAAAATGTGGTTCCTTGATTGTGGTGGGGGGAGGACTGACTGCCTTAGAAAGCTGCATGAATGTCCAGCTGGAAAGTACAATTTATCCTCGGTTCACTTTTCTGCAAAACCGTACTCCCTGGCATAATTTGTCCTGGTATGACTAGTGCCATTAACTTTAATGGCTTGCATAATCAAGTTCTCACATTATCCTACCCTTCACTGTATTTTACTTTGCTTCTCGTTCTCATCCAAACCTCTGAGGAACAGTGTGTGCCGTTTTGACTGGGGACAAACCCGTGCCAGTTGAAGCTGAAGTGCAGAGGCTCCACGTCTCGTGGCCATTCGGCCACCTAAGAAGCAAGGATAGCGGGTTTATTAATTTGCCCTAAACAACCTTTGGAAGCATGTTTTACATTGTAGGTAATTCCAGGGTTCATATTTCTGTTTTCAGGCACTGTCAGCATCAGTAAGAAATAAGGATTGAGACCAGTAAAGGATTTGTGCAATGTGCACCCAGCCCTGGGAATAATGGGAGCACTGGCCTTAGTCCAGGAGAAACGTGACCCAGTAAACTTAAAAGACTGTTCACTCGCTCTCTTTATTATGCAGGAGCAATGCAGGCTGTGTACAGGATGAACAGCATTTTCTTAACTGCTGCCAAAGGAAACATTTTCTACGCTGTGTATAGTAATTTTCTCCACTTTGGTGTCTCGCTGGCAGCAGAAGAGAGCTGCTTCTCACCTTTTCACAGGGGTGATTTGCAGTGGTGCAGCTTGAACTGAAGTGAGGCATAGGGGGACCCTTCAGGAGTGGTTTGCTTCCTTCAAGCCTAAGCACAACTCAGTTGGTCAGGATCTTTGCAGAGGAATCCACTGGCTTTCTGTAGTTGTATAGATCAGGAGCGAAATAATATAGGAAAAAGTTCTTTTTGAAGAACACTGTAGACAATGGACAGCTGGATGGGAACAGACGGGAGGGAGAGACCCCTCTGCCTGTCTCTGCCACAGGCAGCTCTGCTGGCGGCTGGGACGGGGGCTGTCCCCTGACCTGGTCCTGCTGTACACCTCTGCAGAAGACTCTGCTCACACCCCTAGCATCTTGAGTCTTAAGGGCCAGGGTACTGGAAGGCGCCGTAGGGCTGTGTTTGTCTGTGCTGGAGCTAATTTTGCGCCCAGTCCTGGGAACTTTGACCACTGTTGTGCAGCGTGGTTGCTTGGCTGGAGGTGGGGTGAGACGCCCTGGCACCTGTGGACCGTGGGCTCCTCTTATAGCTGGGGGCTGTAGCATACAGCTCCTGCAGGCTCCTTCCCCAGGGCTCCTCGGCTCCCCCCACGACTTTTGGACGACGGGGACAGCACTCAGACACCTGTGAGGTATATTTTACCCCTGCTTGCCACTTCCCCGCCCTTGCCATCCTCGTTTCAGTGCACGGCAAGAGGAGGGGGAGACCTTCCTCTGTTTCCCTGGGCACCCAGGCTGCTTTAAGTAGGATGCGAGGCTCCTGCATCCCTTTCCAGCAGCGCTGCTGGTGAGCAAGGCCTGGCTGCGAGACGCTGGCCATGAGCAGCCTGCAGTGGGCCAAGTCCTTCCACTGGACCGTAGGACACGTGGGTGGTGTTCCCCACTCTGCCACTGATGCGTGGCTGGTTAGGGCAATTCCTTTCACCCCCATGCAGTTTCTCTGCAACAGACGATCCAGCTTTGGCTGCTCTGTGTGAAAAGTGCTGCCTTTGAGAATCAACGTTGCTATTTGACACCTGCAGTGATGAAGCAACCAAACAAAAATCCTCAATAACGTCAGAAATAGTGCAGTGTCTCAGGTGGTTTTTTTTAACGCCTCTAGCCTTTTCTCTAGGCTTTGCCCTTCCTAGTGGTTTATTACCTTCCCAAAATAGGTTTCCTAGGGAAAAAAATTTCCACTAGATTCATTCTGAAGCCAGAGTGATAAGCTGTTTATTTATTTAATTGGTTTTATGTTCCAACCAATAAATTAATCTTCTCTGTGTTTGATTTTTGAGTAAGCGAAGCTAAGAGAAGGGGGAATGCATACCAGAGATGTGGGGTTTTCTTTTTCATGTTTTATCAGCGCTTTCTTTAAATAAAAAGCTTAATTAAGCATACCTTTCTCATTACAGTCTGTATAAATGTGGTGCCTAAAGAACATGAATTGGGCTTGAGAGTAGTTTACTGTTCCTCTGCAGCCCATCATTTTCTTTACAAAAACAATTCCTGCATATAATTATTTGGTTATCCCAATATATTTATCTTTTGCAACTTCATACGTGACTTTTAGAGATTTTCCTGGCATTCTGACAGCCTGAGCTTCCCCAGCACTCAGACTATATTTTTCTTCCAAGCTTCTAAAATTGCATTAGAGTGGAGGTTTTTTTTCTTACTTTTAAAATCTAAATGCGTTTTTTATGCTTCACAGGCCACAATGCTTACACTTGTGTGTACAACCCATCTGCACATAACAAGAATAAAATATGCAGGGTTCATTAGTCAGATGTGGTGAATTGCTTGAAATGTTTAATTAAAGAAAAACCACAAAAGGCCCAGTGAATCAGATGTTCACAGAGTAATAGGGGTGGGGAAAAAACTTTGTAAATAATATGCTGTTTGAAATGTAGGCTTCCTTATTTGCCCACAGTTAGTTCCCACCCATGCCTTTCTGCAAGGAGGATCAGCCGATAAAATATGTGACATCCTCAACTTTTTATTTCTTATGGAAATTCTGCTGTGTTAATTCTTTTGCCTTGATGGTAGACTTTTTGCCATCGATCTGTTTTAGAGCTAGGCATTTATCAAGTTGGCAATGTACCTTTGTTTAAGAATGAAATGCCCAAATCTTTCCCAGCAATGGCACGGCCCTTTTGTCTTAGAACTGAAGCTTTGGAAAAGTCTATTCCCACTTAATTTTTACAAAGTAAAGTACCTTGCATAGCCAAACTTGGGACATCCTTGCCAATCAGCACTCGCAAGGTTAAAAAAAAAAGCGCACAGGGAAAGTAAGTGCGTGCTTTATATCTCTTGCTGTTGCTGTAAAATTTTGGTGTATTTTTAAACCTTTCCTGACGATGCATGCTTCTTGTGAGCTTCTCATCAGTAGAGAAGTTGAACAGAATAGAGGTTATTTCCGTTAATTACAAGGTGATGTTATAGCTTGAAATGGCGGATAAGGAATGAACAAGCACTTTCGGGTGCTCTGCCCATATTCCATTTTGTGCAGGCATGCTAATAGCTGTATCTGTTAGTATATTTTTAAGGCTGTGTTCAGTCTCAATAGGGTGATGTTTGTCTGTGGGCCTCCCTCTCATTCTGTTTGCGACCAGTGTATTTCTGACAATGCCTGCACTGTCTCTGTGCCGTGAGCCGAATGGATGACTTGTAAGGGGGACTGAGATGTTATACTGGCTTGTCAGTGATGCTCTTCATTTGTATGCTGCTCAGGGGGCCAAGCCACTGAGGAAGAGACGTGCCAGAATGCTTTCCTTACGAGAGCCTCTGCCCTCTTTAATTTTCCCTTGCACTGCTTTACCTCGGTGAACCTTTCAAGGTGTAGCTGTTTCTGCAGCACGGAGCTTGGCTTTAGATGATGAAGCAGATAGGCTGTGCAGTACCTATAACCCTGTGGGTTGTTTTGGGCTGTTTTATTTTTGGCTGTGAAATGCAGCATTAGGAAACAGAAAGCTGCATTGAGAGCATCTGGTGCCTGCCCTCTTCCTGGCCACACGGGGGGGATTTGTGTGGGCAGAGAAATGTGAAGTATATTGTAGGAGTATGGCCTGTGCAGAGCTGCTTCTGAAGCAATAGCTAGTTCAGCTTTTTAGGGAATGGCACATGCCCTTGGAAACTCGTGAATGGAAAGCTCCCAATCTGCTGTTGTTTTAAATTGAAAGAGCTGGTTTTGCTTTTAATCTAAAAGGCTGCACGTTTGAGGCTTGACTTGCTAATACAGTATGTTTTTCCTAAAATGATGCAGTGATGCATCGTCAGTGGTGAGGTAATGTGTAGACAAAGTGTCCTCACTTGCTCTGCTGCTTGAGGTAGTGGCAGCCTTCAGGGAGAAGGAAAGACGTTTTAACACAATGAGGTAATTTTTCTCCCGAATTCTTGAGTACCTTCTTGTTAAAAGTCTTCTGGTTTTGTTCTGTCATTTTCTGGAACGTGAAGGGTGCTGGTTTACATGCTGTCATCCTTTCTTGCTTTAACTGCAGCAGTTTCCAAGTCTGTTACGTGATGGTCCCATTTTCAGGACTGCTGATGCAGCGTACCGCTGTCGTAGGAGAGACCAGCCACCCTTGAGTGATATCCTTCTGCACCACACTGACAGGGGCCAGGCAACCGCTGCTTGTCTCCCGGCAGTCCGTGATTGATGTAAAGTTCAACGGCACCAACTTTCATCTTCTGCCATGCAAGTCATCCCCACCAGTGAGAGAAAGGTCTGACTGTTTCGGTGTTAGCTCCAGTCTGTGCTGCTGTCCACATGCTGGTGTGATTTTTCTCTCCTCCATCCTTTCTGCAGCTCCCTTTTGCCCTCTGCCCTTGAAGACTCCCGTGTAAAGGCCAGATCAAAGAGTCACCCTGGAAGGAAAACGCAGAACAGAGAAAAGGCAGTTTTGGTGAGGATTGCAGGTCATACGTCAGGTCAAATCAGTCCCCGATGGAGACAGCAAAGAAAATGTAATGTTGCAAGAGCAAATGCAGTTTGCTGAGGCAAGGTCCATGGCTGGTTTTGATTGCTTCAGGGTCATCTGCATGGCTACCTACAAACCCTCTCTGCACTTAAACTCATAGGGTGCCAAACTCTTTCAAGTGAGGGAAATGAAGATCAGGAGGAGGTTGCTGGACATTGGCCAGGGCGAGTGCCTGACCATTTGTGTGAGCCACATTAGGAACAGGACAAAGCTGTTCCTACCTTGGTATCCCAGGGAGCGCCACGACATGAAGGAAGATGCCCATTTCTTGTACCGTACTATTAATTTCCTCTGAGGCTCTCATTGTCTGCCTGCCTGTCCTGGAAGACGAAGATCTAATTCTAGATTTAGACAATCACAGGTCGAGTCAAGGTCAGTAAAAACTCCTGGATATATTCCTAAAGAAAACTGTTTTCTCAGTCCCACTTCCCTGGTCCTTTTGATAAGTATTGGAAGCAAAAGTCCTGCTTTCTTCCTGAGTTTCACCAGCTTTTGATATGGTAGGTGCTTCAGGATCCTGGTTATGTTGCTGCTGATATTAGGAACAGAGAAATTTCTTCTTGTTGAAGAGCATTTTGGATGAAGGCCTGGTAACCAAAAGAAAGTTCAAACAAATTCAGCGAATAATGTGTCCTGGACCCATGCTGAACAAACACATGTGATGGCAGAGAAAACCCTTATCTTCCTGGGCTGTGAATGAATAAAAGTGGTTCCTAATTTCAAAACAAAGGTGGCTGGAACGAGAAAAATAAATGCTGTTACAGTCAGAAAACTAGTTATTTACTGTATCCTAGCAGGGATATGGATCCTATATACAGAGCTAGAACAATGATGCAATATTCTCACCAACTCTCACCAATAACTTTCATTACTCCTTTACATCGTCATAGACTGACAGGAAGTGAAATCCTGTTACCTCTTTTCCTTCATCAGTGATGGATGCAGGGAAGCAGACTTAAAGGAAGCCACATCACAGCAAGTGAGGCAAGGCAGAAATAGTAGGTGGGCCTGTTTGGTCCCTGATTGATTTGGAACCGAGTATCAGAAAGAGAGGTCACAGCATCCTCTGAACAGGCTAGGGTGATCTGTTGAGGTCCCAAAGCACTGTTGTTTCTGTGCATTACGGATTTGTTCTTGTCGTGACAATCACTGTGTCAGTGGAATTTTCTTACATAAATAGGAGGAACGTGATCACCTTCAACCCTGAGAGCAAATGAACTTCTTCAGCAGCAATTCCCATTCATGTGCGCGCTGCATACCGAGGGGAAGAGCAATACCATGGATTTTATGTGTCTAAGCAGAACACAGTCTGCAACTGGAAATGTCGCTTCTTGTAAAGTAATTTTATGTGCTAGTGACTGGACATTTTTAATTTAAAATTTTCATTGGAAATTAAATTCCTCTTGGCCCCTCTGCATATCGGGGTTTGGGTTGATGAACAATTTCTCGCCGATCTGTGCATCCTCTCTGTTATGTGTCTTCCTCTTCTGCTTCTCCCAACGCCATGCAAATTGATGGCAAGAAGAGAGCGTGACACAAACTGTTATTTGTTAAGCCTTCTGGTTTTCTCTCATATAGGAATTTTGCTATTTCAAAGCTAATCTTTCAACTACAACTAGGCATATACAAAATTGATAAACAGGTAAAGCAATCACCCTGCTTACGAGTCCCAGCAATAGGCCAACAGATGTAGTTTGTGGTACTGGCTAAACAAAGTCTGTGAATTAACTACATTTTAATCAAGTGAAGTGTAGCTTGGGGTTGCTCTGAGACAAGTATTTGAGTAAAGGATCAACTCTCTGTTCTGCAACATTTTCAGCAGGCTTAGGAAGACATCTTGGAATTAAATAGGCAATCTTCCCCAAAATGCTCTCCTGACTGCAAGTTTTCAGGACCCATAAGGGTGATCTTACCGCCTCTTTCTAATACTTAGATTTCTGACTAGACTGAGCCTCTAATGCAGATGTCAGCATGTTCCCAGTTATTATGGCAACGTCCTTGAGCGCAGCCATCTCCAGTCAGACAAATCTGTACACTTGAATATAGCAAAGTGCTGTTTCAACCCCAGTATGGGTTTCTTCCAGCTGACATAGCATTTGTTCCCAAAGTCAATTCCAGTACAATTCTTTTTTTTTTTTTTCCCCTCTTTTTCTCCTTTCTCTATTCCTTTCTGCCGAAGCCATTTCAGGGAAGAAAAGTCACATAACTTGTATTGGCATCTGAAAGACACAGCTGAATATGAATTCACGGTTATTTTTCAGTTGATGTTCTGTGCCATTTTTGGCAGAAATCTTTTCCACAGGCTCATCTGTGGGGGGAGAGGGGATATCTGAATGCACTTCATTTGGGATGTTCACATTTAAAAGTTTGCCTTTCTTCCGCTGTAGAGCTAGCTGAGCTGTCTGCCTGGCTATAGAAGTCCTGCTGTAATATATCTGTTGATGTTATTACACTGAAAAACAGGAAAGTGTCTCTGCGCTTCCCTGATAATGTTCTTTTGTTATGAAGAAATTTTGCCAGAATCAACCCATGTTCTATTGCTGCATGAAATTTCCAGAATAATAACGGATGCTGACTTCCAAATATTTAGAGTTCTCTAATTAGAAGAAATTATCTCTGTGCTCCGCAGTAGGGGAATTGTGTGCCTTCCTCGCCCTTCCAGCTCCAAGGGGACTGGAATGAATGCTGCGGTGTAAGAAAGCAACTGCTGATCTCCTGTACCATGCAAAAGGCCCATGAGCTGTGGGACGGCACTGCCCCGGCTTTGTAATGTTTTCCAGAGAGGCCATGCCCCGCCAGGGGAAAATCCAGTGAAAATGGGCAGACCCCAAACCTGAAACTTAATCTGAAAGGTTATGCTTTTCTTACTTGCAAGAAATTAGGCTTGATGTTTCAGTGAGGGTATAACATGAACTGTTCCTCCCCGGTAGCGTCCTAAGGTGTGTTTTGGGAAAAAAAAAAAAAGGCTCTAGAGCCAGGGCTAATGATACCGTTTTCAAATAAGTTTTACTCTGAAAATATGCTGATGTCCCATATGGACTAACATCAGTGAGAACCCCGAAGCACGTTGGGATGCTATGCTCCCTTATGTAGTAAAGGATGTAGCCAAAATCTTTTAAGAATAGAAACCTAAATTCCATCTGAGACCTCATGTGCCGGTGCTGTAGACCATCTTCTCTTTGTGGCCGGCTACATTGATCAGGAAATAGCTGGAAGTGTAAGCATGGGTTTCTGGGTGAGGTGCAACGTACACGAGTAAATGTTACGGTGCACACATACAAATCTTACTGTGTTATCTGTACAATAAGTCTCGTGATTCCAGCCAAGCCCTGAGCTAGCCTTGAGGCTGCCTGCCCCGCCGGCACAGAGCGCACCCCTGACACAGCCTGCTTCGTCCCAAAGTAGGCACCGACCACGGTGTTTCTCTCCATTGACTCTGCTGGGCGATGAGAGTGGTATGTGGCTGACATTTCTCTTGTTCTGCTAAACTTACGTCAGTTGAATCCTGTCCTTAGTAAAAGGCACTTCCCTGCCATCACGTTGACCAGATAGCACAGACTGTTTGTGACTTATTTTTCAGTATTAATGAGGTACTCGATGCATGTAAACTTCACTGGGGTTTGTTGTAGCTCCTATGGTTATAATATTGTTGTAGCTCTAAGTGCTTACAGTTGTAAAGCTGAGGAAACTAGGAAAAAATGGGTTGGAGGGGGAATACCAGGAGGCTATCAAGTTCTTCTCCCTGCTCCTGGGTATGATCAGCAACACTTCAGTCATTCATCACTGGTATTAATCTACCCTGTGTTTGAAGAACTCTGCATAAAATCTATCCCTGTGCTTTGTTATCATTATACGTAGTTTTTATAATGTTTTATCTGAGTTGTTCTTGTTCCAATTTCAGCCCATTATTCCTTATCTGCTGTGGTTATGGAGAACAGATCGTTCTATTGACTTTTGTAGCATGTTTCTATGTACGTAGAAGTCCATTATCACCCTGCCCTTAGCATTCTCCTCTCTAGATGAAAACAACACAATTTTCTTTAACCTCTCCTCACAAGTCATATTTTCTAGATATCTTTCTTGTTATTTGACCTCTCTTCCTTTGGTCCCCATATTTTTTTTAAAGTACTCCATGCAGGAGATAATACTTCATCTGGGGCCTTATGAAGCCGAGCAGAGCAGAAGGATGACTTACATTGTAGGTGATGTGTGCTCCTGTTTATACATCCCAGCGTGTTCAGTTTTCGTAACAGTATGACTTCACTGAGTCATGTTCACCTTACGGTCTGCTCCACCCCAAATCTTTCTCTGAAGAGCCGTTGTCTGAACAGTTTTCCCCAGCCTCTATTTGTACAGTTGGTTGTTTCTGGGTATGTGTAATAACTGTACTCCTAGCCATGTTGAATTTCAAAGTATGTCTTCAAATGATGAAATAATCTCATGTAATCTTGTCCTCCAGTATAACTGCGTTCCCTCCAGACTTGTGCGCTGCAAATTTTAATAAGCATGTCCTCTACTTCCTCCTCTCCTTCACTAATGTCAGTGTGGAACAGAACCAATAACAAGAAAAAAAGGGAAACCTACTTGACATCTCTTTTTGCTTTTACAGTGACCCATTAATGACACTTGTATGGGTCCTCCATTCGTTGCTGGTTTCAAGACTGTGCTTCCTTGATTGCTTACGGGAACATCTGGGGATGCAGCATCCAAAGAGGTGTGACTATACAGGTAGAAAAAAAACCTATACAAATATTTTTATACAGAGGGATCTGGAGCTTTCCTGCAGAAGTGAAAACTCATGGGATGCTGATATACTAGCTTTCTCTTCAGTTTGACTATAGTCAAGTTGCAACAGTGTAGGATTGTCCAAAATGATGTTGCTGTAAGTGCAGGTTCCTCACTTGAAAATTTTAATTTCAGATAAAAATCATGCAGGGAAATTTAGATCAGTCATAAACGTAAGGATTTAGGAAGCTGGTAAGTAGCAAATATCGGTATGGCCACATTCCTGGCTTCAAATGTTCAAGAATGTGCAACTAGATGCTAGCATTCAGGAACGTTGGCATTGAAAACGCCCATGTTAAATGGCCCCATAGACTTGAAAGCTAATGTATTTCATAGACTGAAGGCAAATGTAGGTTCAAGTACTATATATATATCCCCAAATCCCTTGCCAATGCGTGGGTTTTACAGTAGGTACTTTTCATAGTACTTTTGCACTTCGATGTGTGTCTTTGATGTGACAGCTGGGGAGAACGGAGATAGCGTGCGTGGCACTGACAAATGCTCAAACTGAAATAATCCAGGAAAAGAGTCTTCGTGCCACTTCGTCTTTGGGTTTCTGATGATAATAGCAGATGTCTGCAGTGATGGAAGATGCAGGCTCCTGCTGTGAAAGACGGTAATAATGAGAAGCATTTGATGAGCTGACTCTGTTTCATTCTTACTGATTAGTTGTTACTTTAAGGATACAAGTAATTACAGCAACTTTGATCAGATTTAGTTTAGGTGCAACTGGAATTGATTCCAAGAGAGGCAGCTTGCGTGGACTGAAAAGTAACTAAGATATGATATGGCTGGGTACACTATCTTGCTGGCTTTATTTTTCATTCCTTCTCCATCTCTGTTTCCCCATCTACTTAGCACTGATTTTATGTTAAGTATCTCCTTAGACTTGACTTGTTGTGCAGTCTTTAACGTTTAAGGTTGTGTGGCATCATTTTGGTTGCATGAGTATCAGAAGTATAGGGAAAACAGTTGTCTTGCTATATATGAGTCTGCCAGTGATGCACTGGCAGAATCAAACTGAAAAACTACCCGCCTATAGCTGCAAACCGTGTGTGCCTCATCGCCTGCTTCTGACTGTGTTGGAAGAAACCTGAGGGACCTGTACAGGATGAGAAATGCAGTGGCTGGGGCTAATGCTGCACTCCACAGCAGTCATTCAGGGCTGGTGGACTGGTACCCTTCCAGGGAAAGGGTACTGATACCAAAGTATCTTCACACATCGCTGCTAATCATGGGAAGGAAAGTGCCTGAGGGAAGGACAAAACTCTGTAAACAACTCTGAGATGGAAATATGTGCAGCAGTCCTTTCGGTTGTTTTGACCGAGGGCAGGCCAGCAGGAGGTCTGTAGCAAGCTGTTGCTTTCTCCAGGTCAAGGAAAACATTTTAGGAGTAATCTCCCCTTGCTTTATTTTGCTTTTCATTCTTGTGAAATGTTGGGGGTTGAAGAATAAATGGGCAGCAGTTACTGTTTCATAGCCAGCGCCCCAGGGAAGCGGGTGCAGCCTGGTAGCTGCGCTGCTCGCCGGTCACCTGCCTTCCTATGGAAACTGCAGGCAGGGACCGCTGCAGGCAACAGGTGCCCTGCCGGCTCTGACAGCTCTGGCTCCGCTTTCTCTGAAAGGTCCCCCAGATCGGTAGGGAGTTGAAATAAATATCCCTTTCCCCCTCCGTAGGGTCTTGCCTTGAGTTTTCTTACATCGAGAAGGGCCCGGTGTCGCATGTGCTACCTGCTGTCAGCCAAGCGTGACTACCGAGACGAGAGGCCGGAGGAGCAGAAATGGGCCACCGCTCTGGGAGGGCAGACCGCTCCTCCCGTGTCTCTCCTTGCGTGGCGGTCGGCAATTAAATGGTGGCTGTGAAGTGGAGGCGGGCGGGAGTGGGTCATTTTTGGAGTGCTGCTGGTGAATGTGTCGCGGAGCTGCCTGCCTTCACACCGCCCGGGCGGCGGCGGCCCCGTCGCAAGACCGGCGCTATAATTAGCTGGTGGCAATCAGCAGCCGCTTGCTTCTGTTGCAGGGATTCAAACTGTCTGAAGCGGTAAATACGCAGAGCTATGGGTTTTTTGCTTTAATGACTGTAAGTATCTTCCCAATGCCAAAACGAACTGGCTTCCTTAACCTGGATTTCAGACTGATTTGTGGTTTTATTTTTGTAATTCAGCAGTAGATTGGTCTTTGCTTTCCCCGAGTAAATTGTAGGAGATGTGTTGAAGCATTAAGAGGCCTTATTGACATTTCTGTGCAACCCCTTCAATTTATAGTAAGCTTTCATCTCATTAAAAGACCTCACTGATTGGAATATGTGCAGATCCCTTTCTGGAGGCAGTCTCGGTGCATCCCTTTAACCCGCGTCCGTACCGTGTTAGTCCTCTCTGCTTCAGTCACTTGGGAATACAGGAACTCTTACGAGGTTGGAAGCTCCCTTTTCACTGAAGGCATTTTCTTTACTTAACGTGGCAAGATCCTGGGTCATTTTTAGCTAAGATCGCTTGCACCACTGATGGATCGGCAAAATTATGTACTGCCCACTCTCTGACTTGCACCATTTACCTGTGCCTATCTCACGAAGAAGAGATTGTGACAGTGTATGCTGCCAAATGTTGCTTTTGCAGGAGCTAAAGCTAAGGGAGGAGGATACCGCATCTTGTTCACTCTATTTTTACTAACAGCATGATAGGCCAGTACGTCAGGATTTGTTCAGACTTTTGATAGGTCAGTTAACTTAAATGGTTTGGTACTTGCCTCATCTGGCAAGTTACCGTTTCCACTATTTTTTTTCTGTGGTAGTAGGAAATGTGCTTCAGGGTAGGACTCAAGATGGTGCAAGTTGGTGGCTTCACTGAAAGTTCTTAGTATTAAATCTGTCTTCCACTTTGTTCTTGCATCGAAAGCTTTCAGTCTTTAAAAGCAAAAGAAAGACACGGAAAACTCCATCAATTGGTAAAGGATAGGTTTAATTTTAAACCTATAGTATGCTCATGAAGATTTCTTTACCCAGAAGAATGAATGTATCCTCTATGAGATTCATTGTAGTGTTTCTGTATTTATAAGTACTTCTTTAATTTATGATACAGCTGCTGGTAATATTCTCATCTGTATGTCAAAGATGCGAATACTGATTTCTATACATATTCACTCATGTATTGCTTGTTTTAAGAGTAGAAGAACAGCTGTTCTTTGAAACTGGAAGGCAAAAGTTTGGATACAGTGTTGAACAAGATGTCTTAAATCACGCCCTCTCAGTCTTGCCATCTTGTTTCATGACCCCAACTGTTGTGTTTATCTTCTTGGTGAAAGCTAGGAGGTGGTTTTTTTCTTTGCAATGCAGAGGCCAAGAACTGGCATAACCTCCCCTCCTCTCTCTGAAAATGTTCACCATACTTCAGGGTTTTGGTTTTTTTGTTGCTGGCATGTCATCCTACAGCACTAGCACTTCTCTGGCAGTTTTTAACAACATGACTCTGGGAGAGGAGAATGAGGTCTCCCATCTTCTTGGTGAGCAGGGTAGCATCCAGAAGTCTGCATCATATCAGACTGAGCAAGACTGATTTTGACCTGATTCTATCAAACCCAAATGCCGACAGTAGAGGCTTTTGAAACATGAACTCCTTTTGGTGTCTGCAGTTGCAGGGGGTGATCGGCCTGCCCTGCATTTGGTTAGAGAGCTGGGCAAACAGCATCTGGAAGAGTACTGGGTAGTAACGACCTTCGGGGGCTTTTTTTCAGGACGGTTTTTTTCAGTCTATCATATGAAGCGTTCAGGTTTGCTTATCGCAGAATTTGGGTTGTGCCCTGACGGCCCTTTTTTGCAGCTGTGATCAGCCCTTAGAGCACAGCTCTCCAGGCTTTGCCTTTAATTCAAGCTACTGGTCTGTGTGGAGTCTCATCTAATGCCTGTGCGCTTCGTACAGCCTCCCGCTCTCTTACGCAAGGGTAAGGCCATTTATATGAAAAAGAACATAGCGAGCTCAGCGGGTCTGTGCCTGGATCTCTGTGGTGTGGCTTTGAACCATTAATCTCTCCTGTGGTTGCTGATGCGCTTTTGGAAGCATGAAATGACATCATAAGGCTTTAAAGCCAACACTGTCAGATAACTTTGCAGTCTTATCTTTCAAAGCCAAATGTTTTTTCTTCAAATCTGTACATATGTTATAATCCTGAGCACCTTGTTTGTCCCCATGTCTTCCCTTTGTCTGCCCCCTTTCACAAATTATTCACCGTTTCATCAATAAATAAGGACGCAAGTACATTTTGGCAGATTTTGCAAATGCTGCTTATAGAATAAACTTGTTCTGTACAAAAGATAGCTCTAAAAAGCATTTGGCATCAGATAACAACACTGTAATCCTAAGCACCTGCTTCACACCCAGGTTGCCGTAATCCTAAGGACCAGATCAGGAATTCTTAGGAGGAAGTACTGTTTGCAATGTATGATACTAGAAGCGTCTGCTGCCTGACATACTGTGGAACTAATGTACAGCCTTAGTGGCTGTATTTATAGCATGCAACAGCCAGATACGCCACAACAAGCAGAACTGCTCTTCAGTGTCATGGGAATTCCCTAGTGTTACGGCTTAACAGAAGGATGGGGCCATCTCCTCGCTGAGACATTTGGTACTCAAACCCTCCGAAGCAATTTTCATTAGGCTGTACCATGTGCCTCACGTACTGAGTGTTTTGTGCCAAGGCTGGCACAAACCAATTTGTTGACGCTCTGTTTACCTTGTACTCCATACCGTGCTGTGTTCCAGATCGCAAAGGAAAGCATTGCGTCTGCTGCCCTCATCGCCTGGGAGGGGGATTAGGATGGGAAGAAGAGCATCCACTGTAGCTGGAGCTGTTGCCCATATATCTGCTGCTCACATAACCGATAATCTCCTACGTTCAGCACGAAGCATCCGGAACAAAGTGCTACCCGCGCCGTTCCCCTGCTGACATCCATCGTTCCATTTTCTATCTGCTCGCAGGTTTCCAGGGCATCAGCTGTGTTCCCAGCTGCTGGTCCTCTCATGTATCGCTCAGGTCCTGGGACAGGCTTCGTGAGGAGTTGCCCAGTAACTCCATCCTAAGGGCTGGCAAATTATCCCTTCAAAACGCGGCTCCTTAGATTTTTCATGCTTGGATATAGATGTGTATGTATATTCATCTAATGTAATGTATAAAATCATACCTGTGGAATTTCTAGAAGAATAATTAATTTGCCATATGCTATTGGCTGCTTTGCCAGGCTTCTCTCTCCTCACCTGATGTGCGCTCTCAGCCCTGTTTCAGTCCTTGAATGTCTTCGTTAGACATGTTTTTCAGTCACTCAACCTGCCATAGAAGTATTTTTCTCCTCTGGACCTCTGAATTTCTCTGCTTGAAGCCAGTCAAAGGTGCAATTTAAACAGCCATAATCACATTCTTGGACTGCTCCCGAACAAGATTTGCACTGCAAGAGAAGTGGGAATTTTTCCTTTCCTGTGGGACTTGTAGCACTTCCATCTTACCTTGGAAAGGACCCAAGATACCGATTTTTAACATTCTTACTCTCTTCACAAGAAAGTGTAAGTATTCTACACCATCTAAGAGGCTTCAGCATCCTCCAAGCCTTGTATCCATCATATTGAAAGGATACAAAAAATAGTTGTTGTAGGATTTGAAAAGCTGTCTGTTTGATGCGTTTCCAGAAAGGTGACATACGGAGGATGCAGGGCAGCGGACTGTAAGGGTGGCCTTTTTTAACATTTCTATCTTGCCATCCAAACCCAACTGTGGCTTTACCACCTGTGTACAATCCATGGTTTCAAACTCATGCTGAAATCACCTTGTATTCTCTCCTTCCCCATCATATATTCCAATTCATACTCTCAGACTCTGCTACAGAGTGATTTAAAGAGACTCTTTAAATTTGGCAGGAAGAATGTGGCTGCTGTAGAGTCTCTCATGCATCCTTCTGTATTTTACTCATCACTGACAGGGGATTTGGAGAGGGTGGAGATCTGAATAAAGTGTGTAAAATTTGCTGCCAACAGCATGATAATTAAAGGAGAGAAGATAACAGTATATGTAATAATATTGTTACAGATGCACAAAGCAGGGCTGATCTTAATGTTGGAAGTTGGGTATTTCTGAGCTATGTGCCTTTAAGACCTACATAATGCTGCTGCATTACCTTAGGGTTTTTCTTTTGAATTTCCAGCTTCAGAAAACCAAGCTTGCTTTTTTTTTTTTTCTTCTTCTTTCCCCTGATGGCACTTTCAAAACCTGGGGGTGTTTATGTGAAAGAAGACTCACTGCACGTAAGATATTATGGTGTGATAAGACATGTTGCAGTAAATAGGGGTAGAATCATGTGGACTTCACTGTCATAGAGATGGCATGGTTGAGCTGGCTGTTACCTCCCCTTTATAATAGCAGCTTTTTGACTTAGGAGAGCTACAACTAATTTTTCTCTATTGCTCTCTGACATCTGGTGGCAGAACCAGGTAATGCAGTTAATTTGCTTAAAATCTTGCCAAGAGGGTAGCTCAGACATTAGATTTTGAAGCTTCAGTAGCTTTGCTGGAAAAGAAACTAACTTGGCTCTTGGCATTGTATTTTGGTGTGGTCTTCCCCCCTGGGTAGGAACACTCTTACAAGGATGGGATTTGAGCAGGCCAGACCCTTCAATAAGTTGTGTTAATATATATCACATTAGAAATTAAATGGTAAGCTTGAGTTACATGGTGCATCTTGATTTAAAATGTTGCCAGTGAAATTTCACTAAGAACTGCTTTGGTGCTTAGAGAGCATGAGCTTGATGACAGCAATGCTGCAGAAGAAGTGAAGGCTTTTGGCTGTCTCTTCGATATTTTCTTGCTCTAGCAGTTAATTCCTCAAATGAGCTAGAGTTTGCTGGTTAGCTCTGAGAAAATGGCCAAGCCTGAAAACAAAATTACACTGTCATTCTCTGCTAGAAAGAGAATTATTTTTGCTTTTACTAGAAATTATTGAGTCCTTTCTGTTCCTTTCCTTTCCTCCCCTTCTTAAGTGCTGAGTAGAGACAGAAATGAGGATAAAACAAGCAAAATGGGCAGCAGATGCCCATATGTGGGTGGCAGGTGCAGCCGTATATGAGCTCACTGCAGTTCCAGCACAGGGGCTTGAGGTTTGTGTGTTGCTGCCGACAAGGTGTCAGTGAACCTCCCCCTGATACTTAGGTGCTGTGTCACTAACAAATAATGTGGTTTCTCTGTGAAGACCAGTAGCAGGAATAGATGGATGAAATGTTGTTAATAGGAAGGGCAGTTATGTTTGTGTTATACCTGTTTCTGCCTTCTCGCTGGGTAAGAGTAGTGAGACCTCAGTGGGGATGTAAAGTGATAGTGATTAATTTTGTGCAGCATACTGCAGATTGCAATCCTGTTCCAATTTTAGGCAGAGTGCTTGAAAATCCGTGTTTCTTTTCCTCCCCAATCCCCAGTCCCAAGATAAGAAACCAGCCAGCTAATACTGGGAAGCATAATCCCCACAGATTCTTAGCTGTGCCTCAAGAAGCGCTATATTCAGGAAGGGGCTTTTCCACCATGACTCCTGGTTTTGCACTCTGTGCCATCTTGCCAGTTCTTATGTCAACAGCATGGCATTATCAGCAGCTTGTCCCATGTTTCTCTGGCAATCAAATGAGCCAGTGGCTACGAGTATCTTCTTTTTATTCTCTTCCTTGGTTTTTTTGTTTGCTTGTTCCAAAGCCCCCTCCATACTGGATTTTGTCTAAGAGATTGCCCGGCTTTACTTCTGAGGCACAGTTGCCACTTATTCATCGCCGTGACTCTTCCGGCAGAGTAGATGGCTGCATATTCCAGTTCTCGATGTTTGTTGCTAGACGACCTGGCGGCAGGGCAGAGCAGGAACAGGGATGGCCCTTCAAACAGCCCTGCTGGCTGCCCCCCTGAAAAACCTGAGGCAAGTGTCAAGGTTTGTGTCCGTCGGCATTGCAGGGCTGAACTCTGTGTAGGAGAGGCTTTAGGGAAGACTGGCCATGTTCAGCAGATGGGACAGTTTTGTGGCAGCCTGAATTCCACTGGAGTCCCGATGCTGATGTATGTCCTACTGAAATACCCATGGAGCCTTGGTCCCGCTCATAGAAAATGCAAAGCAGAGGGACTGTGGTCGACTTTAGGCTGCCCTGAAGGTGCTCCTTGGTAACTGGCTGACGATGCTAAAGCCTGCTTCGGACTCCGCAGCCCAGGAGACTGTTAGATGTCTTACAGCAGAAGAAACCTGTTGCCAAGCTACTGTCCAGGTGGAAGTGGGTTTCACCAAGGTGCTTTGGAAAGCGGCCGTGGTTACAGGCAGTTGTTCCTAGCAGAGCTGGTTACAAGGGTGCAGATGGCAATCAGGGACAAGGCTCAAGCAACATGCTGCAACCGCGCTAGCCACGGGATCGGTCACCACTGAAATAAGGGCTTGAGCTCTATGTGAACTGACACTGATGAACTCTTGCCACAGCCTTCTGCCTTCTCCTAAACAGGCAAAGTCCCAGCCCCATGAGCCATAACATGCTCCAGCCATGCAGGACAGATGGGATCACAGAGGGTGTTTTGAGGAGAACAAAAATGCTCCAGCACAGTAGGAGATATGGTGCCTCTGGACCAAGCATCTTATCTTGAAGGGCAGCTGCATGTTGTCACTCTTGCTCTGGCTGATGGAGCCAGGCTGTGACCAAAAGGACTGAGAGCTCCAGGGAAAGGGTCAGGGCAGAAAAAGAAAGGAACATCAGGATACCTTGAGCTTATCATCCCCATCCTTTGTGGTTTGCTTTGGAAAGCTTTAACAGAAATCACACCATAGGAAGATGACCAAATGAGTACTTCCCTTCCGGCTTTGTCCTGTCATTGGTAAGACCGTGAGTATAATCCATTATTTTGGAAGTATTTTACACAGGGACTTTGGTGATAATATCTGCAGAGCCTTTTTCTAGCTAGACTGTTACAGAGACGTTTCATCCTTGTTCATAGTGTCAGCATGGCATCCCACGTCGTAGAAAAAAAAGCCCCTAATGATTAAAACCTGCGTTTTACAAGGATCTTTAGTAGTCTGAATTATACCCAAGTCCATTATAGCTTATTGGGTAAAATATTTACCATATGTGTTTTCCCACTGTGAAAGACAGCTAGACTTGATTAGATGTTTAAATACTCAGATGTTTTGAATGAGGACTCGAGATGAAGCTCTTGGTTGGTGGCAGAGGCAGCAGGAAGGACAATATGAGCCTGTGAACTGCCGCAAGGTCTCCCAAGTAATAAAACTGCACTCTGCAATCTTTTGTGTTCAAGGTTACTTAATCTTAACCTACATAGCAATAATTTCCTGCTCACCAGCGAATAAGTGATCATCATACGAAAGTCTACTCAATCCTTTTGTGGGGAAAGAGCAAGTGCATAGATCTTGGGTTTTCGGTGAACCCAGGGGAGTCTTGGTCTACCTCCTGCCATGGAGAATGGTGTCCCCTTCATATCAACTACCATCTCCTCCATGTGGCAAAGAGCAGTTTCTGCTCTCCTTCCTGTCAGCTGGCTTTTTTGTGGATGGGAAATAAACTTGGTGTGCTGAAATGCTGGGTTTCGTGTAGTGCAATGGCTCCAAATTCTTCTGCAGTGTAGCCCACACCTTAACAGAGGGGTTGTTCTGTGGAACTTCAGTATCACGTAGCACCCCTGGAGTAGTTACACCAGTCACTTCTGTATGAAAGTACTGATTTCATGTATTTTAGCTTCATTTACTGCGATTTAGCAATTGGGTCTGAGTAGTGACAGGATGTCTCTCTGCTTCTTGTTGTACATGGCATATTACTTGAGAGCCAGTAGCACAGCCTATTTGTAGGAACGTCCCAGCACGGCTTGCTTTTAACATCACTCTGGGGAAAATGAGCTCAGGAACCTGCAACCACAGAGCGAAGAGGGGTTTGCAGTTGCTTTCTTTTGTACAGAAAATGCCTCTCCATTGGAATAGAAGATTTTGATTTAAAAGCTTCATTTAACATTTGGAAGAGATTTTTTTCCTGTCCAGTTGTAATTGTTAAAATAGGTCAAGGTTGAGATCCAGATCATCATAAATCACTCCCCCTTTGGAGGCAAATGTTTTCCTGTGTGTCCTGAGGGACTGAAATCAAGTCTGACAAGGCGCACAGACCTGCCTTTTATTCTTGCCTTTTCTGCACTGTCTCTGTTGTATTTTTCTCCATCTGGAGAGCAGTGCTTACCTTGCACTGCTGTTGTGGGGATTAATTAATCCCTCTATTTGCACAGCACTTTGAACGTGCCCAAACGAAATGCTGTTACTTTAATTGGCTCGTGGCTCTGTGCAGCCTCCTGTGACAGCAGGGTCTGGGAGCCAAATGGATGGGCAGAGCGAGGCCCGTCTACCCGGCAAGCAGCCAGGGCCACCCGGCGTGCTGCCTTCTGAGGTCTGCCTGCCCCACCTCCCAGCCAGCCCAAACGGAGGGGGACACTGTCCCTGCCGTGGGGCGCACACGTCGTGTGGGTTGGGCACAGGCTTACCAGGGCTCGTGCAGATTCCTGGGCTGCTTTCTGTGCCCCGTGGCCGGAGCAGCCTCTGGAGGAGGAGCTGCCTGTGCTGGTGAAGAGGCTGCCGTGGGAAAGTCTTCTTCAGCAAGACTAGCTTGGAGGTTGCAGATTGCTGTGCATCTAGCACGGACTGCTAGGAATTTGGACCTAAATTTAAGAGCCAAATGGTTATATTAAGTTATCTTAGGCCTTTACTTAGAAGATATCGAACCACCACAGGATGATGTCCTACATCATATGCAAATGTCTGAGGACAAAATGGTCACTTAGCCATCTTATAGGTGGATTATCAACTTTATCTGTAATCTTCTAAGCATTTAAGGCCATAAACAGATCACTGGTGCTGTCTTTAGAGGGCAACAGGGTTTGTGTATTTTTTTGGCAGAGGGCTGTCTTACGTACTTGTGGTCTCACCTACTTGAATTTTCTTTGTTAAATAGCTGACTGTATGGTTTTGGAGAGGAGGGTTGGTTCACAGTAGAACAGGGGCAGGTTAAAGGCGTAACAAGGATATTAACCAGTTGCAGTTACAGCAATAAGCATTTGCATACCAGTGATTGATTTTCTTTACGTCTCTTCTTACAAAAGAGATGCACTAGCAAAGCATATAGGGCTTCACAGATGGGCTGTAAAATATCAATAGAAACATTGTGGTGGTGTTTGCTGTTTCATTTCCTTCCATCTCTTCATTTGCTGTGTTACTTTATCGCTCTTCATTTTTTGTCTTGTCAGTCTCTATTTCCTCTGTTCCTTGCTGGCAAAGTTATTTCCAAGTGGAACTGGCTGCCAGCGTGGTGATGGTCATGCAGTAGTGCTCCCACCTGCCAGTGGCCCATAGTCTTGGTGAGGTTGGCTATATGGGAGCTGCAGAAAATGCGGTCCACAAATGGACAAGGGATGGTAAGCCAGAAGACAGAATTTACTTTGCTGTCATCATGATAGTGAATCCTTTTCCAGTGATATATTCAGGACACTTGATGCCAGTGGGAGGAAACGGAGTATAAGAGAACACAGAGAGGGAAAGGCCTCCAGAAAAACATTTGAGTTACTAATCATGTGTCAGGAAACAAATTTAGGATGACAATGCTGCATGGACAGTGGTGGCTGTGGTCAGCCTGTGGTGACCTGCTGGAGCAGTGGTGTGGGCTTTCCCTTGCGAGGAGGAGGAGGAGTATGAAAAGGACATCTTTCTTAAGTTACCTAAGCTGAAGAACTGCTGCATAGTTGTAGCTTTCAGAAAATTCAGCTCAGGCATGAGAGAGGAGCTGTGGGGAAGTCTCGAATTACTCCACTTCTCTGAAGAAGAAAAACAAAACATGATTGTAGCTACAAAAATCCATCCAGGAACACCACATTGCGTCGGCATGTTTCTGGTGCGAATGCCAGTCTGACCATGAACATGCTTACTACACATTGTCTGAAAAGATGTATTTTGATCCTCTAAGAACTGAATTTCACCCATCTTAATTTTGTCAAGTCTATGCTGCATTAAGCATTATTGCTAAATGGAATATTTGTTGGTGACTGACAGCCATGGGAACTGTGGTGTGAGACCTGTATGTTTACTGGAAAATCAGAGCTTGGAGCTGACAGACTCAGCCCGAATCTCACGTTGGAGTGATACCGGTGTGTTGTGAGGTACGCATTACTGTCATTTCCATCTTTCTCCATGTGCTTAGCCACAATGTAAAGGGCTTATAGATGGCATTTGATATAAAGCAGCATCTGTAAGAAGGTGAAAGATAATGATTGATTAGCAGCACAGCTGACTGCCCGTGTATGTGTCACTTCAACATATACTGACCTGCCTTCTTCATTTAAAGCCGTATGCCCTTTGCTTTCCTCCTGCCATGGGCTACGTTTCACAGAATAACCCAAAGCCTTCTTGAGGGCACTCCCTTAGGCATCAGGTTCCTCTTGGCCATCCCTGGAGCTATTTTATACCTTCTTGACAGTGTCCCTCGTGCTAGCTATTCTGACGCAAGCTCCTCCTCCAAAAAAAATTAACATGGTTGCCTTTGGTAATGTTCATTCTGCTAATGTGCTTTGCTGCGATAAGAGGAATGACTGTCACTTCAGATAGCTGGAAAAGGAAATGAGGAATTTATTCAGCAGAGTACAAATCATATTGCTTTCTCTTCCAGGGAGCCAGCAGGTACCAGTGGTTGGTGTGAGGTGGAGGACTGCATGGTATTGGAGACATGATTGTGATCCACACCACACGCATGCTGTGCCTTCGTCATTCATTGCTTGCTCCCGTCTCCCTCTTTCCCTCAAAAGTGAGAGGATAGAGGCTGTTGTCTCTCGTTCCCTGGCCGATGGAAGAACAGCCTTAACACTCCTCTTCCTATGCATTGTGTCCTCGCTGTTAAAACCCCATGTAGGGGCCTTTCTTCTGCCCTTCCTGCTCAGCCCAGCAGGGGACCAGGGCTCCTTTCCATCGTCTCTGCCCGGGCTGGGTGCCACGTCCCCACCATGCTGGGGCCTTGTGCTCTGGGTGGTGGGAGGCTGAGCCCCACATTTGGGTTCTGCCACCTTCGCCTGAGGGAAACCAGTATGTGTGGGTAGCTGGGGCCTCTGGGATGGGGAGGCAGAGTTTACATCTTGGCTTTCAGCAGAAATGCTCAGGCTGAAATTCCAATTCCTACACGGCTTTGGCTGTTGGCTCAGCTCTTGCTGCCCTGATTTTGTTTTGGTTTGGTTTGTTTGGGGGAGAGGAGGGGGGAGGGTGGGAGGAGTAATGCTCTGTGGCCGGAGGGTTACCCTTCCCCTGCCTTTACTCTTTGACATGCTGCCTTTCCTTGGCTTCTTCGGCCTCATCTGCCCATGCAGTTGGTGGTGTGGGAGCTACGTGAGGAATGCTCGGCCAAGCAGTGGTGTCACTGAAGCCTTGCCATGTTACACAGTGCCCTCTGGGACCCAAGCAAGGCTGCAACCTCAGTTTCTTACCTTCAGTCACCTAGTGTAGCTCCATACCTGTGGGGTCTATCGTGTGCTCGCTCGACCCACTAAAGCCTGATTTAAGTCCCTAGTTTCCAGGATGCGAGGCCTTGGTCAGATCTGTTTGGCCTGGGGACCATGCATGACCTGAAGAAGACAACTCCTTCCAGCAGGAGCAGCCCAAACTGCAGCTCCACAGGGTCTGGCTTGGTGGCCCTGGTTGTTTTGGCCCTCACCTGGGTCTCATCTCTCTGCTGCCCTGGGCAGCTCTGTGCTTTGTTTTGCTGTCCTCCTGGTGGCCATCAGTGCTGGAGATGATGAGATGTGCTGGAGCAGTAGGTGCACTCCCTTGCAGGTGTTGCCTGGTACAGTTGCAACCTCCCTCCTGCTGCCCCATTTCTGCCTGCCTCCTTGTTGTCAAATGAGATGCAGACTGTCAAGAAACTAGGCTTGTGCGTTAGAAAATGTGCTGGTTTTGTCTTGCTTTCTTCTTCCCAGGAGGCAGGAGGGAGAGGAGAGGGAAGAGGCAGAGAGTGGAGAAAGCAGACTGATGGGCTACCCGCGGTGCTGCCAGCAGGATGGGCAATTTTTGGTGGGGAGCATTTTCTCCCGCTTTCCCCGTGCTGCCCAGAGGTGCCTGTGGGAAAAACGTAATCCCTTTGGGAGCTGCCCTGGGTATGGAGGATGGGAAATGCCCTCTTGTTTTTCAGACAGGCGTCCAGAACCGAGGCAGGAGCTTAAGCCACTTGAATATACTCACCTGGGGTTTCGTAGGAGAAAACCATCTGAGCAAAACATACAAGGTTTAGCTGTGAGTTTGTATGGGGTGAAGGGAGTGGCTTCATGTTTAGTTTTGATCAAAGTATTCTTAGAAGCAGGTCAATTACATAGAGTAGTCCTGAGTTTTCATTGCCCTGCTATGTGACGCCAGTCAGTCATTAGAAACGTTGCATTTTTGTTGATTTTCACCTCCACATCGAAATAAAGGAAATAAATTTTATCAGAACTTCTGCTCAAACATTTCCTGCGCTCTCTCACTACCTCTTAAATGCTTAAAGTTGGTTCAGAACTGAGTATTAATAATTGCATTGTATTCATTTATTTTTAACTTGACTCTAAGCCTGAAAGCAACCAAGCAGAAAAAGTATTTAATAACCAAGAAACTTAGAGGAGCAGTACACATAGCCCAGTGCTGTTAACATCCTTCAGCAAAAAAGATTAAGTGCTGCTGTCGTCATTTAAGCTTCGGGGGGTGGGAGGGAGTGGGGGAAGGGAGAGGGGAGATGTCTGATCCACTTAATGCAAAGTATAAATTGATGTCATTTTAATTTTCTTCTTATAAGATTTACCACTTTACATGTAAATACCAGACAGCGATGTGGCTATGTTGGATTTCCTATTCATATGGAGAATGTGTTCATCTACTGGAACTTAACTGATCACACTGAGTTAAGGGGAGGATAATAAAAAGCTATGGAGTGAATAATGGAAGGATTTAAAAATGAGGCATGGGGGGCAGAAGATAGAATACAGCGTAATTTTGGAGGTAAAACTACAGTTGAGATTAACAGTATATTTCTGGACATCTGGCTGATCTAAAGTCTGTCTGACGATCATCTTGTAATTGTTAAACCTGCTGCCTTTATGTATAGGATTAGGTCTGTTTAAATATGCATGCAAAAAGCAGAATGGTTATTGATTCTGTGCAGCATAATTTGTGTGGATCTTAGTTTGGAGTTGAATGGGTTTTATTTCTACTTTAGTGCGTGTGTATTTACTTCTTGTTTTGCTTTTTCTCAGAAGTAGTGTCAAAACAAGAGCATCTGTGAGAAGCTTAGTGATAGGAAAGAGTTTAAGACAAAAAAAGTTACCATTTTCAGAGGAACTGATTCAGAAAGGAAAAATGGATATCTTATTAGTTACTAAAAATACATCTTTTGAACAATTGTATGAAAATTAGCATCTAATAATGCTACATCTGTATTCAATCCCTTTCACTGTTACAGATTTTTAGTTAAAGACTCTTCTGTCTTTACGCCAATTAGTTTGAGATCCTAACCTTTGTGCTTAACAAAAATGGTTGCAGGAGCTCTGCTGACATCCTCAGCACTATTTGTAAAGAAAGAAAACTACCGGGAAAAACACATTAATATCAGCTCCCATAGAAACACTCAAGCATTTCATTAGCAGTTGTAAGCTGGAAAGACAATAGGGAAGGCTTTATGAGGCAAGAGGTGGTAGATGGAAAAGTGGCAGCAGAAAATCAAAGTTTGATCATGAATAGCCCCTCACAACTGCAACATCATCTTATTGTTCATCTGTTTGCATTTCCATCATGCCCTGATCACAGGTGCCTAAGGCCACGTAATAAATAAATAACCCAACCTTCACAAGCAAGAAAAAACAATATGATGGCTCAGTGCCAGCAAAAACTGCTCTGCAGCCATCTGCTCAGCATGAGCCCAGCACCAGGCAGCGCGCTGTGAGCAGGAAGTACAGATCAGTCCTCAAGGCCTGATGGTCAAAATGTCACTGATTTTATGTTCTTTGCAGAGTATATTTAATGTGACCTTTTCCTTACAGGAAACGTCTCCTCTGGTGTTTCTAGTTACACATCTATATTAAAAATCCACTGTAAATATGTTGTGTCTATATTAAAATGCTAGGGAGTTGAAATACTGAGTATTTTGGTATGTTACTCTAAGATGGATTAAATGAAGAAAATGAACACATGTCAAGAGATGTGAGAGAAGGGACAGATTAATGCAGGCATGAGAGTGGTCAGAATGTGATGTTTATGTAGAGTCAGGTTTCTAAAGTTGTTTAGGTACCTAAAGGTGCAGATGGGTCCTGGGGTTTTCAGATGGTCTGGTTGCTGGACCTCTGTGTGATGAAAGACAGTCTTCGGAAATTGGGTGCCTATTTTCTACTGCATTATCCCTTCTGAGTATCTTGGTGCTTTTGAAAATTTCCCTATTTACATGCTGGGCTTCTTAGAACCTCTGGTAATCTGGTTTACAGTAGTTGTGAAAGCTGCTGCCTCTGTATTTTATCCTGTGCCCTGTGATGCCCATTCTTGGGTGCAGTCTTCATGGTTTAGTAGTGTCGATAGCCAAGTGTCAATGATGGGTTTTTGGACTGAGAGATTTGACGAAGGAAATAGAGGACATGGGAGCTCACAGCTCTGGTTTAGCGTTTAGATACCTAAAATCTGTTAAAATAAGCGACCTGTAGTCTACCAAGTGCCTCTGTGGATGGAGACTTCTGAGCCTTTATTTCCTTCTGCAGAGTTTCTGCAGTCAGGCAGGCATTATTTTGTGGGTGTGGGTGCTTGCTTACATGTTAAAAAGGAAAAGTGAGATCTGAAAACTCTGTTCAAGTAATGCTGGATGGATTTAGAGAGAGCCATATGCTTGATGCTTCAGAGCAGGGGGTTGAAAGTTTAGCAAGCATTGTCAAGGTGGAATATAAAACCTGTAAACCAGAATGAGATCTTCCCCCAAAATACCTACGCTTTTTTTTCCAGCCAGCTCTAATTTAAACTGGCTGTTTAGCCAGTTTCATGCATGATCCACATAGTCACATGGGTCATGCATGCTTGCGAAAAAGAGTTACGAGCATGACTGGAAATGAACCTTAGACCTTGCACTTGCACAGTTGTGAGTGCTGCTGCTGGAGGAAGCAGAGGAACCCACTGGGCAGCTTGGGAAACTGTGGTTTCTGCAGCAGTCACGGTGTTGGTGGAGGCTCCCTGCAGGCACCAGTGACCCTGACTTGGAGTCACGCACTGGAGTTTGGGAAGCTTCAGTCTTCTGATGAAGATTTTAAAGAAAAAAGATAAGAGCTTGCTTTATCACGCTGTCTTTGTTTTAAAGAAAAAAGATAAGAGCTTGCTTTCTCACGCTTTCTTCCCTTTCTAGGTTTTGCTGCCAGGAAACGCATGTGTTAGACTTGGTGTCCAAACGGCCTTGTGGGCATTCACTGCTGTGCATCTTGAACGCAGGATTACCAGGGCTCCTAGGCAGTATGGACGGCTTCAAGCTTTAGTCCACTTCAGGGCTCTGGTTCTTCTCTTTGCTGAGTGTAGGTCAGGGAGAGCAGAAGTCTCTTGCAGAGAGCGGGATTTGGGGGCAGCCAGCCAAGTTAAAAGACTGATTAGTGGTATGTTTTAACACTGAAACAAAGACGTAACATGAATATGGATTTTGTGGTATGTAGATATTTCTAGAACTGTAGAAATGCGGAATGGAAGGCACCTCCTGGAGGAAGGAACCTGACTCCCTACTACCACTGGTAGCTCCATCATCTGATGCCTTTGTGTGTTGACCAAACTCTGTCTCAGAGCTAACTGGCTGTCGCCTCCAAAAGTCCTGTTGAAAGGCTATTCAGAAACTCATTTGTATGAGGGGTTAAACACCTGATTTTATCCGAGACAATACAGCTGTGGTTTTGTACCCGTGCAGTTCCCTGGGAGTAAACAAGGGAAGCCAGCTGAGCTCAAAGACAGTTGGACTTATTCTCAGGTATTGCTGCATTCAGCAGAGCAAGCCACATTCTTCTGTTCTTTCCTCATACAGTGGGCTGATCAGAGGTGGAAGAGCTGAGCCTTTCTTCTCTAGATCTTCCACTCTCTCATTATGTCATATTTGAACATGGACAGCCAGAATCATACTCTACTCCAGAGGAGATTTCATCAGTGCTTTGTTCTGTAGCACCCATATTTCCATGTGCCTACTGGAAATACATCATTTGCACAAGCATTTTTCACACCTGCATTGCATTGGTAGCTAATACTCGCCTTCTGAGCAGCTGGTACAGATCTTTCATCTGTAATTCCTGATGACTGAGACCAGCGTATGGCAGAGATCTGTATTCACGTGCTGGAGGACGCTACACAGTTAATTGTGTTCCTTCCGTTTTGGTGTAAAATGCCTCCATTTCCTCCAGTGTCCTCTGTGTGACAGTAATCCTTTGTGTGACAGTGTTGGCCAGTTTCATCACCAATAAACTTTCCTTAGGATATTCCTAATTTTTTGTGACGCTCATAAAAATAAGTCGGCTCCAATGCTTGCAGAATTTCTCTAATAACTCCTATCGGCAAAGGCTATTGCAGCTTCCCCCATTTTGCCAGCTCCTTTATCATCGGACTGTATCAGTACAGCTTTTTTTGTGTTTTCCGCGTGGTGCTCTGTCAGCAGGTTTACTGAAGGGAACTCAGATGGTTCCAGTGGTATTTCTGTTGTATAAAAAGTGAGTCAGCTTTTCAGAAAGAGTTATTTGGGTTAATTTGCAATAACTAAGCTTCAGTAAGCCATGCTACATGGCTTTATACCACTTCCTACTTACTCCATGCCTTTATTTAATAAAGCAAGTGAGGCAAACTAGAGAAAAATATTTTTATATTAAAAAAGGACATCTGTATAAATTAACAAAACAATTTTTTGGCTTCATTTAGCAGCAGTAATGCAGGCAATGCTGCTAAAGATGTACACTGGTGATCCTGATTTGAAAATAATGCTGGTTTTAAGTTTTGAAAGGAACGTTTTCATAATAATGTTGCGTTTTAATGGGACATTACCAGTTTAAGAAATAACAGTGAGGATAATACCTTGCTGGTGGCTTGCTGCCAGGTACCAACCATTCCAAAAGAAGGAGGCAATGGCTCATACCCAGTGGTATGCCTGATTGCAAATGCTGCAAGAATTTTTTTTCCAATAGGCGGGGCTTGGTTTTCCATTTCTGTTGGCACTTTATCAGCTTGGACAATGAGAACGATATCAACAATTTGTAACAGGTTTTACTTTCTCCTTATATTTGCTTTCTTAAACAATGTAATTCCTGTAATTATGCAGCAGGGGAGTATTTACTTGTGTTGACTTCAAAATATCCATTTGAACAAAAAAAATTTTTTGTTCAACACGTGTAAATGTGTTTCAGAAACCCTTTCAAAGCTGAATTTTTCAGCAAATTTGATCGAAGTAAGTTCAACTTACTTTGTCAGGTTAGCACAAAGGGGAATTTGGCTGTGTTTGAGCAGTCCTGTTGGGGGAGAGGGCAAGTATGTAGAAAGGACATTTTTAAATAGGAGTTCAAGCATTGCTTTGCTTTGAAGGATACTCTTAAGTATTCTTCATATGATCTAAGAAAGTAAGTAATACAGTGTAGTGGAGAAGAGCCATTCTGTTCTACCTTTCTGTACCCAGCAGATCACGAGTGGCTTTTGAATGCCCCTCCATGGAGGGAGGAGATCTAGAGCCACTGAAACGTTTGGCAGCTTCCCCATGGTTTTTGTTGGCTCCCCTTTGTGTTGGGCTGGCATTTAGAAGAGAGCAAACCTACCTCTGGGCTGTAGAGCCCAAGTGCCTGGCAGGCATGCCTAGAAGGGGATGCCCAGGCACCTGTGAGGCGCATAAAACAGGGAGATGGAGCAAAATAGTAGCCAAAGAGGAAGGAGGATGAGAGAAAGATGGCAGAGCCTCCTTAAAACAATTTTGTTTATTTTTCATTGGTGGGTGAAGCTATATACCAAAACTGCTACTACCAAATAACAAACTCCAGCTAATTTTCTTCAGGAGAACACATTTGCTTTTGAAGATTTGCTTTGTTTGCACTTACTTATGCTTTTTTCTCTATTTATGTTTTCCTGTATTCCTTCTTTATTTATCTTCTTTCTGTTCTTGCTCTCTCAGTAACAAGGTGTTCTGCTGTGCTGTCAACTGTAGCACAAAAGAGCTAAGGTGAAACTTCTCCCAAGCGTTAAGTACTTTAGAGCCAGGCCTTGAATTGTGCTGGCAATAATATTTATGTATAATGGGGGCAACGTACTTGTATTGTGGGAACATTCTCACCTTCTGACTTCCCAATCTACATGGGCCATTTTAGTGAAACGAAAACTAACTTCTGAGAACTTAACATCCTTTTATTATATGTATGGTGTACCCAGTGAGCAGGTAGCAAGAGCAGACCAAATATATCATAACTATTCCAGACTTACCAGGCTTCCTTCAGGTTTGGTTTCAGCCTTGTCTAGGATGTGCTGATGAGTTTCTGCGTTTTTCCCAGTGAGGGACAAGGGGACGCCCATGCTAGCTGCATCAAACTCCCCAGTGCTGCCCAGTGTGCAGTAATGCAACAAGTATTGAGTGGTACCTGCTTGTTAGGGCTCCCATGAGTTCGTCCTCTCCAGTTTCACAGAGCTGTGACCCTTGCACTCAGTCAGAGAAACTGATTCTCTCCCTGAAGGGAAGGCATCTTTTGGGGCGTGCACTTGCCTAAGCTTTGTTTTGTGGAGAGCTTCATCTTGCAGTGACATCATTTATCCAATGTGAAGTAGTCGTGATATGTTTTTATTTGGACACCCATTTATCCATTTGTGCCTTAGCATCCAGCCACAGTTTTTTTGCCTTTATGAATGGCACCCATCTTAATGCCTAAAGAAGTCCAGGTTGTTTTACTTCTAACCATGGTGTGCTCCTCTCCCCAAGCCAGCGAGAGCATCCAGTGCTCCCGATCATCTGTTTTCTATTGCTACACTGTTCTATTGCTATTTCTATTCCCACACTGCTCTGTGAAGAGATGCAGCAAGTCCCTTTCCAATGTCTAGGGCGTGGAAGTGGTTGGTTGTTTCTCCTGTAATTTCTCTAGTAAGATCAAAACTGGGAACCTGGAACCTGGAGTCAGTCTAGGAACCTGGTGGCCTGAGAGTCAAATCTTGTTGCCTGGTCTATTGGGATGATGTAAGGGTAGAAGGAGTTAGATGTAAGTGATTTGCATTGTGCAAAGAAAACTGTAAGTCAGATTGTTTTTCTTTCTTGCTACATTTTTTTTTAATTAACAAAGCATTCATTTGGTATTTCATTCATGGCATGAATGGTGTTTGAGTAACCTACAGGTCAGTGAGTTTCAGCCGTTCTGTGCTTAATTCACAGGGTATCTGAAATATCTTTTTGAAAGTCTGGCCCTTTTGGCACAACAAAAAAGATTCATTCTTGTTAATTCTAGATTTTCATTTTCTTGATGTGGCATGTTTTGGGATGCTTTCTACTGATAATGAAGGCATCTCTGCAGCTGCAGTGCATCAAGTCTTTGCAGTACAGAAAATTGTAACTGAAGTACCAAGATCAATGTAAGTGATGGCCATGAGGTTTAACAAGGCCAAGTGCAAGGTCCTGCACCTGGGTCGGGGCAACCCCCGGTATCAATACAGGCTGGGGGATGAAGGGATTGAGAGCAGCCCTGCCGAGAAGGACTTGGGGGTACTGGGGGATGAAAAGCTGGACATGAGCCAGCAACGGGCGCTCGCAGCCCAGAAGGCCAATCGTATCCTGGGCTGCATCAGAAGAAGCGTGGCCAGCAGGTCGAGGGAGGCGATTCTGCCCCTCTACTCTGCTCTGGTGAGACCCCACCTGGAGTGCTGCGTCCAGCTCTGGAGCCCTCAGCATAAGAAAGACACGGACCTGTTGGAGCGGGTCCAGA